>NC_140988.1:69655210-69796013 GCF_052327205.1 Somniosus microcephalus
AAACTTTTACTGTCTGTTTTTATATTTTTTGCTAATTTACTTTCATAATCTATCTTCCCTTTCTTAATCAATCTTTTTGTTATTTTTTGCTGTCTTTTAAAGACTTCCCAATCTTCCATCCTCCCACTAGATTTGGCTACCTTATATGCCCTTGTTTTTAGTCGGATACTATCCTTAATTACTTTACTTAGCCACGGATGGCTATCTTTTCTTTTACACCCTTTTTTCCTCAGTGGAATATATTTTTTTTGGAAGTTGTAAAATAACTCCTTAAATGTAAACCACTGGTCATGTACCGTCTTACCCTTTAATCTATTTTCCCAGTCCACTCTAATTAATTCCGCTCTCATACCTTCATAGTCTCCTTTATTCAAGCTCAGCACGCTTGTTTGAGATCCAACCTTCTCACCCTCTAATTGAATATGGAACTCAACCATGTTATGGTCACGCATTCCAAGGGGATCCTTTACTAGGACATTTTTAATTAATCCTGTCTCATTACACAGGACCAAATCTAAGGTTGCTTGCCCCCTGGTCGGTTCAGTTACATACTGCTCAAGAAACCCATCCCTAATACACTCAATGAACTCTTCCTCAAGGCTGCTCTGCCCAATTTGATTTGTCCAGTTAATATGATAATTAAAATCCCCCATAATTATAGCTGTTCCCTTATTACAAGCCTCAACTATTTCCTGATTAATACTCCGTCCAACAGAGTTGCAACTGTTCGGAGGCCTATAGACTACACCCACTAGTGTTTTTTTCCCCTTATTATTCCTTACCTCCACCCAAACTGTTTCACTATCCTGCTCCTTTGACCCAATATCATTTCTCTGTATTATAGTGATTCCTTCCTTTATTAACATAGCCACCCCCCACCTCCTCTCCCTTCCTGCCTGTCCTTCCTGATTGTTAAATAACCTGGTATGTTTAATTCCCAGTCATGGTCACCCTGCAGCCATGTTTCTGTAATGGCCACAAGATCATACCCATATGTCATTATTTGTGCCGTTAACTCATTCATTTTGTTACGAATGCTACGTGCATTCAGATAAAGAACTTTCAAATATGTTTTGTAACACTTAGTTCCTGTTTTTTCCCTTTTTAGTACTTTACTTTTTACTCCATACCTTCTGTCCCTTCCTGACACATTCTGTTTTTTAATTCCCCCACTGCTACCTAAGTCTATGACCTTCTCTGTTGTCATTTCTATTATTTGCTCTCTAGAAACCTCCCCCCCACTAATTAGTTTAAAGCCCTCTCTACAGCCCTAGTTATATGATTCGCCAGGACTCTAGTCCCAGCACTGGCCAAGTGGAGTCCGTCCCAACAGAACAGCTCCCTCCTGTCCCAGTCGCTCTCTCTCTCCCCCCCAGTCGCTCTCTCTCTTCCCCCCCAGTCGCGCTCTCTCTTCCCCCCCAGTCACTGTCTCTCTTCCACCCCAGTCGCTCTCTCTCTTCCCCCCCAGTCGCTCTCTCTCTTCCCCCCCAGTCGCTCTCTCTCTTCCCCCCCAGTCGCTCTCTCTCTTCCCCCCCAGTCGCTCTCTCTCTTCCCCCCCAGTCGCTCTCTCTCTTCCTCCCCAGTCACTCTCTCTCTTCCTCCCAGTCGCTCTCTCTCTTCCCCCTCAATCGCTCTCTCTCTTCCCCCCCAGTCGCTCTCTCTCTTCCCCCCCAGTCGCTCTCTCTCTTCCCCCCAGTCGCTCTCTCTCTTCCCCCCCAGTCGGTCTCTCTCTTCCCCCCCAGTCGCTCTCTCTCTTCCCCCAGTCGCTCTCTCTCTTCCCCCAGTCGCTCTCTCTCTTCCCCCCTAGTCGCTCTCTCTCTTCCCCCCCCAGTCACTCTCTCTCTTCCCCCCAGTCGCTCTCTCTTCCCCCCAAGTCGCTCTCTCTCTTCCCCCACAGTCGCTCTCTCTCTTCCCCCCAGTCGCTCTCTCTCTTCCCCCCCAGTCGCTCTCTCTCTTCCCCCCCCCAGTCGCTCTCTCTCTTCCCCACAATCGTGCTCTCTCTTCCCCGTCGCTCTCTCTCTCTTCCCCCCCAGTCGCTCTCTATTTTCCCCCCCAGTCGCTCTCTCTCTTCCCCCCAGTCGGTCTCTCTCTTCCCCCCAGTCGCTCTCTCTCTTCCCTCCCAGTCGCTCTCTCTCTTCCCCCCCAGTCGCTCTCTCTCTTCCCCCCCAGTCGCTCTCTCTCTTCCCCCCCAGTCGCTCTCTCTCTTCCCCCCCAGTCGCTCTCTCCCTTCCCCCCCAGTCGCTCTCTCTCTTCCCCCCCAGTCGCTCTCTCTCTTCCCCCCCAGTCGCTCTCTCTCTTCCCCCCCAGTCGCTCTCTCTCTTCCCCCCAGTCGCTCTCTCTCTTCCCCCCCAGTCGCTCTCTCTCTTCCCCCCCAGTCGCTCTCTCTCTTCCCCCCAGTCGCTCTCTCTCTTCCCCCCAGTCGCTCTCTCTCTTCCCCCCCAGTCGCTCTCTCTCTTCCCCCCAGTCGCTCTCTCTCTTCCCCCCCGTCGCTCTCTCTCTTCCCCCCAGTCGCTCTCTCTCTTCCCCCCCCAGTCGCTCTCTCTCTTCCCCCCAGTCGCTCTCTCTCTTCCCCGTCGCTCTCTCTCTTCCCCCCCAGTCGCTCTCTATTTTCCCCCCAGTCGCTCTCTCTCTTCCCCCAGTCGCTCTCTCTCTTCCCCCAGTCGCTCTCTCTCTTCCCCCCCAGTCGCTCTCTCTCTTCCCCCCCAGTCACTCTCTCTCTTCCCCCCCAGTCACTCTCTCTCTTCCCCCCCAGTCGCTCTCTCTCTTCTCCCAGTCACTCTCTCTCTTCCCCCCCAGTCGCTCTCTCTCTTCCCCCCCAGCCGCTCTCTCTCTTCCCCCCCAGTCGCTCTCTCTCTTCCCCTCAGTCGCTCTCTCTCTTCCCCCCCAGTCGCTCTCTCTCTTCTGCCCCCAGTTGCTCTCTCTCTTCCCCCCCAGTCGCTCTCTCTCTTCCCCCCCAGTCGCTCTCTCTCTTCCCCCCAGTCGCTCTCTCTTTTCCTCCCCCCAGTCGCTCTCTCTCTTCCCCCCCCACAGTCGCTCTCTCTCTTGCCACCCCCCCCCGACTCGCTCTCTCTCTCTCTTCCAACAACAACATGCCCTCGAAAAAGCCTCGGCACCGCCGGGCACTCCAGATAGTCTCTATATATAAAAGACCTCTTCTGTCTGTCTGTCTGTCTGTCTGTCCGTTCTCTATACGTTCGAAAGTTATAGAGCGTACCTACACATGCGTCACATCAAAAGAAAGCTTACGATTACGGACCGGTCATAGGTGTATTTACTATTCCCTCAGACAAAAATCGTGCCAACGGTATCCCAAAAACGTTCAAAATTCCGCTCCTTAAATGGGAAAAGTTCCGCTCATTTGCTCATCAGCATTGAGTGACGTGAAGGTTGACCAATCATGCGGTCGAGCGACCTGACAGTTGACCGACGGTTGACCAATCGCTGTGTCACGGGGGCGGGTTCATTGCGCGTGCGGGCAGGCCATCCTACAGTTGAGTTTTGAGTGACTTGACGATTGACCAATCCTACAGTTCAGTGAACTGACGGTTGACCAATCGGTGCGTGTGTGGGCGGGCCTTATCATTCTGAACCAAGGTGAGTGGCCGCCATCTTGATTCTTCACGATTTTTTTCCCACACTTTCTGTGTGTTAGGGAACTAAGGAAAATAACAATTTATTTGAGTTTTAAATTGTATTTAGCAACAGTAGGAAATGAGGTGATCCCCTGCCCTTCGCCTGGAGGCTCGCCTACTTTGTCAGTCATTTCGAGCGGCTGTGCCGGCGCCAGGCGCGGCCTAGCAGCCCGGGAAGCCTGGGCCTTGAGTTTCGGGCCGTGCCGGGTGCCGCCGCGCACAAAACTTCCCCGCAGCGTCAACAGCCCCACCACAGAGCCCGACCCAAAGCCATCAGGTCACGGGCAGCGGCGGGCCGTGCCGGGAGCTGCCGCGCACAAAAACTACCCGCGGCGTCAACAGCCCCGCCCCAGAGCCCGACCCAAAGCCACCAGGTGAGCGGCCACGGCGGCCCAGTCTATCTCTCTCTCTCTCACACTCCCAACCTCTCTCTCTCACACTCCCAATCTCTCTCTCTCTCTCACACTCCCAATCTCTCTCTCTCTCACACTCCCAATCTCTCTCTCTCTCACACTCCCATTCTCTCTCTCACACTCCCAATCTCTCTCTCTCTCACACTCCCAATCTCTCTCTCTCTCACACTCCCAATCTCTCTCTCTCTCACACTCCCAATCTCTCTCTCTCTCTCTCACAATCTCTCTCTCTCTCTCACTCCCAGTCTCTCTCTCTCACACTCCCAATCTCTCTCTCTCACTCCCAGTCAGTTCAAATGCTTTATTGGCATGAAAGTTTACAGAGAACCATATTGCCAAAGCTTACATTGCAAAAAGGTACAGTTTTCCAACATTCTGTAGGTGTCAATCGATTTGACATTTGTTGGGTATATACAATATTACTTTTAAACAATATTAATTTTAAACAGTCTTTCTACTCCATTTGGTACGTTCAATATTAATTTTAAACAGTCTTACTTTTAAACAGTCCTCAGGTTGTGACATGTTGTTACATATTTAGCCCCAGTCTCTCTCTCTCTCACACTCCCATTCTCTCTCTCTCACTCCCAATCTCTCTCTCTCTCACACTCCCAATCTCTCTCTCTCTCACACTCCCAATCTCTCTCTCTCTCTCTCACTCCCAGTCTCTCTCTCTCACACTCCCAATCTCTCTCCCTCTCACACTCCCAGTCTCTCTCTCTCTCACACTCCCAATCTCTCTCTCTCACACTCCCAATCTCTCTCTCTCTCACACTTCCAATCTCTCTCTCTCACACTCCCAGTCTCTCTCTCTCTCTCACACTACCAATCTCTCTCTCACACTCCGAATCTCTCTCTCTCACACATTCCCAATCTCTCTCTCTCTCACTCTCCCAGTCTCTCTCTCTCACACTCCCAATCTCTCTCTCTCTCACACTCCCAATCTCTCTCTCACACTCCCAATCTCTCTCTCTCTCACACTCCCAATCTCTCTCTCTCTCACACTCGCAATCTCTCTCTCTCACACTCCCAGTCTCTCTCTCTCACACTCCCAGTCTCTCTCACACTCCCAGTCTCTCTCTCTCGCTCACTCCCAGTCTCTCTCTCTCTCACTCCCAATCTCTCTCTCTCACTCACTCCCAATCTCTCTCTCTCTCACACTTCCAATCTCTCTCTCTCTCTCACACTCCCAATCGCTCTCTCTCACACTCCCAATCTCCCTCTCTCTCACACTCCCAATCTCTCTCTCTCACACTCCCAATCTCCCTCTCTCTCACACTCCCAATCTCTCTGTCTCTCACACTCCCAATCTCTCTCTCTCTCTCTCTCACTCCCAATCTCTCTCTCTCTCACACTCCCAATCTCTCTCTCTCACACTACCAATCTCTCTCTCTCACACTCCCAATCTCTCTCTCTCTCACACTCCCAATCTCTCTTTCTCTCTCTCTCTCACAATCCCAGTCTCTCGCTCACACACTGCCAGTCTCTCTCTCTCACACTCCCAATCTCTCTCTCTCTCACACTCCCAATCTCTCTCTCTCTCACACTCCCAATCTCTCTCTCTCTCTCTCACAATCTCTCTCTCTCTCTCACACCCAGTCTCTCTCTCTCACTCTCCCAATCTCTCTCTCTCACTCCCAGTCTCTCTCTCTCTCACACTCCCATTCTCTCTCTCTCACTCCCAATCTCTCTCTCTCTCACACTCCCAATCTCTCTCTCTCTCACACTCCCAATCTCTCTCTCTCTCACACTCCCAATCTCTCTCTCTCTCTCTCACTCCCAGTCTCTCTCTCTCACACTCCCAATCTCTCTCCCTCTCACACTCCCAGTCTCTCTCTCTCTCACACTCCCAATCTCTCTCTCTCTCACACTCCCAATCTCTCTCCCTCTCACAGTCCCAATCTCTCTCTCACACTCCCAGTCTCTCTCTCACACACTCCCATTCTCTCTCTCTCACACTCCCAATCTCTCTCTCTCACACGCCCAGTCTCTCTCTCTCTCTCACACTCCCAAACTCTCTCTCTCACACTCCCAATCTCTCTCTCTCTCACACTCCCAATCTCTTTCTTTCTCACACTCCCAATCTCTCTCTCTCACACTCCCAATCTCTCTCTCCCTCACACTCCCAATCTCTCTCTCTCTCACACTCCCAATCTCTCTCTCTAACACTCCCAATCTCTCTCTCTCTCACACTTCCAATCTCTCTCTCTCACACTCCCAGTCTCTCTCTCTCTCTCACACTCCCAATCTCTCTCTCACACTCCCAATCTCTCTCTCTCACACATTCCCAATCTCTCTCTCTCTCACTCTCCCAGTCTCTCTCTCTCACACTCCCAATCGCTCTCTCTCACACTCCCAATCTCTCTCTCACACTCCCAATCTCTCTCTCTCTCACACTCCCAATCTCTCTCTCTCTCACACTCGCAATCTCTCTCTCTCACACTCCCAGTCTCTCTCTCTCACACTCCCAGTCTCTCTCTCTCACACTCCCAGTCTCTCTCTCTCGCTCACTCCCAGTCTCTCTCTCTCACTCCCAATCTCTCTCTCTCACTCACTCCCAATCTCTCTCTCTCTCACACTTCCAATCTCTCTCTCTCTCTCACACTCCCAATCGCTCTCTCTCACACTCCCAATCTCCCTCTCTCTCACACTCCGAATCTCTCTCTCTCTCACACTCCCAATGTCTCTCTCTCACACTCCCAATCTCTCTCACTCACACTCCCAAACACTCTCTCTCTCACACTCCCAATCTCTCTCCCTCACACTCCCAATCTCCCTCTCTCTCACACTCCCAATCTCACTCTCTCTCACACTCCCAATCTCTCTCTCTCTCTCTCACTCCCAATCTCTCTCTCTCTCACACTCCCAATCTCTCTCTCTCACACTACCAATCTCTCTCTCTCACACTCCCAATCTCTCTCTCTCTCACACTCCCAATCTCTCTCTCTCTCTCTCACACACACTCCCAGTCTCTCGCTCACACACTCCCAGTCTCTCTCTCTCACACTCCCTATCTCTCTCTCTCTCACTCGCAGTCTCTCTCTCTCACACTCCCAATCTCTCTCTCTCACACTCCCAATCTCTCTCTCTATCACACTCTCAATCTCTCTCTCTCTCACACTCCCAATCTCTCTCTCTCTAACACTGCCAATCACTCTCTCTCTTACTCCCAGTCTCTCTCTTTCTCACACTCCCAATCTCTCTCTCTCTCACACTCCCAATCTCTCTCTCTCTCACACTCCCAATCTCTCTCTCTCTCTCACTCACAGTCTCTCTCTCTCACACTCCCAATCTCTCTCTCTCTCACACTACCAATCTCTTTCTCTCTCTCTCTCTCTCACTCCCAATCTCTCTCTCTCTCTCACACACTCCCAATCTCTCTCACTCTCTCTCACACTCCCAATCTTTCTCTCTCTCACACTCCCAATCTCTCTCTCTCTCACTCCCAATCTCTCTCTCTCTCACACTCCCAATCTCTCTCTCTCTCACACTCCCAATCTCTCTCTCTCTCACACTCCCAATCTCTCTCTCTCTCACACTCCCAATCTCTCTCTCTCTCACACTCCCAGTCTCTCTCTCTCTCTCTCTCATGGTTCCAGTCTCACTCACTCTCACACTCCCAGTCTCTCTCTCTCTCACACACACTCCCACTCTTTCTCTCTCACACACACTCCCAGTCTCTCTCTCTCTCTCACACTCCCAGTCTCTCTCTCTCTCTCACACACACACTCCCAGTCACTCTCTCTCTCACACTCACACTCTCGCTCCCTCTCTCTCACACACACTCCCACTCTCTTTCTCACACACTCCCACTCTCTCTTTCTCACTCACACCCCTACTCTCTCTCTCTCTCTCTCTCACAAACTCCCAGTCTCTCTCTCTCTCTCTCACTCCCAGTCTCTCTCTCACACACTCCCAGTCTCTCTCTCTCTCTCACTCCCAGTCTCTCTCTCTCACACTCCCAGTCTCTCTCACAATCCCACTCTCTCTCTCTCTCTCTCACACACCCCCACTCCCAGTCTCTCTCTCTCACACTCCCAGTCTCTCTCTCTCTCACTCCCAGTCTCTCTCTCTCTCACACTCCCAGTCTCTCTCTCTCTCTCACACACTCCCACTCTCTCTCTCACTCACACACTCCCACTCACTCTCTCGCACACTCCCAGTCTCTCTCTCTCTCTCACACTCCCAGTCTCTCTCTCTCTCACACTCCCAATCTCTCTCTCTCTCACACTCCCAATCTCTCTCTCTCACACTCCCAATCTCTCTCACTCTCACACTCCCAATCTCTCTCTCTCACACTCCCAATCTCTCTCTCTCTCACACTCCCAATCTCTCTCTCTCTCACACTCCCAATCTCACTCTCTCTCATGCTCCCAATCGCTCTCTCTCACACTCCCAGTCTCTCTCTCTCTCTCTCACACTCCCAATCTCTATCTCACACTCCCAATCTCTCTCTCTCTCACACCCCCAGACTCTCTCTCTCACACTCCCAATCTCTCTCTCTCCCACACTCCCAATCTCACTCTCTCTCACACTCCCAATCTCTCTCTCTCTCTCACACTCCCAATCTCTCTCTCTCGCACTCCCAATCTCTCTCTCTCACACTCCCAGACTCTCTCTCTCACACACTCCCAGTCTCTCTCTCTCACACTCCCAGTCTCTCTCTCTCACACTCCCAGTCTCTCTCTCTCTCTCACTCCCAGTCTCTCTCTCTCTGACTCCCAATCTCTCTCTCTCACTCACTCCCAATCTCTCCAATTCCAATTTTCCAATTCCAATTAAAATGCTTTATTGGCATGAAAGTTTACAGAGAACCATATTGCCAAAGCTTACATAGCAAAAAGGTACAGTTTTCCAACATTCTGTAGGTGTCAATCGATTTGACATTTGTTGGGTACATACAATATTACTTTTAAACAATATTAATTTTAAACAGTCTTTGTACTTCATTTGGTACGTTCAATATTAATTTTAAACAGTCTTAATTTTAAACAGTCCTCAGGTTGTGACATGTTGTTACATATTTGGCCCCAAGGTATGGTCTGTCTCCTTCTCCTAGGACTAATCTCAATTTTGACAGATCATCCAATTCCTTGAAATCTGGGGTTGTTTGGCTTAGCTTGTTGAATAATATGTTTCTTGATGTGTTGAATTTTTCGCATTTTAGGAGGAAATGCATTTCTGTTTCAACCTCGCCAGCCAGACATTGATCGCATATTCTATTCTCTCTCTCTCACACTTCCAATCTACCTGTCTCTCTCTCACTCCCAATCGCTCTCTCTCACACTCCCAATCTCCCTCTCTCTCACACGCCCAATCTCTCTCTCTCTCACACTCCCAATCTCTCTCTCTCTCACACTCCCAATCACTCTCTGTCACACTCCCAATCTCCCTCTCTCTCACACTCCCAATCACTCTCTCTCTCACACTCCCAATCTCTCTCTCTCTCTCACTCCCAATTTCTCTCTCTCTCACACTCCCAATCTCTCTCTCTCACACTCCCAATCTCTCTCTCTCTCAAACTCCCAATCTCTCTCTCTCTCACACTCCCAATCTCTCTCTCTCTCTCTCACACTCCCAGTCTCTCTCTCACACCCTCCCACTCTCTCTCTCTCTCTCTCACACACTCCCACTCTTTCTCTCTCACTCGCACCCCCACTCTCTCTCTCTCTCTCTCTCAAAAACTCCCAGTCTCTCTCTCTCTCTGTCACTCCCAGTCTCTCTCTCACACACTCCCAGTCTCTCTTTCTCTCTCACTCCCAGTCTCTCTCTCTCACACTCCCAGCCTCTCTCACACTCCCACTCTCTCTCTCTCTCTCTCTCACACCCCCACTCCCAGTCTCTCTCTCTCACAGTCTCAGTCTCCCTCTCTCTCTCACTCCCAGTCTCTCTCTCTCTCTCACTCCCAGTCTCTCTCTCTCACACATTCCCAGTCTATCTCTCTCTCACACACTCCCAATCTCTCTCTCTCTCACACTCCCAATCTCCCTCTCTCACACTCCCAATCTCTCTCTCTCTCTCTCACACTCCCAATCTCTCTCTCTCTCTCACACTCCCAATCTCTCTCTCTCTCATACTCCCAATCACTCTCTCTCACACTCCCAGTCTCTCTCTCTGTCTCACACTCCCAATCTCTCTCTCACACTCCCAATCTCTCTCTCTCTCACACTCCCAATCTCTCTGTCTCTCACACTCCCAGTCTCTCTCTCTCACACTCCCAATCTCACTCTCTCTCACACTCCCAATCTCTCTCTCTCTCACACTCCCAATCTCTCTCTCTCTCACACTACCAATCTCTCTCTCTCACACTCCCATTCTCTCTCTCTCACACACTCCCAGTCTCTCTCTCTCAAACTGCCAGTCTCTCTCTCTCTCTCATTCTCCCAGTCTCACTCACTCTCACACTCCCAGTCTCTCTCTCTCTCTCTCACACACACTCCCACTCTCTCTCTCACACACACACTCCCAGTCTCTCTCTCTCTCACACACTCCCAGTCTCTCTCTCTCTCTCACACACCCTCCCACTCTCTCTCTCTCTCTCTCTCACACACTCCCACTCTTTCTCTCTCACTCACACCCCCACTCTCTCTCTCTCTCTCTCTCAAAAACTCCCAGTCTCTCTCTCTCTCTGTCACTCCCAGTCTCTCTCTCACACACTCCCAGTCTCTCTTTCTCTCTCACTCCCAGTCTCTCTCTCTCACACTCCCAGTCTCTCTCTCTCTCTCACTCCCAGTCTCTCTCTCTCTCTCACTCCCAGTCTCTCTCTCTCACACATTCCCAGTCTCTCCAATTCCAATTCAATTCCAATTCAAATGCTTTATTGGCATGAAAGTTTACAGAGAACCATATTGCCAAAGCTTACATAGCAAAAAGGTACAGTTTTCCAACATTCTGTAGGTGTCAATCGATTTGACATTTGTTGGGTACATACAATATTACTTTTAAACAATATTAATTTTAAACAGTCTTACTTTTAAACAGTCCTCAGGTTGTGACATGTTGTTACATATTTGGCCCCAAGGTATGGTCTGTCTCCTTCTCCCAGGACTAATCTCAATTTTGACAGGTCATCCAATTCCTTGAAATCTGGGGTTGTTTGGCTTAGCTTGTTGAATAATATGTTTCTTGATGTGTTGAATTTTTTGCATTTTAGGAGGAAATGCATTTCTGTTTCAACCTCGCCGGCCAGACATTGATCGCATATTCTATTCTCTCTAGGCTGCCAGGATTTCTTGTATCTGCCTTTTTCAATTTCCAGTTGGTGGTCGCTTAGTCTGTACCTGGTGAGGGTCTGTCTCTGTTTTGTGTCTCTGATGGTCGTGAGGTAGTCTGCCAGTTTATAATCTCTTTTTAGGGCCCGGTAACATTCTAATCTGCTTTGGCTTTCGGTTATTTTGTTCCAATGTTCCAGGTAGGTTTCTTTGCATTGTTTAATGATTTGTTTCACTCGGATTGGTGTTTGGACGGCTGTGTTGGTCTGGGGCTGGTCAGGGTCCGGCTGAGTACTTAGTTTCAGTAGCAGCTGACTCAGGGGACTCTTTTCTGGGTTTAGCTCTTGGGTCTGAAAGGCTTTGAAATGAAGGGTGTCTCTCTCTCTCTCTCTCTCACACACTCCCAATCTTTCTCTCTCTCACACTCCCAATCTCTCTCTCTCACACTCCCAATCTCTCTCTCTCTCTCACACTCCCAATCTCTCTCTCCCTCTCACACTCCCAATCTCTCTCTCTCTCACACTCCCAATCACTCTCTCTCACACCCCCAGACTCACTCTCTCACACTCCCAATCTCTCTCTCTCTCTCACACTCCCAATCTCACTCTCTCTCACACTCCCAATCTCTCTCTCTCTCTCACACTCCCAATCTCTCTCACTCACACTCCCAGACTCTCTCTCTCTCTCACTCCCAGTCTCTCTCTCTCTCACTCCCAATCTCTCTCTCTCACACACTCCCAGTCTCTCTCTCTCTCTCACACACCCTCCCACTCTCTCTCTCTCTCTCTCACACACTCCCACTTTTTCTCTCTCACTCACACCCCCACTCTCTCTCTCTCTCTCTCTCTCAAAAACTCCCAGTCTCTCTCTCTCTCTGTCACTCCCAGTCTCTCTCTCACACACTCCCAGTCTCTCTTTCTCACACACTCCCAGTCTCTCTCTCTCACACTCCCAATCTCTCTCCCTCTCACTCCCAGTCTCTCTCTCTCACACTCCCAATCTATCTCTCTCTCACACTCCCAATCTCTCTCTCTATCACACTCCCAATCTCTCTCTCTCTCACACTCCCAATCTCTCTCTCTCTCACACTGCCAATCTCTCTCTCTCTCACTCCCAGTCTCTCTATTTCTCACACTCCCAATCTCTCTCTCTCTCACACTGCCAATCTCTCTCTCTCTCACTCCCAGTCTCTCTCTCTCTCACACTCCCAATCTCTCTCTCTCTCACTCCCAGTCTCTCCCTCTCACACTCCCAATCTCTCTCTCTCTCACACTACCAATCTCTCTCTCTCTCTCTCTCTCACTCCCAATCTCTCTCTCTCTCTCACACTCCCAATCTCTATCTCTCTCTCTCACACACTCCCAATCTCTCTCTCTCTCACACTCCCAATCTCTCTCTCTCTCACACTGCCAATCTCTCTCTCTCTCACTCCCAGTCTCTCTATTTCTCACACTCCCAATCTCTCTCTCTCTCACACTGCCAATCTCTCTCTCTCTCACTCCCAGTCTCTCTCTCTCTCACACTCCCAATCTCTCTCTCTCTCACTCCCAGTCTCTCCCTCTCACACTCCCAATCTCTCTCTCTCTCACACTACCAATCTCTCTCTCTCTCTCTCTCTCTCACTCCCAATCTCTCTCTCTCTCTCACACTCCCAATCTCTATCTCTCTCTCTCACACACTCCCAATCTCTCTCTCTCTCACACTCCCAAACTCTCTCTCTCACACTCCCAATCTCTCTTTCTCTCTCACACTCCCAATCTCTCTCTCTCACACTCCCAATCTCTCTCTCTCACACTCCCAATCTCTCTCTCTCTCTCACACACATAATCTCTCTCTCTCACACTCCCAATCTCTCTCTCTCTCACACTCCCAATCTCTCTCTCTCTCTCACACTCATAATCTCTCTCTCTCACACTACCAATCTCTCTCTCTCTCTCACTCCCAATCTCTCTCTCTCTCACACTCAATTCAATTCAATTCAATTCAATTCAAATGCTTTATTGGCATGAAAGTTTACAGAGAACCATATTGCCAAAGCTTACATAGCAAAAAGGTACAGTTTTCCAACATTCTGTAGGTGTCAATCGATTTGACATTTGTTGGGTACATACAATATTACTTTTAACAATATTAATTTTAAACAGTCTTACTTTTAAACAGTCCTCAGGTTGTGACATGTTGTTACATATTTGGCCCCAAGGTATGGTCTGTCTCCTTCTCCCAGGACTAATCTCAATTTTGACAGGTCATCCAATTCCTTGAAATCTGGGGTTGTTTGGCTTAGCTTGTTGAATAATATGTTTCTTGATGTGTTGAATTTTTTGCATTTTAGGAGGAAATGCATTTCTGTTTCAACCTCGCCGGCCAGACATTGATCGCATATTCTATTCTCTCTAGGCTGCCAGGATTTCTTGTATCTGCCTTTTTCAATTTCCAGTTGGTGGTCGCTTAGTCTGTACCTGGTGAGGGTCTGTCTCTGTTTTGTGTCTCTGATGGTCGTGAGGTAGTCTGCCAGTTTATAATCTCTTTTTAGGGCCCGGTAACATTCTAATCTGCTTTGGCTTTCGGTTATTTTGTTCCAATGTTCCAGGTAGGTTTCTTTGCATTGTTTAATGATTTGGTTCACTCGGATTGGTGTTTGGACGGCTGTGTTGGTCTGGGGCTGGTCAGGGTCCGGCTGAGTACTTAGTTTCAGTAGCAGCTGACTCAGGGGACTCTTTTCTGGGTTTAGCTCTTGGGTCTGAAAGGCTTTGAAATGAAGGGTGTCTGGGGAGCTAGATTTGAGGTGATTTAGGAAGTTTAGTGCTCGTTTTTGGATGTTTATTATCAGTGGGTATCTGCCTAGTTCGGCTCTGCATGCATTTGTTGGCGTTTTTCTTTGGGTGCGAAGGATGCTTCGGCAGAATTCTGCATGTAGGGCTTCTATTGTGTGTTTTTCCCATTTAGTGTAGCTTTGGTGATTTAGCGGGCCCCATACTTCACTACCGTACAGTGCAATGGGCAGGATTATGCTGTCAAATATTTTGAGCCAGATTTTGATTGGGATTTGGATGTTGTAGAATTTTCTTTTTATTGCATATAGGGCTCTTCGGGCTTTTTCTTTTAGTGCATTCACTGCTATGCTGAAGCTCCCTGATGCTGTAATAGTTAGACCAAGGTAGGTGTAGCTCATAGTGTGTCCTATAGCGGTATCACTGAGGGTAAATTGGTATTTGTTTTCCTGACATCTGGGCCTTTTTTGAAAAATCATGATGTTGGTTTTCTTTAGATTTACTGTTAGAGCCCAATTTTGGCAGTATTTGTCGAGTAGGTCTCATTGTTGCTGTAATCCCTGTTCTGTGGGAGACAGCAGAACCAGGTCGTTCGCATAGAACAGGGATTTCACTTCTCCATCAAGGAGACGGAGACCTGGTGACTCACTTTGCTCCAGCATGTCTGCTAATTCATTTATGTATATGTTGAACAGGGTCGGGCTCAAATTGCAGCCCTGTCGGACGCCTCTTCTCTGGGTGAAGAAATCGGTGCGTTTGTCTCCAATTTTGACCCCGCATTTGTTTTTCAGATACATTGATTTAATAAGGTCATAGACTTTGCCCCCTATTCCACACTGAAGAAGTTTATAATAGAGCCCTTCGTGCCATATAGAGTCAAAGGCTTTCTTGAAGTCGATGAAACAGGCGAATATTTTCCCATTTTTTGTTTGGTGTATATGTTTTTCAATGAGGGTGTGAAGGGTATAGATATGGTCGGCGGTGCGGTGTTTTGGAAGAAAGCCTATTTGGTTTTTTCTGAGGATATTATGTTTGTTAAGAAAATCAAGTAATCTACTGTTTAGAATACTGCAGAATAACTTCCCTAGACAACTGTTGACACAGATGCCGCGGTAGTTATTTGGGTCTGATTTGTTTCCGCTTTTATATATGGGGGAGATTAGTCCTTGGCACCAGATATCGGGAAAACAGCCTGAACGTAATATGATGTTGAATAATTTGAGTACCGCACCCTGCATCTCCATATTGCTGAACTTGAGCATTTCATTTTTGATGTTGTCTGGGCCACAGGCTTTCTTTAGGTGGAGAGATTTTGTTTTTGTGGCCAGTTCTTTCCATGTGATTGGGGAGTCTAGAGGGTTTTGGTTGTCTTTAATTGTTGCTTCTAATGTGTGGAGTTTTTCTGTGACCTGATGTTGACTTGGGTTTGTTTCGTTTATTGGGATGTCTTTGTAGAGGTTTTCAAAATGTGTTCTCCAGATGTCGCCATCTTGGATTGGTAATGCTTGCAATTGTGTTGTACTCAGGTTATTCCACATTTCCCAGAATTGTTTTGGATTGGTGGAGTTTTCAATTTCTTCGAGTATTTTGTGGGTATAGTTTTGTGTTTTGTTCCTAATGGTGTGTTTATATCTTTTGAGGGTTTCATTGTATCTAGTACGTAGGTCCGGATTGTTTGGTTGCCGATGCTTTTGGTTTGATATTTTTCTCAGGTCTTTTCTGGCATTTTTGCATTCGTGGTCAAACCATTTCTTATTTTTATTTTGTCTTTTGTGACTCTTCCTCTTCTGTTTCACGAGGTCGGCTTTTACAGCTGCCTCATGGAAGATCATATTTATATCCTCTATGGCCATGTTTACACCATCTCTGGTGATCTCATATAGATTTTCTTTAAATTTTGAAATTTTACTTGTGAGATCAGGTGAATTTAGTGCTGTGATGAATTTATCTCCACTGTCTGGGGCCCATCTGTATGTCTGGTTTATTTTATGTAGCTTAATGGGTTCCTTTCTCTCTCTCTCTCTCACACTCCCAATCTCTCTCTCTCTCATGCTCCCAGTCTCTCTCTCTCTCTCTCTCACTTCCAATCTCTCTCTCTCTCACACTCCCAATCTCTTTCTCTCTCACACTCCCAATATCTCTCTCTCTCTCTCACTCCCAATCTCTCTCTCTCTCACACTCCCAATCTCTCTCTCTCACACTCCCAATCTCTCTCTCTCTCACACTCCCAGTCTCTCTCTCTCTGTCTCTCTCTCTCACTCCCAATCTCTCTCTCTCTCACACTCCCAATCTCTCTCTCTCTCACACTCCCAATCTCTCTCTCTCTCACACTCCCAATCGCTCTTTCTCACACTCCCAGTCTCTCTCTCTCTCTCTCACACTCCCAATCTCTCACTCTCACACTCCCAATCTCTCTCTCTCTCTCACACTCCCAATCTCTCTCTCTCTCACACTCCCAATCTCTCTCTCTCTCTCTCACACTCCCAGTCTCTCTCTCTCTCTCTCACGCTCCCAGTCTCACTCACTCTCACACTCCCAGTCTCTCTCTCTCTCTCTCACACACACTCCAACTCTCTCTCTCTCACACACACGCCCAGTCTCTCTCTCTCTCACACACTCCCAGTCTCTCTCTCTCTCTCTCTCACACACTCCCAGTCTCTCTCTCTCTCTCTCACACTCACACTCTCTCTCCCTCTCTCTCACACACCCTCCCACTCTCTCTCTCTCTCTCTCACACACTCCCACTCTCTCTCTCTCACTCACACCCCCACTCTCTCTCTCTCTCTCTCTCAAAAACTCCCAGTCTCTCTCTCTCTCTGTCACTCCCAGTCTCTCTCTCACACACTCCCAGTTTCTCTTTCTCTCTCACTCCCAGTCTCTCTCTCTCACACTCCCAGTCTCTCTCACACTCCCACTCTCTCTCACACTCCCACTCTCTCTCTCTCTCTCTCTCTCACCCCCCCACTCCCAGTCTCTCTCTCTCACAGTCTCAGTCTCCCTCTCTCTCTCACTCCCAGTCTCTCTCTCTCTCTCACTCCCAGTCTCTCTCTCTCACACATTCCCAGTCTCTCTCTCTCTCACACACTCCCAATCTCTCTCTCCCTCACACTCCCAATCTCTCTCTCTCACACTCCCAATCTCTCTATCTCTCTCTCACACTCCCAATCTCTCTCTCTCTCTCACACTCCCAATCTCTCTCTCTCTCACACTCCCAATCACTCTCTCTCACACTCCCAGTCTCTCTCTCTGTCTCACACTCCCAATCTCTCTCTCACACTCCCAATCTCTCTCTCTCTCACACTCCCAATCTCTCTGTCTCTCACACTCCCAGTCTCTCTCTCTCACACTCCCAATCTCTCTCTCTCTCACACTCCCAATCTCTCTCTCTCTCACACTCCCAATCTCTCTCTCTCACACACTCCCAGTCTCTCTCTCTCAAACTCCCAGTCTCTCTCTCTCTCTCATTCTCCCAGTCTCACTCACTCTCAGACTCCCAGTCTCTCTCTCTCTCTCTCACACACACTCCCACTCTCTCTCTCACACACACACTCCCAGTCTCTCTCTCTCTCACACACTCCCAGTCTCTCTCTCTCTCTCTCACACACCCTCCCACTCTCTCTCTCTCTCTCTCACACACTCCCACTCTTTCTCTCTCACTCACACCCCCACTCTCTCTCTCTCTCTCTCTCAAAAACTCCCAGTCTCTCTCTCTCTCTGTCACTCCCAGTCTCTCTCTCACACACTCCCAGTCTCTCTTTCTCTCTCACTCCCAGTCTCTCTCTCTCACACTCCCAGTCTCTCTCTCTCTCTCACTCCCAGTCTCTCTCTCTCTCTCACTCCCAGTCTCTCTCTCTCACACATTCCCAGTCTCTCTCTCTCTCACACACTCCCAATCTCTCTCTCTCTCACACTCCCAATCTCTCTCTCTCACACTCCCAATCTCTCTCTCTCTCTCACACTCCCAATCTCTCTCTCTCTCTCACACTCCCAATCTCTCTCTCTCTCACACTCCCAATCACTCTCTCTCACACTCCCAGTCTCTCTCTCTGTCTCACACTCCCAATCTCTCTCTCACACTCCCAATCTCTCTCTCTCTCACACTCCCAATCTCTCTCTCTCTCACACTCCCAGTCTCTCTCTCTCACACTCCCAATCTCCCTCTCTCTCACACTCCCAATCTCTCTCTCTCTCACACTCCCAATCTCTCTCTCTCTCACACTCCCAATCTCTCTCTCTCACACTCCCAGTCTCTCTCTCTCACACACTCCCAGTCTCTCTCTCTCAAACTCCCAGTCTCTCTCTCTCTCACACTCCCAGTCTCTCTCTCTCTCACACACACTCAGACTCTCTCTCTCACACACACACTCCCAGTCTCTCTCTCTCTCTCTCTCACACACTCCCAGTCTCTCGCTCTCTCACACTCACACTCTCTCTCCCTCTCTCTCACACACACTCCCACTCTCTCTCTCTCTCTCACACACTTCCACTCTCTCTCTCTCACTCACACCCCCACTCTCTCTCTCTCTCTCACAAACTCCCAGTCTCTCTCTCTCACTCCCAGTCTCTCTCTCTCACACTCCCAGTCTCTCTCACACTCCCACTCTCTCTCTCTCTCTCTCACACCCCCACTCCCAGTCTCTCTCTCTCACACTCCCAGTCTCTCTCTCTCACACACTCCCAGTCTCGCGCTCTCTATCTCACACACTCCCACTCTCTCTCTCTCTCTCACACTCCCATTCTCTCTCTCTCTCTCACGCTACCAATCTCTCTCTCTCATTCTCTCTCTCACTCCCAATCTCTCTCTCTCTCTCTCACACTCCCAGTATCTCTCTCTCTCTCACACTCCCAATCTCTCTCTCTCTCACACTCCCAATCTCTCTCTCTCACACTCCCAATCTCTCTCTCTCACACTCCCAATCTCTCTCTCTCTCACACTCCCAATCTCTCTCTCTCTCACACTCCCAATCGCTCTCTCTCACACTCCCAGTCTCTCTCTCTCTCTCTCTCTCACACTCCCAATCTCTCTCTCCCACTCCCAATCTCTCTCTCTCTCACACTCCCAAACTCTCTCTCTCACACACTCCCAGTCTCTCTCTCTCACACTCCCAATCACTCTCTCTCTCACACTCCCAATCTCTCTCTCTCTCACACTCCCAATCTCTCTCTCTCACTCACACTCCCAGTCTCTCTCTCTCTGTCTCTCTCTCTCACTCCCAATCTCTCTCTCTCTCACACTCCCAATCTCTCTCTCTCTCACTCCCGGTCTCTCTCTCTCCCTCTCTCACGCTCCCAGTCCCACTCACTCTCACACTCCCAGTCTCTCTCTCTCTCACACACACACTCCCACTCTCTCTCTCTCACTCACACTCGCAGTCTCTCTCTCTCTCTCTCTCACACACTCCCAGTCTCTCTCTCTCTCTCTCACACTCACACTCTCTCTCCCTCTCTCTCACACACTCTCCCACTCTCTCTCTCTCTCTCACACACTCCCACTCTCTCTCTCTCACTCACACCCCCACTCTCTATCTCTCTCTCTCTCACAAACTCCCAGTCTCTCTCTCTCTCTGTCACTCCCAGTCTCTCTCTCACACACTCCCAGTCTCTCCCTCTCTCTCACTCCCAGTCTCTCTCTCTCACACTCCCAGTCTCTCTCACAATCCCACTCTCTCTCTCTCTCTCTCTCTCACTCCCAGTCTCTCTCTCTCACACACTCCCAGTCTCTCTCTCTCTCTCACACTCCCAATCTCTCTCTCTCTCACACTCCCAATCTCTCACTCTCTCTCACACTCCCAATCTCTCTCTCTCTCTCACTCCCAATCACTCTCTCTCACATGCCCAGTCTCTCTCTCTGTCTCACACTCCCAATCTCTCTCTCACACTCCCAATCTCTCTCTCTCACACTCCCAAACTCTCTCTCTCTCACACTCCCAGTCTCTCTCTCTCACACTCCCAATCTCCCTCTCTCTCACACTCCCAATCTCTCTCTCTCTCACACTCCCAATCTCTCTCTCTCACACTCCCAATCTCTCTCTCTCACACTCACAGTCTCTCTCTCTCACACACTCCCAGTCTCTCTCTCTCAAACTCCCAGTCTCTCTCTCTCTCACACTCCCAGTCTCTCTCTCTCTCTCTCTCACACACACTCCCAAACTCTCTCTCACACACACACTCCCAGCCTCTCTCTCTCTCACACACTCCCAGTCTCTCTCTCTCTCTCTCTCACACACTCCCAGTCTCTCTCTCTCTCACACTCACACTCTATCTCCCTCTCTCTCACACACACTCCCACTCTCTCTCTCTCTCACACACTTCCACTCTCTCTCTCTCACTCACACCCCCACTCTCTCTCTCTCACAAACTCCCAGTCTCTCTCTCTCTCTCACTCCCAGTCTCTCTCTCTCATACTCCCAGTATCTCTCACACTCCCACTCTCTCTCTCTCTCTCTCACACCCCCACTCCCAGTCTCTCTCTCTCACACTCCCAGTCTCTCTCTCTCACACACTCCCAGTCTCTCTCTCTCTATCTCACACACTCCCACTCAAGTTCAAGTTTTCAAGTTCAAATGCTTTATTGGCATGAAAGTTTACAGAGAACCATATTGCCAAAGCTTACATTGCAAAAAGGTACAGTTTTCCAACATTCTGTAGGTGTCAATCGATTTGACATTTGTTGGGTATATACAATATTACTTTTAAACAATATTAATTTTAAACAGTCTTTCTACTTCATTTGGTACGTTCAATATTAATTTTAAACAGTCTTACTTTTAAACAGTCCTCAGGTTGTGACATGTTGTTACTCTCCCAGTCTCTCTCTCTCTGTCTCTCTCTCTCACTCCCAATCTCTCTCTCTCTCACACTCCCAATCTCTCTCTCTCTCTCTCTCTCACTCCCAATCAATTCCAATTCCAATTCCAATTAAAATGCTTTATTGGCATGAAAGTTTACAGAGAACCATATTGCCAAAGCTTACATAGCAAAAAGGTACAGTTTTCCAACATTCTGTAGGTGTCAATCGATTTGACATTTGTTGGGTACATACAATATTACTTTTAAACAATATTAATTTTAAACAGTCTTTGTACTTCATTTGGTACGTTCAATATTAATTTTAAACAGTCTTAATTTTAAACAGTCCTCAGGTTGTGACATGTTGTTACATATTTGGCCCCAAGGTATGGTCTGTCTCCTTCTCCTAGGACTAATCTCAATTTTGACAGATCATCCAATTCCTTGAAATCTGGGGTTGTTTGGCTTAGCTTGTTGAATAATATGTTTCTTGATGTGTTGAATTTTTCGCATTTTAGGAGGAAATGCATTTCTGTTTCAACCTCGCCAGCCAGACATTGATCGCATATTCTATTCTCTCTAGGCTGCCAGGATTTCTTGTATCTGCCTTTTTCAATTTCCAGTTGGTGGTCGCTTAGTCTGTACCTGGTGAGGGTCTGTCTCTGTTTTGTGTCTCTGATGGTCGTGAGGTAGTCTGCCAGTTTATATTTTCTTTTTAGGGCCCGGTAACATTCTAATCTGCTTTGGCTTTCGGTTATTTTGTTCCAATGTTCCAGGTAGGTTTCTTTGCATTTTTTAATGATTTGGTTCACTCGGATTGGTGTTTGGACGGCTGTGTTGGTCTGGGGCTGGTCAGGGTCTGGCTGAGTACTTAGTTTCCGTAGCAGCTGACTCAGGGGACTCTTTTCTGGGTTTAGCTCTTGGGTCTGAAAGGCTTTGAAATGAAGGGTGTCTGGGGAGCTAGATTTGAGGTGATTTAGGAAGTTTAGTGCTCGTTTTTGGATGTTTATTATCAGTGGGTATCTGCCTAGTTCGGCTCTGCATGCATTTGTTGGCGTTTTTCTTTGGGTGCGAAGGATGCTTCGGCAGAATTCTGCATGTAGGGCTTCTATTGTGTGTTTTTCCCATTTAGTGTAGCTTTGGTGATTTAGCGGGCCCCATACTTCACTACCGTACAGTGCAATGGGCAGGATTATGCTGTCAAATATTTTGAGCCAGATTTTGATTGGGATTTGGATGTTGTAGAATTTTCTTTTTATTGCATATAGGGCTCTTCGTGCTTTTTCTTTTAGTGCATTCACTGCTATGCTGAAGCTCCCTGATGCTGTAATAGTTAGACCAAGGTAGGTGTAGCTCATAGTGTGTCCTATAGTGGTATCACTGAGGGTAAACTGGTATTTGTTTTCCTGACATCTGGGCCTTTTTTGAAAAATCATGATGTTGGTTTTCTTTAGATTTACTGTTAGAGCCCAATTTTGGCAGTATTTGTCGAGTAGGTTTAGTTGTTGCTGTAATCCCTGTTCTGTGGGAGACAGCAGAACCAGGTCGTCCGCATAGAACAGGGATTTCACTTCTCCATCCAGGAGACGGAGACCTGGTGACTCGCTTTGCTCCAGCATGTCTGCTAATTCATTTATGTATATGTTGAACAGGGTCGGGCTCAAATTGCAGCCCTGCCGGACGCCTCTTCTCTGGGTGAAGGAATCGGTGCGTTTGTCTCCAATTTTGACCCCGCATTTGTTTTTCAGATACATTGATTTAATAAGGTCATAGACTTTGCCCCCTATTCCACACTGAAGAAGTTTATAATAGAGCCCTTCGTGCCATATAGAGTCAAAGGCTTTCTTGAAGTCGATGAAACAGGCGAATATTTTCCCATTTTTTGTTTGGTGTATATGTTTTTCAATGAGGGTGTGAAGGGTATAGAAATGGTCAGCGGTGCGGTGTTTTGGAAGAAAGCCTATTTGGTTTTTTCTGAGGATATTATGTTTGTTAAGAAAATCAAGTAATCTACTATTTAGAATACTGCAGAATAACTTCCCTGGACAACTGTTGACACAGATGCCGCGGTAGTTATTTGGGTCTGATTTGTTTCCACTTTTATATATGGGGGAGATTAGTCCTTGGCACCAGATATCGGGAAAACAGCCTGAACGTAATATGATGTTGAATAATTTGAGTATCGCACCCTGCATCTCCATATTGCTGAACTTGAGCATTTCATTTTTGATGTTGTCTGGGCCACAGGCTTTCTTTAGGTGGAGAGATTTTGTTTTTGTGGCCAGTTCTTTCCATGTGATTGGGGAGTCTAGAGGGTTTTGGTTGTCTTTAATTGTTGCTTCTAATGTGTGGAGTTTTTCTGTGACCTGATGTTGACTTGGGTTTGTTTCGTTTATTGGGATGTCTTTGTAGAGGTTTTCAAAATGTGTTCTCCAGATGTCGCCATCTTGGATTGGTAATGCTTGCAATTGTGTTGTACTCAGGTTATTCCACATTTCCCAGAATTGTTTTGGATTGGTGGAGTTTTCAATTTCTTCGAGTGTTTTGTGGGTATAGTTTTGTGTTTTGTTCCTAATGGTGTGTTTATATCTTTTGAGGGTTTCATTGTATCTAGTACGTAGGTCCAGATTGTTTGGTTGGCGATGCTTTTGGTTTGATATTTTTCTCAGGTCTTTTCTGGCATTTTTGCATTCGTGGTCAAACCATTTCTTATTTTTATTTTGTCTTTTGTGACGCTTCCTCTTCTGTTTCACAAGGTCGGCTTTTACAGCTGCCTCATGGAAGATCATATTTATATCCTCTATGGCCATGTTTACACCATCTCTGGTGATCTCGTATGGGTTTTCTTTAAATTTTGATATTTTACTTGTGAGATCAGGTGACTTTAGTGCTGTGATGAATTTTTCTCCACTGTCTGGGGCCCATCTGTATGTCTGGTTTATTTTATGGAGCTTACTGGGTTCCTTTTTTGTGTCTGTAGTTTGGGCAGAAAGTTTAAGGTACATATTTATTTGGTTATGGTCTGAGAGGGGGGATTGCTGCCTGACAGTGAATGAGTTGATATCGCAGGGGTCCAGGTCAGTGATTGTATAGTCCACCACACTAGACCCAAGAGTTGAGGAGTATGTGAGTCTCCCTAGGGAGTCCCCTCTGAACCTACCGTTAACTATGTACAGGCCTAAGGCTCGGCAGAGTTGCACTACCTCCCTACCGCTTTTATTTATTTCACGATCAAGGTTGTTCCGATTTGCGATGGCTGGTGTGACATCTAAAGGGGTCTGGCCAAACACATGGTTGTTTCCCTGTGGGTCTATGAAGTCAGGTTCACAACCGGTCCTTGCATTTAAGTCCCCACATATTATCACCTTTCCTTGGGCCTGGAAATGGCTGATTTCCATGTGGAGAGTATCAAATAACTCCTCTTCGAAATATGGCGATTCTATTGGAGGTATGTAGATCGCACATAAGTAAACATCTTTTTTTGCTATTCCTATATTTTTATCTAGTTTTAGCCATACGTGTGATTTTCCCTGTTTTACCGGTGAGATGTGTTTGTCCAGTTCTCCCTTATACCACACCAATATTCCCCCGGAGGTTCTGCCCTTGCGTGTTTTAGTGTTCTTTACTGAGGGCACAATGATTTCATGGTACATTGGAGGACAGTGGGTCGGCACGTCCTTTTGGCACCATGTTTCTGTTAACACAATTATATCAATGTCTTTTATAGCTTTTAGGAATTCAGGGTCTGTACTCTTCATCCCAAAAGTTGAGGAGTGGAGGCCCTGGATATTCCAGCAGCTTATGTGGAAAGAACGCATTTATATAGTTCAATAAAACGAAATAAAATGGACCTATTTTGTGGGATGAGTGTGGAAACACTATTTTCTATAATGCTAAATGATGATTTAGTATAAATTTCATGAGGCATGCACATATATCTATCTAATAATAGTAATAATACTGATAAGATAACAATAATGATAATGATAAATAACAATATTAATAATTTCTCCGGCTTTCTATCAGGCTGTTCAGCATCGTCATGATCTTTCTCAGTTCTTGGTCTACAGTCTGTGGTCTAGAGGGGGGTCTTGGGTCAGGTATAAAAGCACGGTTCTGTTGTTGGTTTTGTAAAGGGGGGTGGGGGACATTGGTGGTCCTGTTTGGGCTCCCAATGGTAGAGGGGGTGGGAGGGCTGCGTCTTTTGGCAGTGTTTATGAGGTTTCTTGCGAAGACCCACATCCGCTGTTTGAGTAGATGTATTTCGTCATAGAGGTCCCTTGTGTTGATGTTTGGATGATGGGCCAGGGAGACGTTGGGGAGGACAGAACATCTCGTGTCGATCTCCCTGTTGGTGTTGTGGATTATATAGGCTGGGGTGTCCTTTCTGGGCAGTAGTGTGGAGATCACGATCCGCGCCTCGGGGAATTCCCTGCTGGCCTTTTCCGCCATCCTGCTCACCGCCCTAGCAGTGCCTTCCTGTAGGGTGCGTAGGTCGTTCGTGCCTGTGTGGATCACAATCCATTTGGGGCTTCCAAGGGATTCTTTGTTCAGGATCTTCATTGCTTGGTCTGTGTTGCTGCACCATTTTTTCAGGACTTGATGGTCTGGGAACAGCCTCTGGGGGTCCAGAAACTTTCCGTTGGAGTCGGTCAGCAGGACCGCCTGAGGGGCTGGTTTTTCAGACTGGGTAACAGTAGTCTGGGTAGGACTCACCTGGTGGCTGGTTGTTGGCTGGGTTTCTGGGATATGTTGTGTGGCAGGAGCGGGGTTTGGGGCTTTCGGTGTGTCCTCGTTTGGGGGGGTATCTGTCGGTTTTTGTGTTCCTGTGTGTGAGGACTGGGTAGCAGTAGTCTGGGCATGACTCGACTGAGGGCTGGTTGGAGCGGGGTTTGTGGCTTTCGGTGTGTCTTCGTGTGGGGTGGCATCCGACGGGTTCTGTGTCCTTGTGTGTGTTGTTTTTGTGTCCTCAGGTTTTTGGACCTTAAGAGGTTTGTGTTGCCTGCTGAGCCTTTCTACGGTCTCCTTCGTTTTGTTTAGTTGAGTACGGAGTTCTTTGATCTCATTTCTTTGCTCCTCTATGGTCTTTCTCAGCTTGTGGATGGTGGACTCGTGTTCCGTTTTTAGCTGTTTGAATTCCTCCTTCAAATTCTTGGCCAGTGTTTCTCTGTATTCGTTGAAATCAAGTTCTAGTTTGGCCAGATTCTCTTTCATCATTTTGTTTTCGTTGAGAGGTGTGAGGGGGGTGGAGATGGACAGGGAGGTGTTTTCCTCTGCTGGTCTCTCTTCTTCTTCCTCCACTTGGCTCTCATCATCCTCTGTTCGACTCTCTTTTGCTTCCTGTCCATTGGTCCTCTTTGTGTCTGCCTTAGTTTTCAACTGGGGGAATTCCTTTTCGAAGGAGTCCAGATTTTCCACATTCCCCTGTATCATGATCTTTCTATTTTTGTTGTAGTAGCTTATGGTTAGCAGGGGGTCATCTTTATCTAGGTTTCCATCTTTACATATTTTCAGTCTGCCTCCACTGCCAATACCTTCACTGGAGACGTATGCGTAGTGTTTTTGTAAAGTCTCCTTCCAGGAGGTGACGTATTCGGTGTAGAATATGAGGTTGTTCTTCAGCTTAGTCCCTTTGTGTGTGGTATAGTCAACGTAGAGGATCTCTGGGTTATTTTTTAGTGTTGTGTACTTGTATTTTTCCTTTGCTTTATTTTTTGTGCATTGCTCAGGATATATCATTTCCCTGCTCATTGTAGTCGTTTGTTTTTTGTCTCAGATAGATAACTTTTTTTTTCTCTTTTTTGTGTCGTGTTCCACCTTAGCCCACTTTTAGGTCCAAAATTGAGAGTTTTTCAGGGGTTCATCTTTGATATAGCTGCTCTTAAAGGTTTATCTTTCTCTTTCTCTCACAGGCTCTTGGTTCGGGTAGTTTATCGTTTCTCTCGGGTTTCTATTCCTTTTCCTCGCGGGTTTGTAGTTCTTTTTTCAGGTTTTTTTCGAACTAAATTTAAATAAAATTAAACTTTTTCCGAACTAACTTTAACTAAAATGAAACTTAGGTAGAATTAGGTAAAACTTATTTCTCCGGTTTTTTTTTTTCCTCTTCCGACTCTCTCACTCGCTCTCCGGGTCTCGGACTCGCTCTCTCTCTCCGTGTTCCAAACTCGTCCACTCTCCATGCCCCGGACTCATTCGCTTTCCGCGCTCTGGGCGGATCTCCTCGCGTCGTCGTGTCGGTCTCAGGCCCCCGGGTTTTTTGACTCACCAGGCTGTTTTCTGCCCTGGTCTCCCGGTCTCCGTTCCCGCGGTCTCTGGGCCTCGCGGTCTCGGGTTCACCCTCCCCAGGCCTCTTACTCGTTTTCCCGGTTCGGGCCGCTCCTCCCGTTCTCCGACCTCGCGGTCTCGGGTTCACCCTCCCCAGGCCTCTTACTCGTTTTCCCGGTTCGGGCCGCTCCTCCCGTTCTCTGACCTCGCGGTCTCGGGTTCGCCCTCCCCAGGCCTCTTACTCGTTTTCTCGGTTCGGGCCGCTCCTCCTGGTCTCCGATCCCGCGGTCTCTGGACCTCGCGTTCTCGGGTCTCACACACTCCCAGTCTCTCTCTCTCTCAAACTCCCAGTCTCTCTCTCTCTCTCACTCCCAGTCTCTCTCTCTCTCTCACACACTCCCAGTCTCTCTCTCTCTCAAACTCCCAGTCTCTCTCTCTCTCTCACTCCCAGTCTCTCTCTCTCTCTCTCACACTCCCAGTCTCTCTCTCTCTCTCTCACTCCCAGTCTCTCTCTCTCACTCACTCCCACTCCCAGTCTCTCTCTCTCTCTCACTCCCAGTCTCTCTCTCTCTCTCACTCCCAGTCTCTCTCTCTCTCTCTCTCACACACACTCCCAGTCTCTCTCTCTCTCACTCCCAGTCTCTCTCTCTCTCTCACTCCCTTTCTCTCTCTCTCTCACACACTCCCAGTCTCTCTCTTTCACACACTCCCAGTCTCTCTCTCTCTCTCTCTCTCTCACTCCCAGTCTCTCTCTCTCCCATTCCACCCTCTCTCTCTCTCTCACACTCCCTCTCTCTCTCACACTCCCAGTCTCTCTCTCTCTCACACACACACTCCCAGTCTCTCTCTCTCTCTCTCACACACTCCCAGTCTCTCTCTCTCTCTCTCTCACTCCCAGTCTTTCTCTCTCTCTCACACTTCCAGTCTCTCTCTCTCTCACACTTCCAGTCTCTCTCTCTCTCTCACACACACATACTCCCAGTCTCACTCTCTTCCCCCCAATCTCTCTCTCTTTCTCTTCTCCCCCTTCTCTCTCTCTCTCTTCTCCCCAGTCTCTCTCTCTCTCTCTCCCCCAGTCTCTCTCTCTCACCCCGTCTCTCTCTCCTTCCCTCTCTCTCTCTCTCCTTCCCCCCTCTCTCTTTCCTTCCCCCTCTCTCTCTCTCCTTCCCTCTCTTTCCTTCCCTCTCTCGCCTTCCCTCTCTCTCTTTCCCTCTCTCTCTCCTTCTCTCTCTCTCTCTCCTTCCCTCTCTCTCTCTCTCCTTCCATCTCTCTCTCTCTCTCTCCTTCCCTCTCTCTCTTTCTCTCTCCTTCCCTCTCTCTCTCTCCTTCCCTCTCTCTCCCTCCCCTTCCCTCACTTTCTCCCCTTCCCTCTCTCTCTCTCTCCTTCCATCTCTCTCTCTCTCTCCTTCCCTCTCTCTCTCTCCTTCCCTCTCTCTCTCTCTCACCTTCCCTCTCTCTCCTTCCCCCCTCTCTCTCCTTCCCTCTCTCTCTTCCTCCTTCCCTCTCTCTCTTCCCCCCAGTCGCTCCCTTTCTCTCTTCCAACAACAACATGCCCTCAAAAATGCCTCAGCACCGCCGGGCACCCCCAGCTAGTCTATTTATATAAAAGACCTCTTCTGTCTGTCTGTCTGTCTGTATGTCCATTCTCTATACGTTCGAAAGTTATAGAGCGTACCTACACGCGCGTCACATCAAAAGAAAGCTTACGATTACGGCGTATTTACTTTTCCGTCAGACAAAAATCGCACCCACGGTATCCCAAAAACGTTCAAAATTCCGCTCATTATCCGCTCATTAGCATCAAGTGACGTCGAGGTCGACCAATCGTACTGCGGGTTCCTGGCGCGTGCGGGCGGGCCCTCCTACAGTCGACTGACGGGACGATTGACCAATTCTACGCTTCGGTGACCTGACGGTCCACCAATCGGTTCATGTGTGGGCGGGCCTTATCGTTCTGAACCGAGGTCATAGAGTCATAGAGTCATAGAGTAATACAGCACGGATAGAGGCCCTTCGGCCCATCGTGTCCGCGCCGGCCATCAAGCCCTGTCTAATCTAATCCCATATTCCAGCATTTGGCCCGTAGCCTTGTATGCTATGGCATTTCAAGTGCACATCCAAATGCTTCTTAAATGTTGTGAGGGTTTCTGCCTCCACAACCCTTTCAGGGAGTGAGTTCCAGACTCCAACCACCCTCTGGGTGAAAAAGTTCTTTCTCAAATCCCCTCTAAACCTCCCGCCCTTTACCTTGAATCTATGCCCCCTAGTTATTGACCCCTCTACTAAGGGAAAAAGCTCCTCAGCATCCATCCTATCTATGCCCCTCATAATTTTGTACACCTCAATCATGTCCCCCCTCAGCCTCCTCTGCTCAAAGGAAAGCAAACCCAATCTGCCCAGTCTCTCTTCATAGCTGAAGCGCTCCAGCCCTGGTAACATCCTGGTGAACCTCCTCTGCACCCTCTCTAACGCGATCACATCCTTCCTGTAGTGTGGCGACCAGAACTGCACACAGTATTCCAGCTGTGGCCTAACCAGTGTTTTATACAGCTCCATCATAACCTCCTTGCTCTTATATTCAATGCCTCGGCTAATGAAGGCAAGTATCCCATATGCCTTTTTTACCACCTTATCCACCTGTTCCGCCGCCTTCAGGGATCTGTGTACTTGCACACCCAGATCCCTCTGACCCTCCGTCTTGCCTAGGGTCTTTCCATTCATTGTGTATTCCTTTGCCTTGTTAGTCCCCCCAAAGTGCATCACCTCGCACTTTTCCGGGTTAAATTCCATTTGCCACTGTTCCGCCCATCTGACCAACCCATCTATATCGTCCTGCAGACTGAGGCTACCCTCCTCGCTACTTACCACCCTACCAATTTTTGTATCATCCGCGAACTTACTGATCATACCCTTTACATTCATATCCAAGTCATTAATGTAGACCACATTAATGTAGACCAAACAGCAAGGGACCCAGCACCGATCCCTGTGGTACCCCACTGGCCACAGGCTTCCAGTCACAAAAACAACCTTCGACCATCACCCTCTGCCTTCTGCCACTAAGCCAGTTTTGTATCCAATGTGCCAAGGCACCCTGGATTCCATGGGCTCTTACCTTCTTGACCAGTCTCCTGTGCGGGACTTTATCGAAGGCCTTACTGAAATCCATGTATACTACATCCACTGCATTACCCTCCTCCACACACCTAGTCACCCCCTCAAAAAATTCAATCAAATTAGTCAGACATGATCTGAGGTGAGTCGCCGCCATCTTGATTCCAAACTTTTCATTTCTTTTTCCCGCTTTCTGCGTGTTTCTATTCAAATCGACATATCCAGCAAAAAAAAAGTTGCTTTTAAAAGACAAATTGTTTTTTAAAAAAGTTAATTAATTTGTAAATCTTTTGTCTAACCTCTATAATTTCCCTACCTTTCACCGTTTTTCTAGGCCTCAAAGCCTGGGCGTCTGTTGACCAGCCACGCCCGAGCTAGGCACCTCCCGTCGCGCTGAACAAGCGGCTCACGATCGCCACCATCTTTGTGAAGGCTGGAGGGGGCGGGCCTGAGCCGAGCATCGCCACCGCCTACATGTTAGTAAAGGCGGGAGGGGCAGGTGTCAGCGCGCGCGACCTGAGTCCGGCCGGGCCTCACGTGGTAGGTTGCGCGGCAGCGTCTCTCTCTCTGCTCTTGATGCCGGCTCGGGTGGGGGGCGGGGTCTCTCTCTCTGCTCTTGAAGCCGGCTCGGGCGGGGGGCGGGGCTCGGGAGATCGGCCCTCCGGAGATCGGAGGGGGGGGGCGAGCCTCGGGAGATCGGGGGGGGAGCCTCGGGAGGTCGGGGGGGGCGGGGCTCAGGAGATCAGGGGGCGGGGCTCGGGAGATCAGGGGGGCGGGACTCGGGAGGTCAGGGGAGTTGCGGGGCTCGGGAGATTGGGGGGCGGGGCTCGGTTGATCAGGGGAGGGGCGGGGCTCAGGAGATCAGGGGGCGGGGCTCGGGAGATTGGGGGGGCGGGGCTCGGGAGATCGGGGGGGGGCGGGGCTCGGGAGATCGGGAGAGGGGCGGGGCTCGGGAGATCGGAAGCCGGGGCTCGGGAGACGGAGGGGCAGGGCTCGGGAGATCAGGGGGGCGAGGCTCGGGAAATCGGGGGGGCAGGGCTCGGGAGATCGGGGGCCGGGGCTCAGGAGAATGGGGGGGGCGGGGCTCGGGAGATTGGAAGGGACAGGGCTCGGGAGATCGGGGGGGCGGGGCTCGAGAGATCGGGGGGGGCGGGGCTTGGGAGATCGGGGGGCGCCTCGGGAGATGGGGGGCGGGGGCTTTGGGAGATCGGGGGCGGGGCTCGGGAGATCGGGGGGCGGGACTCGGGAGATCGGGGGGGCAGGGCTCGGGAGATCGGGGGGCGGGGCTCGGGAGATCGGGGGGGCGGGGGCTCGGGAGATTGGGGGGGGCGGGGCTCGGGAGATCGGGGGTAGATTGGCGCTCGGGAAATCGGGCCTCGGGAGATCGGGGGGTGGGGCGCGGGGCTCTGGAGATCGGGCCTCGGGAGGGCGGGGCTCGGGACATTGGGGGGCGGAGCTCGGTACATCGGGGGGCGGGGCTCGTGGACTCCCCCCTCACCCCCCTCTCCCCCTCTGCCCCCCTATCCCGTCCCCTCCCCTCCCCTCCCTCCCTCCCCTCCCGCTCCCTCTCCCCCTTCCCCCCTCCCCTCGCCCCCTTCCCCCCTCCTCTCTACCCCTTCCCCCCTCCCCTCTACCCCTTCCCCCCCTCGCCTCCGCCTTCCGCCCCTCCCCTCCCCTTCCCCCCTCCCCCTTCCCCCTCCCCCTCCACCCCTCCCCTCTGCCAACCCCCCTCCCCCACTCCCCCTCCCCCTCTCCTCCCCCTCCCCCCCTCGCCTCCTCCCCTCCTCGCCCCCTCCCCTCCCCCTCCCCTCCTCGCACCCTCCCCCCTCCACTACCCCCTCCCCCCTCCCTCCCCTCCCCATCCCCCCCTCCCCCCCTCCCTCCCCCCTCCCCCACCCCACCTTCCCCCCTCTCCTCCCCCTACCCCCTCGCCCCCTCCCCTCCTCGCCCTCTCCCCTCCCCCCTCCCCTCCCCCCTCCCCTCCCCCTCCCCCTCTCCCCCCTCCCCTCCCCCCCTCCCCCCTCCCCTCCCCTTCACCCCCTCCCCTCCCACCCCCCCTCCCCCCTCCCCCCCTCCCTCCCCCCTCCCTCCCCTCCTCCCCCTCCCCTCCTCCGCCTCCCCTCCCTCCCCCCTCCCCACCTCCCCTCCCCCTCCCTCCCGCCCTCCCCCCTCCCCTCCCCCACTCCCCTCCCCCCTCCCTCCCTCCTCCCCCCTCCCCTCCCTCCCTCCCCTCCCCTCCACCCCTCCTCCCCTCCCCTACCCCCCTCCTCTCCTCCACCTCTACCCCCCTTCACCCCCCTCTTCCCCCAGTCGCTCTCTCTCTTCCCCCCAGTCGCTCTCTCTCTTCCCCCCAGTCGCTCTCTCTCTTCCCCCCAGGTGCTCTCTCTCTTCCCCCCAGTCGCTCTCTCTCTCTCTCTCTTCCAACAACAATATGCCCTCGAAAAAGCCTCCGCACGCCGGGCACTCCAGCTAGCATACTTATAAAACACCTTGGAATTTTCCTTTATTCTGCCCGCCAGTGTTTTTTCATGCCCCCTCTTCGTGCTTTTAATTTCTTTTTTAAGTACCCCCCCTGCACTTTCTATACTCCTCCAGGGCTTCCACTGTTTTCAGTCCTTTGTATCTGCCAGAAGCCATCCCTTTTTTTCCTAATCCATTCTTGTATATCCCTTGATATCCAGGGTTCCCTGGACTTGTTGGTCCCACCCTTGACCTTTCCTGTCTGCCTGTGCACTCTTTACCTGCGGTGTGACCACCTCGTTAAACATGCTATCCACGAAGATCTCAGCTTCGCGGATGCTCCACAGTGACTCCAACCGCAACTCCAGCTCTGAAACATGGATTTCGAGTAGCTGCAGCTGGAGATACTTCCTGCACATGCGTTCACCCTGGACACCTTAAGTGTCCCTGACTTCCCACAAAGCACAGGAGGAGCACTCCACGCAGCCGAGCTGCCCTGCCATGTCCTACCCTTAATTTACTCCCTTTACCTCCTTTAATTTAAAGAATATTAAATACACTTGCTTCACTTTACACACTAAAGATCTTACTTTGACTTTAACGACTGGATTGTAGAATGCTCCAGCTGAGTGGTTACATGGGTGTATTAAGTCAGCTGTGCCCCAGGTGAGCAGACACACAGGATATTGAGGCAGCGGTGGTTCAGGTTTGCAGCTAGTTGTGTGCATTGAGGCAGTGCAGGTCCAGGTAAGCAGTAGTAGGTCTTTATAAATCAGTGGTTCACCAGGTGAGAGGTTAAATGGCTGTAGTGAGGCAGCACATCTCCATGTGAGAGGTTACAGAGGTGAATTGAGGCAACACATCTCCATGTGAGAGGTTACAGGGGTGCGGTGAGACAGCGCTGCTCCAGATGAGCAGTTACAGGGGTGCATTGAGACAGTGCTGCTCCAGGTGAGAGGTTACAGGGGTGCATTGAGACAGCGCTGCTCCAGGCGAGAGGTTACAGGGGTGCGGTGAGACAGCGCTGCTCCAGATGAGAGGTTACAGGGGTGCATTGAGACAGCGCTGCTCCAGATGAGCGGTTACAGGGGTGCATTGAGACAGCACTGCTCCAGGTGAGAGGTTACAGGGGTGCACTGAGGCAGCGCTGCTCCAGGTGAGAGGTTCCAGGGGTGCATTGAGGCAGCGCTGCTCCAGGTGAGAGGTTACAGGGGTGCATTGAGGCAGCGCTGCTCCAGGTGAGAGGTTACAGGGGTGCATTGAGGCAGCGCTGCTCCAGGTGAGAGGTTACAGGGGTGCATTGAGGCAGCGCTGCTCCAGGTGAGAGGTTACAGGGGTGCATTGAGGCAGCGCTGCTCCAGGTGAGAGGTTACAGGGGTGCATTGAGGCATCGCTGCTCCAGGTGAGAGGTTACAGGGGTGCATTGAGGCAGCGCTGCTCCAGGTGAGAGATTACAGGGGTGCATTGAGGCAGCACTGCTCCAGGTGAGAGGTTACAGGGGTGCGGTGAGACAGCGCTGCTCCAGGTGAGAGGTTCCAGGGGTGCATCGCGACAGTGCTGCTCCAGGTGAGTGGTTACAGGGGTGCATTGAGACAGCACTGCTCCAGTTGAGAGGTTCCAGGGGTGCATTGAGATAATGGTGCTCCAGGTGAGCGGTTACAGGGGTGCATTGAGGCAGTGCTCACAGAATCACAGAATCACAGAAACCCCACAATGCAGATAGAGGCCATTTCGGCCCATCGAGCCTGCACCGACACATAGCCCACCCCATCCCCGTAACCCCTACACCAACACATATCCCACCCTATCCCCACGTATTTTAATCCCCCTAACACTAAGGGTCAATTTATCATAGCCAATCATCCTAACCCGCACATCTTTGGACTGTGGGAGGAAACCGGAGCACCCGGAGGAAACCCACGCAAACACGGGGAGAATGTGCAAACTCCACACAGACAGTCACCCGAAGCCGGATTCGAACCCGGGTCCCTGGCGCTGTGAGGCAACAGTGTTAACCACTATGCCACCGTGCTGCCATTGAGCCACTTCATGGGACATTGAGGCAGCTGTGCTCCAGGTGAGCAGTTAAATGGGACATTGAGGCAGCTGTGCTCCAAGTGAGCAGTTAAATGGGGCATTGAGGCAGGGCAGTTCCAGCTGAGCAGTGAAAGGGGTGTAGTGAGGCAGAGGTGCTAAAGGTGTATGGTTACATGGGTGCATTGAGGCAGCAGTGCACCAGGCGAGCAGTTACATGGAGCATTGAGGCAGCGGTGCTCCAGGTGAGCAACTTCATGGGATATTGAGGTAAATGTGCTGAAGGTGAGTGTCTAGACGGGTGTACTGAGGTAGCTGTGGTCCAGGTGAGTGTCTAGATGGGTGTACTGAGGCAGCTGTGCTCCAGGTGAGCACCTAGATGGGTATATTGAGGCAGCGGTGCTACATGTAGGTGGCTACAAGGTGCATTGAGGTAGCAGTTTTCCAGGTGAGCACCTAGATGCATGCATTGATTCAGGGGAGCTCCAGTACATGAGTGGGTACCTGGGTGCGTTCAGGCAGCTTGCTCCAGTTGAGCGGCTACAAGTGAGGATTGATGCAATGGTGCACCATGTGAGCTGCGACACAGGGCATTGAGGGAGATATTATCCAGGTTTCATGGTTGTTTTAGGACAGCTATGCACCAGGTGAGCAGTTACATAAGAAAATAAGAAACAGGAGCAAGAGTAGGCCATATGTCCTCTTGAGCCTACAATAAGATCATGGCTGATCTTCCAGCTCAACTCCACTTTCCCGCCTTATCTCCATATCCCTGGATTCCCAGAGTGTCCAAAAATCTATCGCGCTCAGTCATGAATGTAATCAATGACTGAGTTACACAGCCTTGTAGGGCAGAGAATTCCAAAGAATCATAAACCTCTGAGTGAAGAAATTTCTCCTCATCTCAGTCCTAAATGGCCGACCCATTATTCAGAGTATGACCCCTAGTTCTAAACTCACCAGCCAGGGGAAACAGCCTCTCAGCCTTTACCCTGTCAAACACTCGACAAATGTTATATGTTTCAATGAGAACATCTCTCATTCTTAGAAATTACAGAGAATATAAGCCCATTCTACTCAATCTCTCATTCCAAGAACCAATTTAGTGAACCTTCATTGCATCCCCTCTAATGTAAGTATATCCTTCCTTAGGCAAGGAGACCAAAACTACACAGTACTCCAGGTGTGGTCTCTCCAAATCCCTATATAATTGCAGCAAGGCTTTAAAAAAAAAATATTTGTTTTTTGGGATCTGGGCGTCGCTGAAAAGGCCAGCATTTATTGCCCAGCCCTAATTGCCCTTGAGAAGATGGTGGTGAGCCGCCTTATTGAACTGCTGTAGTCCGTGTGGTGAAGGTACTGCCATAGTGCTGTTCGGGAGGGAGTTCCAGGATTTTGACCCAGCGACGATGAAGGATCGGCGATATATTTTTAAGTCAGGATGGTGTGTGACTTGGAGGGGAACTTTGAGGTGGTGGTGTTCCCATGCACCTGCTGCCCTTGTCCTTCTAGGAGGAAGAGGTTGTGGGTTTGGGAGGTGCTGCCGAAGAAGCCTTGGCGAGTTGCAGCAGTGCATCTTGTAGATGATACACACTGCAGCCATGGTACGCCAATGGTGGAGGGAGTGAATGTTTAAGGTGGTGGATGGGGTGCCAATCAAGCGGGCTGCTTTGTCCTGGATGGTGTCGAGCTTCTTGAGTGTTGTTGGAGCTGCACTCATCCAGGCAAGTGAAGAGAATTCCATCACACTCCTTACTTGTGTCTTGTAGATGGTGGAAAGGCTTTGGGGAGTCAGGAGGTGAGACACTCACTGCAGAATACCTAGCCTCTGACCTGCTCTTGTTGCCACAGTATTTATGTGGCTGGTCCAGTTAAGTTTCTGGTTAATGGTGACCCCCAGGATGTTGATGGTGGGGGATTTGGCAATGGCAATGCCGTTGAATGTCAAGGGGGCAGTGGTTAGACTCCCACTTGTTGGAGATAGTCATTGCCTGACACTTCTGTGGTGTGAATGTTACCTGCCACTTATCAGCCCAAGCCTGAACATTGTCCAGGTCTTTTGCATGCGGGCATGGATTGCTTCATTATCTGAGGAGTTGGGAATGGCACTGAACACTGTGCAGTCATCAGCAACCATCCCCATTTCTGACCTTATGTTGGAGGGAAAGGTCATTGATGAAGCAGCTGAAGATGGTTGGGCCTAGGACACTGCCCTGAGGAACTCCTGCAGTGATGTCCTGGGGCTGTGATGATTGACCTTCAACCACCACCCTTTGTGCTAGGTATGACTCCAGCCAGTGGAGAATTCCCCCCCGATTCCCATTAACTTCAGTTTTACTAGGGTTCCTTGATGCCACACTCGGTCAAATGCTGCCTTGATGTCAAGGGCAGTCACTCTCGCCTCACCTCCTTTGTCCATGTTTGGACCAAGGCTTTAATGAGGTCGGGAGCCAAGTGGTCTGTGGCGGAACCCAAACTGGGCATCAGTGAGTAGGTGTCGCTTGATAGCATCGTCGATGACACCTTCCATCACTTTGCTGATGATTGAGAGTAGACTAATGGGGCGGTAATTGACTGGATTGGATTTGTCCTGCTTTTTGTAGACAGGACATACCTGGGCAGTTTTTCACATTGCCGGATAAATGCCAGTGTTGTAGCTGTACTGGAACAGCTTGGCTAGAGGCGCGGCTTGTTCTGGAGCACTAGTCTTCAGCATGATAGCCGGGATGTTGTCGGGGCCCATAGCCTTTGCTGTATCCAATGCGTTCAGCCATTTCTTGATATCACGTGGAGTAAATTGAATTGGCTGAAGACTGGCTTCTGTGATGTTGGGGACCTCAGGAGGAGGCCGATATGGATCATCCACTCGGCACTTCTGGCTGCAAGTGCTTCAGCCTTGTCAATTGCACTCACGTGCTGGGCTCCACCAACATTGAGGATGGGGATATTCCAGAAGCCTCCGCCTCCCATTAGTTGTTCAATGGTCCACCACCATTCCAGAGCTTTGATTTGATCCGTTGATTGCGGGACCGCTTAGCCATATCTATAGCAAGCTGATTCCACTTTTTAGCTTGCATGTAGTCCTGTAAGGCTCGCAAAATTATACAAATTCCCCCAAAATAAGAAAGAAAAGATATTTTAAAAGGCATGTTCAGGCCTGTGGAAAACTGTGACAAAGGGGAGGTGGGATGGGCCCCTAAAACACAGACAGTTTGAGTATTGGATCATCTGGGAATGTTCTGGGCCACCCCAACCTTTCTACATAAAGACAATAAAAACTGTTCCTGCTGAAACTCACAGAGCCACCAAGAACATGAATAAAACAATACATGCCAACAGTCAACAAAAGAGAACCTGGCCCCAGCAGGAAAAGACAATCAAACAGCAGTTTAAAACCAATCAGAAAGATTTCCAAAACGCTTTACACATTTTTAAACTGATTGCAAGGCAATCCCGAAACCAATTAAAAGCAAATTAAAACTAGATGGACCATTCCCAAAGCTCGTTGAGGGTTTAAAACATATTAAAAATAACGAGCCCGCCAAAATTTAACAAAAGAACCAGAGATTTGGCGGTCAGATAAGCCAGGCCTCAAAACAGTATAATTGAAGCCTGCTTATTCAGTGAAAGACAGTTCGACAAAGGCAAGGCAGCACGGTAATATCCAGGAGAGATCAACATCATTGTTGCGTTCGAAAGACAGTACAGTTCAATCGGAGACTTGAAGAAAGAAGAACGAAACAGAAGGAAAAGGAAATCACGGCAACCAAAGGCCTCAAGAAACCAACAACTACCAATATTACCACCAACCAGGTAATAGTGGGCCACCGCGACCAACAAGAAACCAACTGCCGAGGAGTCGGATAGAATATAAAAATAGGGAGGTATTGCTTCAGTTGTACAAGGTATTGGTGAGACCGCACCTGGAATACTGCATACAGTTTTGGTGTCCATACTTAAGAAAGGACATACTTGCTCTCGAGTCAGTACAAAGAAGGTTCACTCGGTTAATCCTGGGGATGAGGGGATGGACATATGAGGAGAGGTTGAGTAGATTGGGACTCTACTCATTGGAGTTCAGAAGAATGAGAGGCGATCTTATTGAAACATATAAGATTGTGAAGGGGTTGGATCGGGTGGATGCGGGGAGGATGTTCCCGATGAAGGGTGAAACTAGAACTAGGGGGCATAGTCTTAGAATAAGGGGCTGCTCTTTCAAAACTGAGATGAGGAGGAACTACTTCACTCAGAGGGTGGTAGGTCCATGGAATATGCTGCCCCAAAAAGCTGTAGAAGCTACATCATTACATAAATTTAAAACAGAAATAGACAGTTTCCTAGAAGTAAAGGGAATTAAGGGTTACGGGGAGCGGGCAGGAATTTGAACATGAGCCTAGGTTCGGATCGGTCATGGCCCTGTGGGTAGTGGAGCGGGCCCAGGGGCCGTGTAGCCTGATCCTGCTCCTAGTTCGTGTGTCTAATTCTGTTAGATTCAGGAGATGGTTCTGTGATAGTGGATTGGCGGTTAGGATCAGATCAGCCATGATCTTATTGAATGGCGGAGCAGGCTCGAGGGGCCGATTGGCCTACTCCTGCTCCTATTTCTTATGTTCTTATGTTCTTAAATCACAAACTTGTTTCCACTCTACAGGTTAGTCTGACTTACCCCTGGGTAAGATTTGATACAAAAGACTCTTAAAAACTTTACCTAACCAAAGGAAATTGGGTACTTACCCGATAAATCCAACTACGCAGCTAACCGCATCAGCGGACAGGCCAAGACTGAAGACCCAATGCAGGTGCAGTCTTCCACCACGTCCGGGGTATGGCAGGCCCCAACTGCCACAACTAAAGAGACCCCCAAATCATGAACCTCTACAATCTGTCAAGAAAGTCATTTGGTGAGCATTTCCTGGTCCTCTGGAATTCAACCTAGTTAGGATAGTGGGGTTGGGAGGGTAAGGTATTTTTGTCTATTGTAATTCTCCCTTGCATATTCCGAGTGTTCCCCCCTTTTAGAGTGATAAGATTTATTGTATTGTATATTTTCCTGTCTCAAAATAAAAATCTCAATTCTTTTGTCCAACTCAGGTGTCTGTTGCAATTAAGTCCAAAGTCTAGAACCAAGGGAGTGGGAGCGATTCGAACCGCTCAGGGAGTCAGAGGTAAAGCTGACCACACACATCACCCCTTACAGTCCTGTGTTGCAGCTTCCCACCTCATTTTTAGGTACACCAGGTGCTGCTCTGGGTATGCTCTTCTGCACGCTTCATTGAACCAGGTTTGGTCCCCTGGCTTGATGGTAATGGTCAAGTGAGGGATATGCCGGGCCATGAGGTTGCAGATTGTGGTGGAATACAATTCTGTTGCTGCTGATGACCCACAGCACCTCATGGATGCCCAGTTTTGAGCTGCTAGATCTGTTCTGAATCTATCCCATTTAGCACGGTGGTAGTGTCAGACAACATGATGGAGGGTGTCCTCAGTGTGAAGACAGGACTTCATCTCCACAATGACTGTGCAGTGGTCACTGCTACCAATGCTGTCATGGATAGATACATCTGCAATGGGTAGATTGGTGAGGACGAGACTAAGTCAGTTTTTCTCCTCGTGTTGGTTCTCTCACCACCTGTCGCAGGCCCAGACTGGCACCTATGTCGTTCAGGACTCGGCTGGATGTGAGTATGACTATGTCAGGCTGTTGCTTAACTAGTCTGTGGGACAGCGCTCCCACTTTTGGCACAAGTCCCCCAGATGTTGGTGAGGAGGACTTTGCAGGGTCGACTGGGCTGGGTGTGCCATAGTCAGTGCCAAGTGGTCTGTCCAGTTTTATTCTTATTATTGTTTTTCATAGCGGTTTGGTACAAATGAATGGCTTGTTATGCCATTTTAGAGGGCAGTTGCTGCGGGTCTGGAGTCACATATAGGCCAGACAGCAGATTTCCTTCTCTAAAGGAGCCAGATGAGTTTTTACGACAATCCGATAGTTTCATGGTTACCATTACTGACACTAGCTTTTTTTTCCATTTATTTAATTAACTGAATTTAAATTCCCCAGCTGCCATGGTGGGATTTGAACTCACAGTCCCTAGATCATTAATCGAGGCCCCTGGATTACTAGCACCAGTGACATTACCACCATGCTACCATTCCTAACTCTTCAACTCAAACTGCTTTGCAATAAAGGCTAACACACCATTTGCTTTCTGTGATTCATGTACAAGGACACCCAAGTCTTTCTGAATAACATGAGGGAAATAAACTTGCAGGGCTACGGGGATAGACCGGAAGAATGGGCAGCACGGTGGCATAGTGGTTAGCACTGTTGTCTCACAGCGCCAGGGACCCGGGTTCGAATCCGGCCTCGGGTGACTGCCTGTGTGGAGTTTGCATATTCTCCCCGTGTTTGCGTGGGTTTTCTCCGGGTGCTCCGGTTTCCTCCCACAGTCCAAAGATGTGTGGGTTAGGTTGATTGGCTATGATAAATTGACCCTTAGTGTTAGGGGGATTAAATACGTGGGGTTGGTGGGATATGTGTTGGTGTAGGGGTTACGGGGATTGGGTGGGATATGTGTCGGTGCAGGCTCGATGGGCCAAAATGGCCTCTATCTGCACTGTGGGGTTTCTGTGATTCTGTGAATGGGACTGACTGGATAGCTCTACAGAGAGCCGGAACAAACTCGATAGGCCGAATGTCCTCCTTCTGTGCTGTTATGACTCTATGGCCTTTATTTTCCGATCGGAGGCTTCCTGCGTGCGGAGGCCTCCGATCTGGAAAAAAATCTACGAACTTGCCTGAGGGCTCCCGAGGTGCGTACACTTCTACTCCTGGGCCTCTCCAAACTCGAAATGCGCAGGGCCCAGGTATCCCAGGGGCGCAGGCAGTTCGCAAGCATTCTTGGGATCATGTGGGCCAGGCCAGCCAATAGCAGAAGGGAATCTCCCTTCATACACTTGAGAGGTAGGCCTGTCAAATATATGAATGGAGATCACCCCAAAAACACAGTAAAACATTAAATAATTTTTTTTTAAACCATCACGTTTTTAAAATTGAGTTAAACTTACAATAAATTAAATATTTTAAACAAAATTTTAATTTTTTGAAAAAAAAAATTAATGTTTTTACAGGGCTAAAAATAAATTTACCTTTTTTAAAAGTATTTTTAAATTATAAATGAGTTAAAAAAAATTGCTTTAATTTTTTTTCAACTCTTATGCTGGTAAAAGCAGGCCTTACGCTTTTACCAGGCGTAAGGTTTCTGAGGGTTTTCTGCAGGCGGAAGTTCTCCAGAAAGCGAAACTATCCGCCTGCAGAGGCCCTCCTCCAGGGCAGGCATCTAATCTGTCAGGAGCATTCTTGACAGATCGCAAATACAGGTTTTCAGCACATGCGCTTGGCATGCCTGAAACCAACATTTCCAATGTCCTTACGTGTGTGTACCCAGCGCATACACACCCATAGGCATCGGAAAATATGGCCCTATGACTCTAATCTTGATGGAAATTTACAAGTCTCTCACTTTAAAAAAATATTCTGCTTTTCTACTTTTTCTTCCAAAGTGGATAATTTCGCTTTTCCCAAAATTATACTCCATCTGCCACCTTCTTGTCTACTCACTTAAGCTGTCTACATCCCTCTGTCACCTCTTTGGGTTCTCTTCACAGTTTACTTTCCTAGCTTTGGACATCAGCAAACTTGGACACATGATACTCGGTCCCCTCATCTAAGCAATTGATATAGATTGTAAATAGCTGAGGCCCAACAACTGATCCTTGAGGCACCCCACTAACTACAAGCTGCCAACCTGAAAATGAAAATATCTACTCTGTTTTCTGTCGGCTAACCAATCCTCAATCCATGCTAATATATTACCTCCAATCCCATGAGCCCTAATCTTGAGTAACAACCTCTTGTGTGTCACATTATCCAAATGCCTTTTGAAAATCCAAATATGCTACATCCACAAATACTATATCATAGAATCGTAGCGTGGTTACAGCACAGAAGGAAGCCATTTGGCCCTTGCCAGCTGTCTGCAAGAGCACTTCAGCTATTCCCACTCCCCCGTCCTTTCCCCATAGCCCTGCAATTTTTTTTCCTTCAGGTACTTATCCAATTCCTTTTTGAAAGTCACGATTGAATCTGCCTCCACTACCCTCTCAGGCAGTGCATTCCAGATCCTAACCACTCGCTGCGTAAAAAAGATTTTCCTCATGTCACCTTTGGTTCTTCTGCCAATCACGTTAAATCTGTGTTCTCTGATTCTCGACCCTTTCGTCAATGGGAACAGTTTCTCTCCATCTACTCTGTCTAGATCCCTCATGATTTTGAACACCTCTATCAAACCTCTCAAACTTCTATGCTCTAAGGAGAACAACCCCAGCTTCTCCAGTCTACCCATGTAACTGAAGTCCCTCATCCCTGGAACCATTCTCGTAAATCTTTTCTGCACCCTCTCTAAGGTCTTCACATCCTTCCTAAAGTGCGGTGCTCAGAATTGGATGTAATACTCCGGTTGAGGCCGAACCAGTTCTTTATAAAGGTCCATCATAACTTCCTTGCTTTTGTACTCTATGCCTCTATTTATGAAGCCCAGGATCCCATATGCTTTTTTAACTGCTTTCTCAACCTGCCCTGCCACCTACAATGATTTGTGCACATTGTACCAGGTCTCTCTCATTGTGTACCTGCTTTAGAATTGTACCCTTCAGTTTATATTGCCTCTACTCATTCTTCCTACCAAAATGTATCACTTCGCACCCTTCTGTAAGGTTCGCAAAATTTCAGAAAATTTCGGCAGCCCCCGAAGAGTATTTGATTAAAGAAAACCTGGTTGGAATGTACCTTAAAAACCCAGGGCATCAAAGGTGGCTGTCAGGTCTCGTGGCAAAGGAGAAAGACAGCCTGTATGAATATGTTCAGGTACTTAAGCTGTCAATCAACTGCGGTTTAGGAAGTCATCATGGAACAAAGAACTTGGTTTACACGAGCTATCAACAGTGTTGACTCAAGGGCTTAAGCACTTGCAGCTGTCAATCAATTGCGGTTGGAAGGTAACCGCAGGACAAAGGACTGTTTACTGAACACTTAAGGATTTGTTTGTCCAGCACTTGAGAAATCAGTGGGACATTTTAAACTGAGATAGCTCCATTCAAACCAGTTAAACGAATGGGAAATGCATTCAAACCCATTACAGTCAATGGGGACAGATTGGTACCTTTTGTGTTAGCCCAGATACATCCAGATTTGGGCGCAAAGATAAGGGCTCCTAATGGGGTATAAAGATAGCCCCTCAGGAAGCCATTTTCTCTCTCTCTCTACTGCCTCACCTCCAGTGTCCTGCTTGCAAGAGGAATGCCACAACCCGCCCAAAGAAGTGGAATACCAGCAGTTACTTTTGAATTACTGGGGTATCTCTGCTTTGGGGCGGTGAAGAATCCAAGGCAGACCACAGGGGCATGGAGCAGGCGTTTACTGGTGAGCATAGACCTTCTGGCCCATTACAAGGCAACCTAGATAGGTATAAGGGGTGGGAATTATAGGGGAACTTTGTTAAATTGTAATTTTTAGTCAATTTTCCCTCGATGTGTCCATTTTCTCTCCTCCCCGTTAAGTAAAAGTGTGCAAGTGTGCTGTATTCATAATTATTTTCACTGTACAGCAAACGTTGGTCTTCTTTGCACCCAACCACGAGTCTCATTTTGTCCATATCGCTGCTGAAATAAGTCCGGTGGTCAGAACCAGAAAAGGGAAGTGATTCAAAACCGCACAGGGCCTGGAGCAGCTCAGACATGCCTGACTGGCCAGACATAAACCCCAGGGGCAGACCAAAACCCTTTTTTTCTCCCCCGCTCCCCCCTTTTCTACAAAATGGCGACCACGGCAGGACCATCGGCAACAGTATGCGACGTAGCAGACGGTGGTCTGAGTCTGGAGCGAGCAGCAGTTATTGGTTTTCTCTTTATCACACCACTGATCTCTTTGTGGTTAGGTTCCCGCGGGCTTAGGGAAGTTAAAGCAGACAGTTGGGATGAGGAAATGGAGATTGAAGAATACCAGGCCAAGATAGAGCGCCTGGTGGACCAGTTTAGTGAGGGCAAAAGCCACACGAGGCACGAGTTAGAGTACCTGAAGTGCCTAGTTACAGAGGCCAAGAGTAATGAGATGAGGGTGCGGGAGGAGAACGCCCGCCTCATACAAGTAGTAGGAGAGCAGGAGGGAAAGGTTAGGGAGGTAAAGGCAGCGTATAAGCTGGCCTGTGACCAAGGGTTTGAGGAAGCAGATCATGGCCCCTGTAGGGAAGAGATAGAAAGCTTGAATATGGCTTTAAAGAGGGCAAAGGGGATGATATGTCTTATCAGCCCGAAAACAGGTCAGTCGGACTTTACCGGCAACCCAAATAGAACCGTCCCACAGGCAACACCCAGAACAAATTTGGTTAGGGAATCAGAGGTCCCACGACTGCCACCCACAGCTCCGAGCTTTCAGGAGCTCTGGCAGAGAGGGGGGGTGGAGGATGAGGTGGTAGAGGAAGCACAGCAGGCCCCGCTAGATAGGCTGGGACCAGGACCAGTGTACCCCCTCCGACAACGGAGGTACGGTCCGCCCGTTGATGACGATGACCCAGGGGCCATCCAGAATCAGTTTGTGGTGCCGTATGGCACCCACCAGCTCAGGGACATGGTTAGCCACATCCCCAAGCTCACTAAAAAGGGAGACCCCTCACTGCACTTCAGGGAGATAGAACAAGCAGATTGTGTTAATGACTGCGATGACGCAGAGCAAGCAAAAATGCTGTTGTTTTCCCTGGGAGGTGATCTCCTCCAGGCCCTATCTGGCAAGTGCAAAAGGGGGCAGAAGGATTATGAGGATCTGAGGAATGAGATATTGGAGGCCATGGGACTCAATGATGGTAGTCCGTTCGCCCTGGTAGAAAGAACGGTGCAGCTCCCAGGGGAGTCCCCGCAGGCGTTCGCAGACAGGCTGCGGCCAGTCTACCGGAGCGCATGCCCGGGAATGCCAGGGCGGGCAGCACTGAACCCAGTCCAATTGACTCACTGGCTCCGTTGTCTTATGACAAACAGCCTACCCCAGATCCAAGCCCAGGTCGCGGCTTGGTTTGACCCCCGAAACCCCCAGACCACCGAAGAAGCGGTGATCCGCCGGCTCACAGTTGCATTTAGAAACATGAGGTGTATCGAGACGCCCCAACCCAAGGGAAAAGTCCATGAGATTAAACTGGGAGCCAGAGTAAGAAAGAGTGGCGCCAGGAGGGGAACCGTCCCTCCCAGGCTAAGTTAAATTATTATGGGTGCGGGTGATGTGCCTTCAATAACCACAAAACTAGAAGTTATAGACTTTAACAAGTTGGCTTTTAATCACTAAGATCAGAGCTAACATCTCAACACACTGACTGGCTCGCAGGAATGAGTCATACAGATCCTGGGATCTTTATGTAAGAGAAGTCAGGGGCGGAGCCAAGAGCCAAGACCTGGAACCTTCCAGGTTAGTCAGGAAAGAGGAAGTGAAACTATACACCGTGTGGGGGAGGGTAATATACATGAGTGCAAAACGAATACAGGCAAGAACGAATACAGGCAAGACAAACAGATTTCATTACAGCGGGAAAGACTGTCACTGGAGAAAAGACTATAAGAATCCCTGGAAAGATAATAAGTGAAAGGATCCCACAGCCCCAGCCAAAAGGCAGGGCCAGATATCCCTCCCGCTGCGATCGAGTCATTTTTACAGTCCCTACGATCTCTCCTCCTGGCCAGCCAGGGAAAAATAGCTGCCACCACCGGTGCTGTAGTTCCCTCGGCCCCCCCTGCCGCCCCACAATGACTAGAGCCCGCGCAGCCTGTCTACTTGTGTGACCTCCGGTATGACGGATGGAAGAGTCCGCTTGTACAGATGGAGGTAGAAAGGGTTAAAGGGACCTATCTACTGGATACGGGAGCATCATGCACCGTGATCCATGCAGCTAGTCCCACTGCCTCACCTCTGTCTAGCGGGGTTCCATACGCCCTATCGGGGTTCACCGGTAAGGAACAGGCGGGAGTATTCTCCAAGCAACTCTCAATCCGCCTGGGCATGATCCGGACCAAATGGACGTGCATCCTGGCAAGGTGGGAGGCGGAGGGAGGGAAGGGGATCCTAGGGGCCGACTTCCTGGTGGGCCACGGGATCCTCGTGGATCTCCGCAATCATTGCCTGTGGGGAGCCAACACGGGTGAAGAAGGAGGTGTAGTAATCATCCTGAGCAAGGAAGGGAAGGGGACCCTGTGTACTCTGAAGCCTAAAGAAGGTTATGACCTCGGGCTCATGGTCGATGGTGTCCCGGGGGAATTTCAGGCAGTTGTGCAGGCTAATCTAGCTGCGCTTGCCATGCATAAACATGACTGCGGGAGGGTCACAGGGTTTGAGGTTAGAGTGGACGGGGACCACATGGCCCGGCCCCAGAAGCAGTATAATTTCCCAAAAGAAGCAGAACCCGACATGGAGGCAGCCATGTCCTCTCTAGTACAACAGGGAGTGTTGAGGCCCATAGCCACCCATGTTAACTCTCCGCTTTGGCCGGTCAGAAAACTGGGCAATACATGGAGAGCCACGATGGTGCTTAACATTAATATCCCAGCCTGTGCACCCACGGTGGTAGCAGCTGCCGACCTGATAGGAAGTATTCCAGCATCCGCGACCACTTTCACGGTGCTGGATATTTCTAACGGGTTTTGGTCCATCCCTTTAAGGAGGGAGGATCAGTACAAGTTTGCTTTTACCTTTAAGGGGCAACAGTACACGTGGAACTGCTTGCCACAAGGTTTTCATAACAGCCCCAGCATCTTCCACCAGTGTATGGCAGATAGTTTAAAAGATTTTCGCCAGCCCACACAGTTGGTTCAATACGTGGATGACCTGCTCCTGTTCACTGATTCAGGAGAGGAGCATGGCCCACTATTACCCGAACTGCTGGAGCTGCTCGGGAAAAGGGGTTTCAAGGTAAACCCAAAGAAAGCGCAGATCGGCCAGCAGGAGGTCAAATTCCTGGGTCTGACCATCCGCGTTGGAGAAAGGGCCATAGATAAGGCTAGGAGGGAAGCGGTACAAGAGTTACCGGTCCCTAACACAGTCAGGGCTGTGAGGTCGCTTCTAGGGCTAACGGGGTACTGCAGAGACTTCATTGAGGACTATGCAGCCACAGCAGCCCCCCTGCTCCGACTCCTACATAAGGGAGTGGAATGGCTTTGGGATGAGGGTTGCCAGGCAGCATTTGTTAAACTCAAGGGAGACTTGCAGACCGCACCAGCTCTAGGGGCCATAGATGGGGGGAAAGAGTTTTTCCTGGAGGTAGCGGCTAGCGGGGATAGCCTAAGTGCGGTGCTGTTCCAAGAGCGGCACGGCAGGCTAAGGCCGGTAATCTACTCTTCCAGGTTACTCACGGAAGTGGAGAGGAGCTACTCCAACTGGGAGCGGCACCTTTTGGTCACATATTGGGCTGTGAAAAGATCTTTGATTTTCACAAGCACCTCTCCCATCACCCTCCTCACACACCACACACCCACCCAGATTCTTCTGGATGGGAGGATTAAAGATGGGATAGTCAGCAGTGCCCGCATTGCGCGCTGGACCCTCCTCCTCTCGCAGATGGATCTGAGGGTGAGGGGCCTTAGCGAGCCAAAGCTTGTGGCCAATATGGTATAGCCTGGAACAGCCCATCGGTGTTCCATAGAAGGGGTATGGGAGGTGAACATAGGTTTACGGGCCGGGATACATCCCTCAGGCCGTGAGATCTATGTAGACGGTTCCAGCATGGTATCTGCTGGCGAACGACTGACGGGTTGTTGAGTCTATGTCCCAACGGCAAACATTGCCTTGGCAATCAAGCTCCCCAACACCATGAGCGCCCAACAGACTGAACTGTCCGCGGTGATGTACGTGGTTACCCACCCCGAAATCTTCCCTACCCCGTACACGATTTGCTCTGACAGCATGTTCACTTGCAACTCGTGTACGGAATACCTGTCCATCTGGTCCCGTCGCGGGTAGACCTCCGCCGACAGGAGGCCCTTAACAGTAAGGCCCCTGCTGGAGAAAATCCTGGCAGCCATGGGGGAGGAAGGCGAGGTCTTCATCCACAAAGTGAAGGCCCATTCCTCCACAGAACCCCGCAGCCAGGGTAACCAGCAAGCCAACATGCTGGCCAAGGAGGGTGCTCACGCAGGCACTTTCTGAGACCCATATGAGTCCGGGCCCGTGGCGGCAGTTAGAGGCAGGGATGGGACCCAAGGTAGCTTAGGGGTAATGTTAGCCCCGGATCTTAAAACGGTCGAAGCCCAGGACCCTGTCCTGAAAACTGTCATTAGTGCAGTAATGGAGGGCAGGAAGTTAGAAGGTCCTTACGGCGCAGTCCCCTCTCCATAAGGGAAGGCATGCTGTTCAGAGAGGAACAGTGGGTAGTACCCCAGCAACACCGGAGGGAGTTCCTTCAAATGGCCCATGAGGGGCCGGGAGCGGGACACCCCGGGCCTGAGACCACTTGGCAATGGGTGGAACAGGCGGTATGGTGGCCAGGACTCCAGGAAGACGTCCGCGAGTTCTGTGCTAGCTGTCTTGTGTGTGCCGCAAATAACCCCGACCCCCACAGAAGGAAAGTGCCCAATGGACACGTTAGGAGGGTAGAGGGACCATGGCAGTTGATCCAGATCGACTACATCGGGCCCCTGCCCGCCACCCAGGGAGGCTACAAATATTACCTCATCCTGGTAGATGTGTTTTCCAAGTGGGTGGAAGCCTTCCCCTGCAAAACAGCCACAGCATTAGGGACTGCCAGGATCTTGGTGCGAGAAGTGTTCTCGCGGTGGGGACTATCCCAGTTTGTGGAGTCCGACCAGGGAAGCCACTTCACCAGCCAAGTCATGCAGAACACCCTTATGCTGCTCGGCATCAAGGGAAGTGGCATGTAGCCCACAATCCACAGTCCTCAGGGATTGTGGAGCGCATGAACCGCACCATTAAGGAAAAGTTGAGGAAGGAGACAGTGGAGTCACCCCAAAAATGGGCAGAGGCCCTGCCTCTAGTCCTCATGGGGATCCGGGCCAGCCAGTCCAAGAGTACAGGGTATTCCCCGCATGAACTCATGACCAGTAGGGTTATGAGGACCCCCACCCATGTCCTAGCCTCAGTCCTTACTGAAGGGCAGCTTTGAGAAATAAATCAGGACAAATTCGCCCGAGCACTCCTCGAGCACCTAAAACAGATTTATGGGCAGGCAGCAGGTAGTATGGGGAAGCAGCATCGGAATAACCGGTTGCTGCTCGAGCCTAACAAGAGTCATCAGTGGGTGATAGGGGACCAAGTGATAGTTAGGAACTACGCCCGGGTGGGGAGTTTAGAGCCACTGTACATGGGACCCTACAGTATAGTCGATAGAGCCAGCCCCATGGTTTATGCAATAAAACTGCCCCGGCGCACAAAATGGTTCCATGTGAATCAATGCAAATTGTTTAAGCCGGAGGCAGGGAAACAGGCAGCTGGGATTGAACCTGAGGTTAGAAATCCTCAGCCTGCAGCGCGTACACTCACACAAACTGCACACGCAGGCGCAGTCGCGTGCGTGAAGGGAGAAGTTCCCCAGCACTTGGCCCGAGCAATTCCCCCTCTCTTATGGGACTCCAGGGAGGAGCCTGAACCAGGTTTAAGACCTGAAAGGGAAGACTCTCAGCCACTGGCAGCCGGTGGCGAGGGATTGCCCGTCCCCAGCCCAGGTTTGGGAAGGGAGGGGCCCAAGGGAGAAGGTCCCCAGCCAGCAAGGACTGTGACCTGAGCAAAGGATCCGCTCACCAGGATAGCCCCACCAACAACACTCCCCAGGAGGTCTCTTCGGGTACCCCAGCCCAAGAAAGTATGGTCACCAACTTTCCAGTGGAATAGGTTGGACTCCCGAGTCAGGGAGAAGCCAAAAGACAGAAGTCCCCAACCAGCAGCCATAAGCTGCGAGGGACTCGAAGTTGGGATCAGTCCAGCTTCGCTGCAGGCAGTAGCCTGCAACATTCCAAACAGGGATTAGGCTGGCTGCCCAGAGATGGGTGGCGCTTGTATATAGCTTTGTTCAAGTTTAAAAATGTGTATAAGTAAGTTAGAGTGTGTTAATTTTAATTTTATATTGCAATCGGTAGTTTTAAGTATTAATAGTGTAGGTTTTAAGCATGGAACCGTTCCAGAGTGTTGTCAATGTTAGCCGAGGTCGCGGGACCTGATCACTTTCCCCCGAGCCAGGGAATCTGGCTAGATGTTTTTTTAAGTCTTTTTCAGAGTTTCGGAAGGTGCGGAGGACCATCGTGTCCTTGGAAGCTCGGGGACGGAAGCACCCCTAGCCCACGAATGGAGGGGTCTGCAGGAGGCAGATGCCCATGAGGGAAGCTGGCCAGGATGACTGGGATCCAAGTCAACCCAGTATTCTAGTGAGACCGGCTTCACGTATGGGGAAGCCTCCCTCCAGTGCCCGAGGATACGAATCGGCACCCCAAGGAAAAGATATTTAGAAAATTCTGTAATTTTGACTTTTCAGAGGTCAATAAGACCGAATTGTAACTAATCATGAGTAATAGCAGATTTGTTTGTATTTTTTAACAAATATGTTTTGGCCTAGCTCTTTAAAAAAAAAGGAAGCTCGTTTTCTTCCGTTTGTATTTTTTTTTACAGATATGTTTTGGTTTGGTGTTAATCTCATTAAAGATGTTGTATCGTGTTAAAACTATGTCACAAGTTGTGCAGGGGCATTGGACCCCTCCATGCTTGAATTATTGTAAATGATCAGTGATGCAGGGGCATCGGACCCCCTCCATGCTTGAATTATTGGAACTAATCATGTTTTTCTATCGATAGATGCCTGCCGTGTACTGCGACTCTCTCTGGGTAAGGGGGATGGCGGTGTCGAGGGATCAGAGATAGATATAGATAAGTATAAGGGAAGGTTGTTTGTGGGGGGGTCAGAAATTCTTGCTCACCTTTAAACAGGATACTGCAAGCAAATTTTAGTATCCAAGGGCGGACTGTAAGGTTCGCAAAATTTCAGAAAATTTCGGCAGCCCCCGAAGATTATTTGATTAAAGAAAACCTGGTTGGAATGTACCTTAAAAACCCAGGGCATCAAAGATGGCTGTCAGGTCTTGTGGCAAAGGAGAAAGACAGCCTGTATGAATATCTCCCATCACTGGCTGACAAAGGATTGGAAGAAATGCCAGCCTGTGCGAATATGTTTAGGTACTTACACTGTCAATCAACTGCGGTTGGAAGGTAACCGCAGGACAAAGGACTGTTTACTGAACACTTAAGGATTTGTTTGTCCAGCACTTGAGAAATCAGTGGGACATTTTAAACTGAGATAGCTCCATTCAAACCAGTTAAACGAATGGGAAACGCATTCAATCCCATTACAGTCAATGGGGACAGATTGGTCCCTTTTGTGTGAGCCCAGATACATCCAGATTTGGGCGTGAAGATAAGGGCTCCTACTGGGGTATAAAGATAGCCCTTCAGGAAGCCATTTTCTCTCTCTCTACCGCCTCGCCTCCAGTGCCCTGCTTGCAAGAGGAATGCCACAATTCAATTCAATTCAATTCAATTCAAATCGCTTTATTGGCATGACAAGTTACATCTTATGTTGCCAAAGCATCGAAAAACATTCATGTTTGTACACAAAATACAGATCTATCCATACAGTGTATAAACAGATATATCCCTGAGTGTATAAATATACTTTCATATAATTTATATATACTATTTTCTTATATTTAGTGGTTGTCCCTCTGTTTATGGCAAGCTGTAACATAGTGTGCCATTAGTGTTACACAATTTCTCTCTTCCCCTAGTAGGTATGGGAGTTTTTGGTCGTCATTCAAATTTCTGAATTCCGGGCATATTTTTGTGAATTTTGGGTAGAAATTCTCCCTTATGCCCTGATATTTTCTACAAGCTGTGAGGAAGTGCATCTCTGTCTCCACCACTCCCTGACTGCAGTGAGAGCATATCCTGTCCTCTCTTGGTAGCCGGGTCTGCCTGTGTCTACCTTTTTCGATCGCCAGGCTATGTTCACTAAGTCTGTACATTGTCAAGGTTTTTCTCAGTTTGCTATCCTTTACCATGGTCAGGTAATCAGCCATGTTGTATTGTCTGTTTAGGGCCAAGTAGCAATTGAGTTTGCTTTGGGTTTTTGTTGTTTCTGCCCAATATGACAGATATTTTTCCTTTTGCTTAGCGACGATTGTGTTGGGTCGAATTCTTTGTGTTACGCTGTCACTGTCCTGGGGCTGGTTATTGTTAGTAGTGTTAGTAGTTACTTCACTGAGTCCCAGGACTAGTTGACTGAGGGTATTCTTCTTTATGGTCCTCTCTTGGCATTTCAGGGCTTCGTAATGATAGCATTGGGGGTTGCTCAATTCTAGGTGTTTCCAAAATTTGGTGGCTCTTTTTGGGATAGTGATTATTAATGGATATTGGCCTAGTTCTGCCCTGCATGCATTGTTTACGGTTTTCCTTTGAGTCCGGAGGATACTTTTACAGAATTCTGCATGTAGGATCTCAATTGGGTGTTTATCCCATTTTGCAAATTCTTGTTGTGTTAGCGGTCCCCACACCTGACCGCCATAGAGTGCAATTGGTTCAATTACTGATTTGAAAATTTTGAGCCAAATGCTAATTGGGATTTCTATTTGGATTGATTTTTTAATGGCATAGAAAGCCCTTCTTGCTTTCTCTTTCAATTCATTCACAGCCAGTTTGAAATTTCCCGTAGAACTGATTTTTAAGCCCAAGTATGTGTAGTTAGTGGTTTGTTCAATTTTGGTTGTTCCTAGTGTGAAATTTATTTTGGGTCCCTGATGTCTGGATCTTTGCTGGAACACAAGGACTTTGGTTTTTTGGGGATTTATTGTCAGGGCCCAAGTCTGGCAGTACGACTCCAGCAGATCCAGGTTCTGCTGTAGACCCTCCTTAGTTGGTGACAGCAGGACCAGGTCGTCTGCATAGAGGAGGAATTTAACCTTGGATTCATATAGGGTGAGGCCGGGTGCTGTAGGTTGTTCAAGTAGTTTTGCCAATTCATTTATGTAAATATTAAAGCGTGTCGGTGAGATTGGCGAGCCCTGCGTCACCCCCCGCCCCTGTGGGGAGTATTTTGTTTGTTTGTCTCCAATTTTAACTGCACATTTGTTGTTTGTATACATTGATTTAATTACATCATATGTTTTTCCCCCTACCCCGCTTTCGATAAATTTCAGGAATAAACCATCGTGCCAGATAGAATCGAAAGCCTTCTGGAAATCTATAAAGCATGCGTAGATTTTGCTTTTGTTTTGATGAACGTGTTTGTCAATTAGGGTCTGTAGGGTGAAGATATGATCTGATGTTCTGTAGTTTGGCAGGAATCCAATTTGGCTTTTACTCAAGACATTGTGCTCCTCAAGGAAGTTTATAAGTCTTTTGTTTATGATGCTACAGAATACCTTCCCCAGGTTACTGTTTACACAGATGCCTCAATAGTTATTTGGGTCGACTTTGTCCCCACCTTTGTATATGGGCGTTATGAGTCCTTTGTTCCAGATATCAGGGAAGTAACCGACACTCAGAACAAAGTTGAAGAGTTTTAGGATAGCCAGTTTCATTTTATCGTCTGTGTGTTTAATCATCTCGCTTAGTATGCCGTCTGCCCCGCAAACTTTTCCTGGTCGCAGGTCCTTGAGTTTTTCAAAAAGTTATTTTTCTGTTATTATGGAGTCTAGCGGGTTTTGGTTATCTTTTATGGCCATTTCGAGCTTCTCCAGTTTTTTGCATATTTGGTGTTGCTCTGGCCTTAGTGTGTTTTTCTGGTATAATTTTTCAAAGTGGTTTTCCCATGTGTCTCCATTTTGAATGGCCAATTCGTCGTGTTGTTTTTTATGTAATGTATTCCAGTTGTCCCAGAAACAATTGGAATCAATGGATTCCTCAATGGAGCTGAGTGTATTCTTAATATATTGCTCTTTTTTGGTTCTGAGTGTGTTTCTGTATTGTGTTAGTGTCTGACAATAAGTAAAGCGTAATTCCTCATTTTCTGGATGTCTGTGTTTTTGGTTTGATATTTTTCTAAGTTTTTTCCTCATGTTATGGCAATCTGGGTCAAACCATTTTTCATAGTTTTTTGTTTTGGGTTTGTTCTTGCGAGCTTTCAAGTTTGACCTTGTTGCCAAATTATCAAAAATATTGTTTAGGTTATTCACTGCCGGTTTACGCCTTCTTTATTGTGAGTGTATATGTTATCCAGAAAGGTGTCCAAGAGAGCTTGAGTTGATTCATTGCTAATTGCTTTCTGGTATTTTTCCGTGTCGTTTTTGGCCCATCTGTACGATTTTTTGGTGTTGTACAGTTTACTGGGTTGTGTTTCTGTGTTGTTTGTTTCTGTCTTTGTAAGATACATAGGCCTAGAAATTGATTGGGCTTTGCGCCCATTTTGCGGTGCTAGAGGTCATTGCGCTGGACTTACAGCCGGTTCAGAAATTCCCTGGGGCCCTACCATCGGCGGTAGACCGGTTGCGCTGCGCCAGCACCGATGACGTCCCGGTTGCCGTGGTGACGGGCCCCAGCGCCGAAATTGAGTTGCGGCCGCCTCGCCCGTGGCAGCCGCAACTAAGACTCTGGCAACCGAGTCTTACAGGAGTTTGCGCCGGCGCATTAAGGTCGCGCAGCAGCCGGCCGCTTTCCCGCCGGCCGCCTGCCCGCACCTCCCTCCCCGGACTCCTCCACCCGCCCCCGTGGAACAGATGCTTCTGGGCTGCGAGCCCGGCACTTCCCCGAGGTGCCGGGCTCATTTTTGTGAAGATTTTACCGGCCAGCGGGCGGGTGCAGGCAGCTCCTTCTTAACTGAAGGAGGAGGCCTGCACTTCCCGAGCCTGCCGCACCGCATCGGGCGCCGCAGCGCCGGAATAGCGCCGCAATGCGGCAGGTAGCGCCCATTTTCAGGCGCAAACACCCTTCAGTAGCGCCGGCAGCCGTTTGGGCACGGCGCTACTGAATTTTTGGCGCGCGCAGGGGGACTTAGCGCCGGCGCTAACTTTCCGGCGCTAAAGCCCTGGCGCGGCGCCAACTGAATTTCTAGGCCATAGTAATTTCACTGTGATCTGACAGTGTTGTTTGTGGTTTGACTGTGAATGCTCTGAAAGACGATGGATCCAAATCCGTAATCATATGGTCTACGGCGCTGCAGCCAAGAGGTGAGCAATAGTTCGATCTTCCTAGGAGGCCTCCTATGAACCTATCATTGACAATGTACAGACCCAGGCTTCGACAGAGCTGCAGGAGCTGTTTTCCGTTGGTATTTGTCTGCTTGTCGCAGTTATGCCTGTATGGAAGGGAAGGGATATCGAAGTGGTTATTCCCGAATATGTAATTGTTTCCCTGATTATTGGTGAAGTCTAGTTCTTCGCCAGTTCTTGAATTGAGGTCACCACAGATCAACACGTTCCCCTGGGCCTGGAATTGGATAATTTCCCCCTCAATGTTGGAGAAGGTGTCCTCTTTAAAGTACGGGGATTCCATTGGGGGGATATAGAGTGCGCAAATGAAAACATCTTGGGTGTTAGAGATAATCCCCCTCTCAATTTTGAGCCACATGTGGTTTTTGCCCTTTTTTATAAATTTGATGCAATTCTTAAGCTCTGTTTTAAACCAAATCAGTATGCCTCCGGAGTCTCTGCCTTGGCTTACTCCTGGTAATTTATTGGAGGTGACCACCAGCTCTGTGTACCCTTGGGGACGGCCAGTGTGTCCTTTTCCTTTATACCAAGTTTCCTGTAAAATGATAATATCTAGATCTTTAGTTTCATCTATGAACTCTGGGGTCCTACTCTTCACGTCGAGCACCGAAGAGCGTAGACCTTGGATATTCCAGGTCGAAATATATAAGGATTTCATGTTAAGTTTGATCTTTTACTATGATATGTTAAAGAATGATATATGTTTGTCGTGTCTAACTGTGGGAAAAAAAGATCATCTCAGTTGTCTATAAATGCTAATACTACTTGGTTACAATTCTTTCTATTAATTAGTCCTTGATTTTTTTTTTCATTTTCTGATCCATAAGGCGGAAGTAGATGCTGCTGCACGTCTGCTTATTGTCTCTTAATGGATTGTCTCTGTCTGAGGCATTGCGTATGCCCTGTGCATCTCTCCCTCTGTCTGGCTGGGAGTGGTCCTGTTCCCCTGTGGGACAGGAGTGGTGCAGGTCTGATATTGTTGTTGTGCATGGGGATCCTCTCTGGTCCCGGTTGGTGTGGTGGTGGTCTCTGTAGTTGTCCTGGTATGTACCCCGCTGATCTCTGGTGGTCGGGGGGGGGTCCTCTTGGAGTCTGGGTATGGACCCGGTTAAAAGCGATGTCCTTCAGGGTTTTAGCAAAGATCGATATTCGTTTCCTGTGGATGTGGACGCGGTCGTAAAGACATTCCACATCGAGGGTGAGGTGTTGGGCTAGGTGCACGTTGTGTTTTGATTCACAGTCTCTTGCTATGCTGGCATTTATCTCATGAATTGTGTTGCTGTTAAAGTCTGTTCTTGGCAATATTGTGGAAACAGTGATTCTAGTGTTTGGAAATGTACTGCTTGCCTTCCTAATCACTGCTCTGAGCGATGTTGCTACCCCTTTCTGCTGGGCCTTTAGGTCATTTGTGCCCGTGTGTATTATTATGTGTTGGGGGGAGCCTAATCGGGTTTTGGTCAGCCATTCCAGGGCTCTGTCTGTTGTTGGGCACCAGATCTTTTCTACTTTACTTCTAGGGAAGAGCTTTTTCTCCCATAGAAATTTCCCATTTGAGTCCATGAGTATTATGATGTCAGCCTTGTTTGTGTTTACTGTCTGGTGGCTTTCGCCTGGACTCATAGCGTGTGTGTTGGGCTGGGGTGGTCGTGTCTGGTGTGTGTGCTCCTCTTGTGAGCGGCTCGCTTGTGGTTCCACGGTGGTGGGGGAAGACTGAGCTTCAGTATGCTGGTCGGTCTGTGTGGCACCCCTTGTATTGTGTGTCTGCTGCTGTTGTTCAGTGTGGGAGTGCAGCTGTTCAGTCGGGCTCTGTATTGTCTTATCTCTAGCCTCTGACTGCTGGTCTAATGGTGCTATCTCTCCTCTATGGCTCTCTTTGTTTTCCTGCAGCTCTTTCACCTGATTCTCAAGTCGATTCAGCTCTCTCCAGTATCTCTCCCTCTCTTGCTTTTGTTCGTGTTTCAGTTTAAGGACCTCCTCTCTAAGTTTAACCATCTCTGTCTCTAACTGATTAAATTTATCCTTTAGTTGTATCTGGCTGTGTGATCCCGGGGTATGTGTCTGGTCGGCCCTGGAGGGTTCACTCACTTCCTGGCTAGGCTGCTCTTCTCTTGGTGAGCTGGAATTGGTAGGGGGACTATGTGTGGCTTCCTCCCTGGTAATTACGCTGGGGTTAGTCAGTTGTATCATGTGGCTGTGGGGCCCCGGGGTTAGTGTCTGGTTAGAACTGTGTGGCTCGTTCACCTCCTGACCAGGCTGATTTACTCCTGGTGAGTTGTCAATGGTGGGGGGAGTGCGGGTCGCTTTTCCCCTGTTAGCCACTTTGGGGCTGTTCCTTCCCCTCTCAGTTATTTCTTTCAGTGTCTTGAAGGCCGTTTCAAAGTTGTCGAGGTTGCCTTGCACTAATATTGTTCCGTTATCGTACATGTTGACAGTCGTGGTTGCCCTGTCCCCTGGTTTCTTAATTTTCATTTTGGACCCATTAGCGGTTCTTTCCTGCTTAACCCTGGTATAGTGTGATTTTATTGCTGTGATTCAAGCCGCTGGCTGATCTGAGTAAAAAATGAGATTACATTTTTTCCCAGTGCTGTACCGGTCAGCAAAAAGAGTTTCTGGTTTTTCTCTCAGCTGCTCATGCTTGATCGATTTTATAGCATTTTTTCTGGTGTTGGGGGGAATCTGGAAGAGGTTGCTCTCAGTGTGCCTCGGGAGCTGCTGTGGCTCCTCTGATTCGCTCATTATTGGTAGTGTAGAGGTAGAAAGTATTGTTGATCTTAGAATAAGCTTTTCTGGGGCCCCGGGTTTGGTGTTTCCCTCTCCCTGCTCGCGACCTTTCCCAGTCCCCGGACTCGCTCACTCTCCAGGCCCTCCCCAGGCCCCGTACTCTGTCCTGGTCTGTGTCTGGGATTTGCTGATACCCGGTGTCTCCCGGCTGCTCCCCTCCCTCTCAGAGGTCTCTGGGCCTCTGTTTTGGCCCGGCTCCTCGGGTCTTTCCCTGGCTTCAGGCTCCCTCCCCAGGACCCGTACTCACTGTCTGCGCCTGGGAGCCGCTGCCTCACGGTGCCTTCGGGCTGCTCCCCTCTCCCTCAGAGGTCTCCAGGCCTCTGTCTCGGTCCGGCTCCTCCGGCCCCTCCCAGGTCCACGGTCCTGTGTTCCAGCCGCCGCTCTGGAGTCGCGCTCTGACCCCCTGCTGCTGTGGCCCCGTGCGGCCGCTGTTGAGTCGCCGTTCCGACTGCCGCTGCGGCCCCGTGCGGCCGTTGTTGAGTCGTCGCTCTCCTGCTCTTGTGGCCTCCGCTGAGTCACCGCGCTCCAGCTGCCGTTGCGGCCCCGTGCGGCCTCCCCGAGTCACCTCGCCCCGGTTGCCGATGTGGCCCCATGCGGCCTCCCCGAGTCACCTCGCTTCGGCTGCCGATGCGGCCCTGTGCGGCCTCCCCGAGTCACCTCGTTCCGGCTGCCGATGCGGCCCTGTGCGGCCTCCCCGAGTCACCTCGCTCCGGCTGCCAATGCGGCCCCGTGCAGCCTCCCCGAGTCACCTCGCTTCGGTTGCCGATGCGGCCCCGCCCAAAGAAGTGAAATACCAGCAGTTACTTTTGAATTACTGGGGTATCTCTACTTCGAGGCGGTGAAGAATCCAAGGCAGACCGCAGGGGCATGGAGCAGGCGTTTACTGGTGAGCATAGACTTTCTGGCCCATTACAAGGCAACCTAGATAGGTATAAGGGGTGGGAATTAAAGGGGAATTTTGTTAAATTGTCATTTTTAGTCAATTTTCCCTCAATGTGTCCGTTTTCTCTCCTCCCCGTTAAGTAAAGTGTGCAAGTGTGCTGTATTCATAATTATTTTCACTGTATAGCAGTTTATTCTTTATTTTCAATAAACGTTGGTCTTCTTTGCACCCAACCACGAGTCTCGTTTTGTCTATATCGCTACTGAAATAAGTCCGGTGGTCAGAACCAGAAAAGGGAAGCGATTCGAAACCGCACAGGGCCTGGAGCAGTTCAGACACGCCTGACTGGCCAGACATAAACCACAGGGGCAGACCAAAACCCTTTTTTTTCTCCCCCGCTCCCCCCTTTTCTACACTTCTGCGTTAAATTTCATCTACCACGTGTCCGCCCATTCCACCAACCTGTCCTCTTGCAGTCTATCACTGTCTTCCTCAGTGTTCACTATACTTCCAAGTTTTGTGCCATCTGCAAATTTTGAAAATGTGCCCTGTCGAAGTCACAGAATCACAGAATCACAGAAACCCCACAGTGCAGATAGAGGCCATTTCGGCCCATCGAGCCTGCACCGACACATATCCCACCCGATCCCCGTAACCCCTACACCAACACATATCCCACCCTATCCCTGTAACCCCACGTATTTAATCCCCCTAACACTAAGGGTCAATTTATCATAGCCAATCAACCTAACCCGCACATCTTTGGACTGTGGGAGGAAACCGGAGCACCCGGAGGAAACCCACGCAAACACGGGGAGAATGTGCAAACTCCACACAGACAGTCATTAACATATATATCAAGAAAAGCAGTGGTCCTAGTACCGACCCCTGGGGAACACCACTGTATACCTTCCTCCAGTCCGAAAAGCAACCGTTCACCACTACTCTCTGTTTCCTATCACATAGCCAATTTCATATCCATGCTGCCATTGTCCCTTTTATTCCATGGGCTTCAACTTTGCAAATATATACCCCCTTATCTACCCTGCTAGTTACATCCTCAAGCATGATTTCCCTTTCATAAAACCGTGTTGACTCTGCCTAATCATATATCATATTTTGATTTTCTAAGTGCGCTGTTACCACATCCTTAATGATAGATTCTAGCATTTTCCTTACTACTTATGTGTGGCTAACTAGCATATAGTTCCCTGTTTTATCTCTCCCGCCTTTCTTGAATAGCGGAATTATATTTGCTACCTTCCAATCCATGGGGACCATTCTAGAATCTAGGGAATTCTCAAAGGTCAAAACCAATACATCCACTATCTCTGCAGCCACCTATTTTAAAACCCTAGGATGTAGGCCATCAACTCCAGGAGATTTGTTGGCTTTTAATCACATTAAATTCTCCGGTACTTTTTCTTCACTAATATTAATTACTTTAAGTTCCTTACTCTCATTAGACCCTTGGTTCACCATTATTTCTGGTATGCTTTTTATGTCTTCTACTGTAAAGACAGATACAAAATATTTATTTAACCTCTCTGCCATTTCCTTATTTCCCATTATAATTGTCCTGTCTCTGCCTCTATGGATTTTTGCTAATCTCTTCCATTTTGCATACTTGTAGAAGCTCTTACAATCTGTTTTTATATTTCTTGCTAGTTTACTCTCATATGCAATTTTCTCCCTCTTTATCGATTTCTTGGTGATCCTTTGCTGATTTCTAAAACCCTCCCAATTCTCAGGCTTACTACTATTCTTTGCAACATTATAAGCCTCTTCTTTTAAGCTAATACTGTCCTTAACTTCTTTTGTTAGCCATAGTTGGACCACTGGACTCCCGTGGAGTTTTTATTCCTTAATGGAATGTATATGCATTGAGAATGATGAATTATTTCTTTAAATGTTCGCTTCACAGGATATTGAGGTAGCTGTACTTCAGGATAGTAGATACATAGGTGCATTGAGGGAACGGTACTCCAGGTGAACGGTTACACAGGGCATTGTGGCAGCGGTGCTCCAGGTGAATAGCTACATGGGCGTATTGCGGCAGCGGTGCTCCAAGGAAGTGGTTACACCGGGCTTTGGGGCTGTCGTGCTCCATTTAAGTGGCTACTTGGGTGTATTGAGGCAGCTACGCTCCAGGTGAGCAGTTAGACAGTGCATTGAGGCAGCGGTGCTCAATGTGAATGGTTACATTGATTTACTGAGGCAACCACGCTCTAGGTGAGTGGTTACATGGATGTATTGTGGTAGCAGTACCCAGGTCCAGAGGAATGGCTAACATGGGTGTATTGAGGCGGCAGAGCACCACGTAAGCGACTGCATGGTGCATTGTAGCAGCAGTGCTCCAGGTGAGCGGTTACACAGGTGTATTGTACAGCAGTGCTCCAGGTGAGCAGTTACATGGGGCCATTGACAATGCAATGCTCCAGGTGAGCAGTTAGACGGGTTATTGATACATCTGCGCTGCACTTGAGGGTTACGTGGGTGTATTGAATCATTGGCTCAGATATTCCAATCCCTACGGGTGAGTATGTGCTGTGTACCCACCCATAGGGACATCAGAAATGCCAGTTTCAGGCATGCACAGCGAGAATGGTCTTGACAGATCCTCCGGCTGCTCTGGAGAAGGGCCTCTGTGGGCGGATAGTTCCGCTTTTTGGGGACCCCATGCCCGCAGAAAACCCTTACAATTCTTACGCATGGTAAACATAGAAACATAGAAGATAGGAGCAGGAGTAGGTGTAAGATTCTCAAAATTCACAAGTCCCCCAAAACTCAGAGAAAAACCCTAAAGAAAAGGACTTTGGACTCTTTTCTAACCATTTCAGGATGAAAAAATGTATTGGGCCTAAGAGAGGGAGATTCACGGTCAAAAAACAAGATTTGGTATTTTTAAAGGCATGTTTTGGGATTGTAAAGAAAGAAAAGGCTGTAACAGGAAATGGGGTCAACTTCTGTAAAGATAGTTTGGATATGAAGTTAATCAGTTAATCAAGCTGTCTGGGGAACTGGCTAAACGTCACTCAGCCCCTATCAGACAATTTACATTCTAACAATAGACCCATGGAAGAACAGCCTCACCCAAAATACACGACCCATCCAAAAACATGCAGAAAACAAATCACTTCGCCAACCTACAAAGAATCTCGGGCCCCACAGGAAACTCAAAGCCTGAGGACAATTCACTACAATCAAGTAATAGTTCAACAGCTCAGGAAACCATCCCAAAATCACTTCACACATTCTTAAAAACTTCAACAGCCCATGGAACCATCCCGAAACCGCTTTAAACAACTTAATATTAATGAGCCCGCCAAAATCTAACAATAAACCTAAACTGATTTGGCGCGCAGATTAGCAGGCCTTGATTAGTATAATTGAGGCCTGTTCAGGAAGTAAAACAATTCAAACAGTTGAAACAGTTCCAAGTACAAGTTGAAGAAAGGAGTTCAAGAAGAGCCATCATCGAATAACATCAAGATCAAGGAGCAAGCATCTCGAAGCAGTTCTCTCTCGAAGAAGAAGAAGAAGAAGTAACAAACCATCGGACACCTTGCGGCACCAAGGGCCCCACAAAACAACCAACCGAATATTACCCTCAGCCAATGGGTAATATTGGGCCACCATGACCAATGGAAAACCAACTCGGAAGAGACCGAAGATCTGCAAGTTTTTCCACTCTACAAACTATTCTGACTTACCCCTGGGTAAGATTTTATCCAAAAAGACTCTAAGCCCTATTTCTAACCAAAGAAAATTGGGTACTCACCTGATAAATCCAATACGCACCCTACCGCATCAGCGGACTCACGAAGACTAACCAGATACGCAGGTGAAGTCCTCTACCGCGTCCGGGGTACAGCAGACCCCAACCGACACATCTAGTGAACCCCGAAAGCGTGAACCAGCTCAACTGTCAAGGAGTTGTTTGGTGAGCATTATCCCTGGTCCTTTAGAGCCTAACTTAGTTAGCAAGGTGGGATTGGGAGGGGTGAGATACTTGTCTACTGTAACTTCCCTCATGTGTAAGTCAAATTGTTTTCCACATTTTATTAGAGTGCTAGTATTGTGTTGTGGCAAAGCCACCAAGAGACTCTTGCAGTAATGTATATAATTGCCTTTAACAGGGGCTTGTTACCTGTAAGTGTTTGCTCTGTGTAAACAGCGCGGGTTTGGTAAAATGGCGATCCAGCGCGATGACGTCATCACGCAGGTCACATGATGTTCCTAACGGCGGGAAACGTGATGACTTCATGACGTCCGAGGGGAGAGGCGTTCCCTCTCTGTCCTCGTGGAACCAGTTGGTGTACAGACCTGTATAGAGTTTCTCCTGCGTTTTTGTTTGTAACTTTTACTAGTGCATTAAACCACGTTTGGTTAACTGCTAGTTTAAGTCTCAGTACTTTCATTAGGAGTTCAAGCACTCCTACATTGGTGACCCCGAATCCTCGCGGATGTTCTTCGCGGCGGAAACAGAATGCAGGGCCATGATGGAAGCCAACGCAGTGGCTTTGAAGCTCCCCCAATTTTTGGGAACAACAGGCGGCCTCCTGGTTCGTACAAGCGGAGGCACAGTTCAAGCTCCGCAATGTCGTGCAGGATCAGACCCGTTATCTTTACGTGGTCTCCTCACTCGACAGCTCGATGGCGTCGAGGATCATTAGCCTACTGGAGAACCCCCCGGCCACCGACATGTATGTCACCATTAAGGCATGGCTAATGCAGGTATTCGGCCTTATAAAGGCAGAGCGCGCACACCGCCTACTCACGCTGCCCGAGTTAGGAGACTCCAAACCTTCAGAGTTGATGAGCCAGATGCTCACATTCCTGGGGTCTGAACCGCAATGTTTCCTGTTCCGCGAACTGTTCCTCAGTCAACTACCCGAACAGGTGCAGGCGGCCCTCGCCAGATCGGACGCCAGGGATTGCATAGCGCTCGCCGAAGAGGCGGATAAAATATATGCGGACCGACAACAATGCTGCGCTGTCGCGAGACACCCCGCCCCAAAGGGCCCTGCCTTGACGCCTCCAACAGCCGGTTTCTGTTATTACCACGCTCGGTTTGGCGTGAAGGCCAGAAGCTGCCGTCCGCCTTGCAGTTTCGTGCCCAAAACACCGAACAAGCAACTGCGCGTCAAAAACACTGACTCCGGGGCGTGCCCCACGGCCACGATGGCAATCAGCGATTCCGGGAAACTACTTTATTTAATCGACTCCATCTCGGACCGTCGTTTTTTGTGCAACACAGGGGCGCAGTGCAGCATCCTTCCCGCGTCAGTCCTCGACCTTCGGTCCGGCAGGAATGGTTCTCCCCTCCAAGCTGCCAACGGGGGTGCGATTCGTACTTGCGGGACAAGGCGGGTCCAGGTCTGCTTCAGTGGCCAACGCTTTATATGGGACTTCGTCACCACCAAAATTTCACAGGCACTCCTAGGCACCGACTTTTTATGCGCCAACGGCCTTGTTGGTTGATTTAAAAAATCGTTGGCTCGTTCACGCCACCACGTTCGACTGTATTCCCTGTGTGCGCGGCACGGTCGCACCGCACTCGGCCTCCTGCACTCGGCCACCCCCTGACGTTTTCTCCTACCTCGTCGGGGACTTTCCAGAGCTGACTAAGCCCACCTTCTCGGCTTTGACCGCCAAACATAGGGTGGAGCACCATATAACGACGGCCGGCTCTCCCGTCTACGCCAGGGCATGGCGGCTAGAGCCCAGCAAGCTCGCGGATGCTAAGGCGGAGTTCGCCGCCATGGAAAAGTTGGGGATTATTCGCCGGTCGAATAGTCCCTGGTCCTCGCCTCTCCACATTGTCCCTATGCCTGGGGGTGGATGGCGGCCCTGCGGCGACTACCGCCGCCTCAATGATGTCACGACCCCCGACCGGTACGTCTTACCGCACATACAGGATTTCTCCGCACATTTGGCGGGGAATTCAATCTTCTCCAAGGTCGACCTCGTCCGTGGGTACCATCAGGTACCGGTGCATCCCCAGGACGTCCAAAAGACAGCGGTCATCGCCCCTTTTGGCCTGTTTGAGTTCCTCCGCATGCCTTTCAGACTTAAAAACGCAGCACAGGCATTCCAACGCCTAATGGATTCGGTGCTGCGGGATCTCAAATTTTTGTTCGTCTATCTGGATGACATACTGATCACCAGCGCCACAAAGGAGGACCATCTCAAGCATCTGCGCATTCTCTTTCGTCGCCTTCAGCAGCACGGCCTCATTGTCAACCCGGCCAAATGCCAGTTCGGCCTGCAGCAAATCGACTTCTTAGGCCACCGCATCACTTCAGCGGGAGCAATGCCACTTCGGGCTAAGGTGGAGGTGATCGCCGCATTCCCGCGGCCGCAGTCCGTGAAGGCACTCCAGGAGTTCCTGGGTATGGTAAATTTTTACCATCGTTTTGTTCCCAGGGCTGCACAGCTCATGCGGCCGCTCTACGAGGCCCTCAGAGGGAAGCTGGGAAAGGAGCCCGTAGTTTGGACACCGGAAATGGACCGCGCTTTCGGGGACACGAAGACCGCCCTCGCGAATGCGACAATGTTGGCACACCCCCTGCCAGGAGCCACCATCGCTCTCACGACTGACGCGTCGGACTACACCATAGGGGCCGTCCAAGAGCAATGGGTCGACGGCACGTGGCAACCACTGGCGTTTTTTAGCCGCCAGCTCGATGGCACGAATGCCAGTACAGTACCTTTGACTTTGGCGTTGTTTTTGGCCATTCGCCATTTTCGTTTTCTGCTCAAAGGGCGCCACTTCACTGCGTTTGTCAACCACAAACCGCTAACATTCGCGATGGCCAAGACTGCCGAACTGTGGTCGGCTCGACAGCAGCGTCAGCTTACATTTATTTCTGAATTTACCACCGACATCCGGCACGTGGCCAGCAAGGACAATGTGGTAGCGGATTGCCTTTCCCGTGCCACCGTCCAAGCCGTGCAGTTGGGGATCGATTATACGAGAATGCCGGCCGACCAAGCTGCTGACCCGAATACTCAAGCCTTTCGTTCTGACTCCGCCAGCCTTCAACCGAAGGATATGCCGTTCCATTCGGCGGGCACCACTTTACTCTGTGACGTCTCCTTGGGAGACCCCCGTCCGATTGTTCCATCCACCTGGCGTCGGAAAGTTTTCGACGCCATACTCGGACTTTTGCATCCTGGTGTGAGGGCACCGCAGAAGTTGCTAGCATCCAAATTCGTCTGGAGAGGGATGTGCAAGGACATCTGCGACTGGGCGAACACATGTGTGGTTTGTCAACGAGCCGAAGAACAACGACACGTCAGGGCCCCCTTGGCCACCTTCGAGGCACCGGAACGTCGGTTCGACCACACCCACGTCGACCTTGTGGGGCCACTCCCGCCGTTGCGGGGTTTCACACACCTTCTGACGATGGTAGATCGCACCACGAGATGGCCAGAGGTGGTTCCCCTGACGTCTACCACCTCTGCGGATGTCGCTCGAGCCTTTATCTCGTCATGGGTAGCACGCTTTGGGGTTCCGATGGATATTTCATCCGACCGCGGTCCAGAATTCTCATCTGAGCTTTGGAACGCGGTGGCCTCAGCCTTAGGCACCAAACTCCATCGCACCACGGCCTACCACCCGCAGGCGAATGGGCTGTGTGAGCATTTTCATCGTTCATTGAAGGCGTCGCTCATGGCCAGCCTCCTGGACGCGGCACAGGTCAATAAACTGCCTTGGGTTATGCTGGGGTTGCGCACGGCGCCAAAGGAGGACCTGCAGGCTTCGGCTGTGGAAATGGTTTACGGCCAGCCGCTCCGGGTACCAGGCGAATTCCTGCCGTCCCCTACACAGCCATGGTCCGCAGCACTCAGCGGGAAGCCCACCGGGAAGCGGCCCAGTGCTTCCGGCCAGTTCCGATGTCACAACACGGTTTTCCTGCCTCCCACATTCCAGTGGAGTTGATGAAGGCCAAATTCGTGTTCGTTCGTCAAGACGCCCATCGCAGCCCGCTCCAGCCTCCGTATACGGGTCCTTTCCGGGTTTTACAGACAGGGGCTAAGACTCTTTTGGTCGACCTCGGGGGCAGGCCGGACCACATCTCCGTCGATCGCCTCAAGCCCGCGCACTTGGACCTTGAACAGCCAGTCGAGCCCGCTCAGCCACTGCGTAGGGGTCGACCGCCGGTTGCTGCCGCACCTGACCAGGCCGCTATCCCCTCCAGCTCACCAGCTGCTCAGCGTTTTCCTCTCTGGGAATTTAGGAGTCGTTCAAACAGGCTTGTCCGACCTCCTCTGCGATTGACTTTCCTTATTAAAGACAATTCTGGGGGAGCGTATGTGGCAAAGCCACCAAGAGACTCTTGCAGTAATGTATATAATTGCCTTTAACAGGGGCTTGTTACCTTTAAGTGTTTGCTCTGTATAAACAGCGCGGGTTCGGTAAAATGGCGATCCAGCGCGATGACATCATCATGCAGGTCACGTGACGTTCCCAACGGCGGGAAACGTGATGACTTCATGACGTCCGAGGGGAGAGGCGTTCCCTCTCCTCGTGGAAACAGTTGGTGTACAGACCTGTATAGAGTTTCTCCTGCGTTTTTGTTTGTAACTTTTATTAGTGCATTAAACCACGTTTGGTTAACTGCTAGTTTAAGTCTCAGTACTTTCGTTAGGAGTTCAAGCACTCCTACAGTGTTGTATTTTCTTTCTCAAATAAAATTCAAAGTTCTTGCACCAAAACCAGTTGTCTGCTGCTCTTTTATCACAACCCCCAAATAAGTCCAAGGTCTAGAACCAAGGGAGTGGGAGCGATTCAAACCACTCATAAGTCAGAGGTGAAGCTGACCCCACACACCACCCCCTACATAATGGCGACCATGGCAGGAGCTTGGCAAAAGGGATGTGATACAGTGGACACTGTTTTTGAGGAGAGAACTAAGATGGAAGAGAGGATTTCCTCTTATGTATTCAAGAAAGTAAATATAACAAAGAAGCGGGTGCTCAGTCTGTTGCACGTTGAGCGTCCCATGGACACTGCAGCCATATGGATTGAGAACAAGGATCATAAAAAGTCTGTGGAGAAAGCCATCTGGTTGGTCTGCTCCCAGTGACAGATCCAGCTTTTAGACAAACGCGTTGAGGCACTGGCAGAAGAGCTGCAGGTATCAGCTCAACTGTCTCACGCAAGGGCTCTAGCAAGGGAAAAATTATTGGCAGAACTAACTGCCCAAAACCAGGAAATAATGCAGATAGTAGAGAAACATAGAAACAGACAGGAATACTTTTGGTGTCAGGTCACCGAAGCAAAAAGTAATGAACTAGTGTTACGGGAAGAGAACGCCCGCCTTGCCAGGCAAGTAAAAGAACAGGAGGAGAGGTTGAGAGACGTACAGGCAGCTTACAAGATAGCAAGCACTAGGGGGTTTGAGGCGGGAGATCACGGCCCCTGCCAGAAGCAGATCGATAATTTGAACCTTGCTCTGTCCAGGGCAAAAGGCATGAAGTGTCTAATAAGCCCGTGTGTGGCCCGGGTGGACCTGGAAGTGCAAAGGGAAACTGTTCGGACGCCACCTGTGGTGCCGGGGAATGACCCAATTTGGCAGTAGGAGGGATGGACGATTTGTGAGGCCGGCAGCGAGTGCACACCACCACCGCCTGTGGCGTCGGGTTTTAACTTGGTTTGGCAGCAGGGAGGGTTGGGCAAACCAATGCAGGAAAAGTTGGAGCCGGGGCCGATGTGCCCGGTCTGGCAGAAAAAGTTTGGCCCGCCCGGCAGTGGTGGGGGTCAAGGAACCCTTGAAAGCCAATTCGTGGCTCCCCATGACACCCAACAGCTTAGGGCTATGATAAGCCACCTGAATAAGCTCACCCAAAAGGGGGACCCCTCGGTCCACTTCATGGAAGTGGAACAGGCAGCGGGCATCAAAGACTGCGATGAATCCGAGATGGCAAAAATGCTCCTCTTCTCCCTGGATGGCAAATTGTACCAGTCCCTCTCTGCGGAGAGTAAAAAAGGGCAGGGCGGATATGTTGCTATCCGGGAGGAAATTCTGGAGGCCATGGGTATGTATGATGGTAGTCCCTTCTCCCAGGTGGAGAGGACAACACAGCTAGCAGGGGAGACCCCACAGGCTTTCGCAGACCGACTGTGGCCTGTGTACAAGAGTGCCTGTAATGGGGTTCTCGACCGGGCTCACCTGAATCAGGACAAGCTGACCCACTGGCTCTGAAGCCTGGTGGCAAACAGCTTGCCATGGATCAGAGCCAAGGCTGAGCTTTGGTTTGACCCGAAATGCCCCCAGGTCACTGAGGAGACAGTGGTCAGACAACTGACCCTGGCTTACTGGAACGGTAGAGGGATAGAAGAACACCCACCAAAAGGAAAGGTACATGAAATGAAACCTAGTAATAAGAAAGAATGGCACCAGGAAGGGAGTAACCCTTCCGATACGAAGCGTAACTGCTTCGGGTGTGGAAAGAATGGGCATTGGAGAAGGAACTGAAGGAATCTGTGGAAGGATAACATAGGAAAGAACTCGCCAGCTCCTGCCCCTAAAACAGAGACACCGACCTCTCCCCCCATGCTTGATTCAATAGTAGCTGCGATCCGAGCTTTATTAAATGGCCCAGGGAAGGTAGCCACCGCCGCTGGTGCTTTAACCCCATCTGCCCCACTCAACACAGACCTATGACTAGAATCAGCGCAGCCTGTCTACCTGCGTCCCCTTCAAAGATGCGCCCAGGAAGAGACCTCCCGTAATAGGGGGGAATACCTGCGGTGCCAGGTTACGGAGCCAGGTTAAATGAGCAGGCCTGACGGTTTGGAGGGTCAGCTAAGGGACATTAAAATAGCTCAGAAGGTAGCTAGAAGTAGGGGTTATGAAGACTCTGATCACGGTCCCTGCGAAGAAAGGATTAAAAAATTGACCCAAGCCTTGTCTGAGGCCAGAGGCATGGTCTGTTCAATGGCACCAGGGGAAACCCGGGTGGAGTGGGACGAGGAGGGTCAGGAAGCAGAGGATAAAGTTAAGGATAGAGATCCTCAGCCAGCAGCTGTGGCAGACCCACAGACCGCACCGGTGGGGGCAGTGGCTTGTGTCACTGGAGGGGCCATCCCACCAATTATTTGGGACTCGGACACACCCCCGGTAGCTGGAGCCTTAAGAAGGTCTCCTCACATGCCACAGCCAAGACTACCGTGGTCACCAGCACTCAGTTTAAATGGCTCAGCCCTGGAAGGGTCGCAACCCGAAAAAGAATGCCCAAGGTCAGGGATCAGTTTAGAGATAGGGATCCCCAGCCTGCAGCCTCCAACAGTGAGGAACTCACAGGAGAGGTAGCGATGGGCAAAGAGAATGAGAGGGGTCCCCAGCCTGCGGCCTCAGGCTGCGAGGGACCCACAGGACAGCACAGGGACTCAGCAGCCACGCCGAAGGGGGTAGCGTGCTGTAGTACAGGAGGGCACACTCCCCCGATCATCTGGGATTCAGGGAAACCCCCAGTTGATTTAAGAAGGACTCTCCAGGTCCAGTGGCACAGGCCACCTTTATGCCCAGGCGTACAAGCTGCCCAGAGGCCACAAAAGACAGAGGCCAAACAGGAATTAGCCTGGCCGTCCGGAGACGGGTGGCGGATGCACATAGCTTTTCTGATAAATGTTCGTTTTTTTTACAGTTTTGGTAGTTTTAGGTTTATTATTATTTAATTATTTTACAATAAGTAAGTTGAAATTTCGAGACTCGATCACTTGTTAAGCCAGAGAACCTTCTCGGGAAATGGCTATCTGTTTTGTGTGTCCCTACAGAGAGGAAATTGGCATGGGAAAGTTTCTGCTCCTGCTCGCCCTGGTAGGGGTGAGCATTGGTGACCGAGGTGATGTGGAGGACTCCCACATCTATGGGTGCTCGGGAGAGAGAGCACCAATCGTTAACACTGGGGGTGGCGAACGGAGTGTGGAGGAGCTTGCTATTTACTTCCACGAGGGAAGGTGGCCAGGATGGCTGGGGTCTAACTCAACATAATACTCCAGCCAGACGGGTTCACCTACGGGGAGGCCGCCATCCCATGCCCCAGGGTACAGATCGTGGCCACACAGATCAGTGTCACTGAAGGGAAATGTGTGTGCCTCACATGTAAAGGACAGATTCCCCTGGATAGGTGGTAGTGGCTCAGGAAGCTGAGCAGGGACATAGGGGACCATACAGCCGACTGGGAACGATTGGGGAACGACACCCACCGGACGATCACAGGGACTCATGGGGGAGTGAGTGTGTGTTGGGATAAGTGGTGGCAGTCGGAACAGGGAATCTATATCTGCATGTGGGGATCAGAGGGAGTGTGCCATAGAAACATAGAAGATAGGAGCAGGAGTAGGCCATTCGGCCCCTCGAGCCTGCTCCGCCATTCGATGAGATCATGGCTGATCATCCAAACTCAGTACCCCGTACCTGCCTTCTCCCCATATCCCTTGATACCTTTAGCGCTAAGAAATATATCTAACTCCTTCTTGAAAATATTTAAAGGCTTGGCCTCAACCGCCTTCTGTGGTAGAGAATTCCACAGGTTCACCACTCTCTGGGTGAAGAAATTCTTCCTCATCTCTGTCCTAAATGGCTTACCCCTTATCCTTAGACTATGAGCCCTGGTTCTGGACTCTCCGACCATCGGGAACATTCTACCTGCATCTAGTTTGTCCAGACCTGTCAGAATTTTAGAAGTTTTGATGAGATCCCCTCTCATTCTTCTAAACTCCAGCGAGTATAAGCCCAATCGACCCAATCTCTCCTCATACGTCATTCCTGCCATCCCAGGGATCAGCCTTGTGAATCTTCGCTGAACTCCTTCAATGGCAAGAACATCCTTCCTCAGATAAGGTGACCAAAACTGCACACAATACTCAAGGTGTGGTCTCACCAAGGCCCTGTACAACTGCAGCAGGACATCCTTGCTCCTGTACTCGAACCTTTTCGCTATGAAGGCCAACATACCATTTGCCTTCTTCACCACCTGCTGCACCTGCATGCTTACCTTCAGTGACTGGTGCACAAGGACACCCAGGTCTCGTTGCACTTCCCCTTCTCCCAATCTATTGCCATTCAGACAATAGTCTGCCTTTCAGTTTTTGACACCAAAGTGGATAACCTCGCATTTATCCACATTATATTGCATCTGCCATGCTTCTGCCCAATCACCCAACCTGTCCAAATCATCCTGGAGTTTCTCGGTATCCTCCTCGCAGCACAGATGCCCACCCAGCTTTGTGTCGTCTGCAAACTTGGAGATATTACATCTAGTTCCCTTATCTAGATCATTAATGCATATTGTGAATAGCTGGGGTCCAAGGACCGATCCCTGTGGTACCCCACTATTCACTGTCTGCCACTCGGAAAAAGACCCGTTAATTCCTACTCTCTGCTTTCTGTCCGCCAACCAGTTCTCTGTCCAAGTCAATACCTTGCCTCCAATACCATGTGCCTTAACTTTACATGCTAATCTCTTATGCGGGACCTTATCGAAAGCCTTTTGAAAGTCCAAATACACCACATCTACTAGTTCTCCCTTTAGGGGCTGCAAAATTTCCCCTATTTCCCTGAAGTTTGGAAATATTGGTCCACATCGAGGACGAAGAATTGGGTGATGTGACTGGTCTACAGTGTTTTAAAATGTGCCGAGAACCGCAAAAGACTGCTCTGAGATGGAAAGGACGTGGACAACATGGGAGTCGAGGAATTCTGTGGAAAATATTCACACACCTGAAGACAGTGCTTTTATTAATAATCGTTCCCTGGAGTTTGGGCAATCACAAAAGGTTTTAAAATGGCCACAGAAAGCATGGCAAAAGGAGCAGCAGCAGCTCGAGTTGCCTGTGTGTATAAAGTGGGAGGATACAGAGGCTGTGAGTCAGACCTGCCAATCAAAGGGAGGTTCCCTTCGAAGCACTTGAAGTTGTTTTTGACTTAAGCAATTACCCACTTGAGAATTGACTGCAGGACAATCGATTTGTAACTGCTATGTTTACACAGCAATTCAAGGCACTCACAGTCAATGAGACATTGAAACCATGGAACCGGATCTTGAATGGGAACCGTTTAAGCATTGAATGTGTTTAAATCACCCATCATTCTGGACAATAGGGCTGTTGCATTCTCTTTTGTTTTAGCCCAGGTGGGCTCCAGATGTGGGCGGGAACATTTCAGCCCCACAGTGCAGACACACAAACCCAGTCCAACCACTTTCAGTTAGCCAATCACAGCTTTTCTCTTGTGAATTGGAACATTTTGGGCGCGAATTTTCCAGACAGGCAAACAGCAGGGGGGTTCTCACCAGGTATATATGATAGCTCCTGAGAAGCTATCGCTCTCTCTTTACTTCCTGGGACCACAGGTGAGCTTCTCTCTCTCTCACTTCGCTGGACCACATGTGAGCAGAGTTTCTGACTCCTCAGCAAAGCAACCTAGTAAGGAGTTGGGGGATGGTAATTAAGGGGATATTGCTAAGATTGTTTAATCAACATTGTAGTCACTTACCCCTCGTTTTTACCGTCTGCATTCCCCCATTTAAGCAATTTTACTGCAATTACTGTGTTCGTGTGGTATAGTTTGATATTTTGATTATAGCTTCTTTTAGTTAATGAAACTTGATTTTTCTCTCATCCAAACCACGTGTCCGTTTTAATATCATTAATTATAAGTCCTGCAGTCAGAACTGGAAGGTGGGGTAGCGATTCGAAACCGCTGTTTTAAAATTGGTTTATTTGGAATTGGTCAGAGTGCAGGCAAAGGCTACAGACCAGGTGAATTACCTTAAACCAGTTAAAAGAAGCCCCCCCTACATCCCTTATCTATTTTCCCAGTTACATCCTCAAAAAATTCCAGTAGATTAGTCAAGCACGATTTACCTTTTGTAAATCCATGTTGACTTTGTCCGATCCTGTCACTGTTTTCCAAGTGCTCAGCTATTACATCCTTTATAATGGACTCTAGCATTTTCCCCACTACCGATGTCAGGCTTACCAATCTGTAATTCCCTGCTTTCTCTCTACCACCCTTTTTGAATAGTGGGGTAACATTAGCTACCCTCCAATCCATGGGTACAGTTCCAGATTCCAGTGAATTTTGAAAGATGATCAGCAATGCATCTACTATTTCTAGGGCCACCTCCTTAAGTACCCTAGGATGTAGATTATCAGGCCCTGGGGATTTATCGGCCTTCAATCCCATCAATTTCCCTAACACCATTTCCCTACAAATACTGATTACTTTCAGTTCCTCCCTCTCATCAGACCCTATGTTCCCCAACATCTCTGGGAAGTTATTTTTGTCCTCCTTTGTGAAGACAGAACCAAAATATGTATTTAGTTGGTCTGCCATTTCTTTGTTCCCCATTATAACTTCCCCTGCTTCTGACTGTAAGGGACCTACACTTGATTTCACTAATCTTTTTCTCTTCACATATCTATGAAAGCTCTTACAGTCAGTTTTTATGTTCCCTGAAAGCTTACTTTCATATTCTATTTTCCCCTTCTTAATTAATCCCTTTGTCCTCCTTTGTTGAATCCTAAACTGCTCCCAATCCTCAGGGTTACCGCTTTTTCTGGCCAATTTATATGCCCTCTCCTTGGATCTTATGCTATCCCTAATTTCCCTTGTTAGCCACGGTTGAGTCACCCTTTTTGTTTTATTCTTATCCCAAACTGGGATGAACAACTTCTGTTGTTCATCCATGCGGTCTTTGAATGTTTGCCATTGCCAATCCACCGTCAACCTGTAGGGGTTGCAAAATTTCCCCTATTTCCCTGAAGACTGAATATATTGGTCCACATCGTGGATGAAGAATTGGGTGATGTGACTGGTCTGCAGTGTTTTCAAATGTGCCTAGAACCGCAAAAAAAGACTGTTCTGAGATGGAAGGAATGTGGACAACACGGGAGTCGAGGAATTCTGTGGAAAATATTCACACACCTTGAGACAGTACATCTTAATAAAGTCATTCCCTGGAGTTTGGGCAATCACAAAAGGTTTTAAAATGGCCACAGAAAGCATGGCAAAAGGAGCAGCAAGCAGCTCGAGTTGCCTGTGTGTATAAAGTGGGAGGATACAGTGGCTGTGAGTCAGACCTACCAATCAAAGGGAGTTTCCCTCTCAGCACTTGTAGTTGTTTATTGACTTAAGCAATTGCCCAATTGAGAATTGACCGCAGGACAATCGATTTGTAACTGCTATGTTTACACAGCAATTCAAGGCACTCACGGTCAATGAGACATTGAAACCATGGAACCGGATCTTGAATGGGAACCGTTTAAGCATTGAATGTGTTTAAATCATCCATCATTCTGGACAATAGGGCTGTTGCATTCTCTTTTGTTTTAGCCCAGGTGAACTCCGGATGTGGGCGGGATCATTTTGGCCCCACAGTGCAGACACACTAACCCAGTCCAACCACTTTGAGTTAGCCAATCACAGCTTTTCTCTTGTGAATTGGAATTTTTTGGGCGCAAATCTTCCAGACAGGCAAACAGCAGCGGGGGGGGGGGGGGAGGGGGCAGGGGGCTCACCAGGTCTTTAAGATAGCTGCTGAGAAGCTATTGCTCTTTTTACTTCCTGGGACCACAGGTGAGCTTCTCTTTCTCTCTCTCTCTCACTTCGCTGGACCACATGTGAGCAGAGTTTCTGACTCCTCAGCAAAGCAACCTAGTAAGGAGTTGGGGGATGGTAATTAAGGGGATATTGCTAAGATTGTTTAATCAACATTGTAGTCACTTACCCCTCATTTTTACCATCTGCATTCCCCCATTTAAGCAATTTTACTGTAATTACTGTGTTCGTGTGGTATAGTTTGATATTTGATTATAGTTCCTTGTAGTTAATAAAACCTGATTTTTCTCTCATCCCAACCATGTGTCCGTTTTAATATCATTAATTGTAAGTCCTGCAGTCAGAACTGGAAGGTGGGGTAGCGATTTGAAACCGCTGTTTTAAAATTGGTTTATTTGGAATTGGTCAGAGTGCAGGCAAAGGCTGCAGACCAGGTGAATGACCTTAAACCAGTTAAAAGAAGCCCCCCCTACAAACCCTTTGATGACATTCCCCAATCAAGCCTACCCAATTTGCGCCTCATACCATCGTAGTTTCCTTTACTTAAATTCAGGACCCAAGTCTCCGAGTCAACTACTTTAGTCTCCAACCTAATGAAGAATTCTATCATATTATGATCGCTCTGACCCAAGGAGCCTCATACAACAAGATTGCTAATTAATCCTCTCTCATTGCATAATACCCAGTCTAAGATGGCCTGATCTCTGGTTGGTTCCTCAACATATTGTTCCAGAAAACCATCCCGTAAACATTCCAGGAATTCCTCCTCCACAGTATTTTTACTAATTTGGTTAGCCCAATCTATATGTAAATTAAAGTCACCCATGATGACTGCTGTGCCCTTACTGCATGCTTCTCTAATTTCCCTTTTAATGCAATCCCCAACCTTCGTATTACTGTTTGGAGGTCTATATACCACTCCCACGAATGTTTTCTGCCCCTTGATATTTCTCAGTTCTACCCATACAGATTCCGTATCATCAGAGTTAATATCCTTCCTTTCAATTGTGTTAATCCCCTCCTTAACCAGCAATGCTACCCCACCTCCCTTTCTTTTTTGCCTATCCTTCCTAAATATTGAATACCCCTGGATGTTGAGTTCCCAGCCTTGGCCACCCTGGAGCCATGTTTCTGTAATCCCAATCAAATTATTTTCGTTTACCTCTATTTGCGCAGCTAATTCATCCACCTTGTTCCGAATGCTCCTTGCATTAAGACACAAAGCCTTCAGGCTTGTTTTTTTAAAGCTCTCAGACCTATATGAATTATTATTTACTGTGACCATGTTTGATTTAAACCGTTGAGTTCTTTGCCTTCTAATTTTGTTTTTCTCCTTCCTGTCTTTTGCTTTTTTCCTTGTTTCCCTTTCCTCTGTCTCCCTGCTGAGGTTCCAAACCCCCTGCCACTTTAGTTTAAACCCTCCCCAACAGCACTAGCAAACACTCCCCCTAGGACATCGGTCCCGGCCCGGCCCAGGTGCAAACCGTCCCGTTTGTACTGGTCCCACCTCTCCCAGAACCGGTTCCAATGTCCAAGGAATTTGAATCCCTCCCCCTTGCACCATTCCTCTAGCCACATATTCATTTGAAATATCCTTCTATTTCTACTCTGACTAGCATCCTGAGATTACTACCTTTCAGGTCCTACTTTTTAATTTACCTCCTAACTCCCTATATTCTGCTTTTAGGACCTCATCCCATTTTTTACCTATATCGTTGGTGCCTATGTGCACCGCGACAACTGGCTGTTCGCCCTCCCCCTCCAAAATGTTCTGCAGCCGCTCTGAGACGTCCTTGACCCTTGCAACAGGGAGGCAACACCCCATCCTGGAGTCTCGATTGCGGCCGCAAAAACGCCTATCTATTCCCCTTACAATTAATTCCCCTATCACTATAGCTCTTCCACTCTTTTTCCTCCCAGTCTGTGCAGCAGAGCCACCCATGGTGCCAGGAAGTTGGCTGCTGCTGCCTTCCCCTGATGAGTCACCCCCCCAACAGTATTCAAAGTGGTATATCTGTTTGAGAGGGGGATGGCCACAGGGGATTCCTGCACTACCTGCCTGCACCTCTTACTCTGCCTGCTGGTCACCCATTCCCTTCCTGCCTGTACACCCTTTACCTGCGGTGTGACCAACTCTCTAAATGTGATATTCACGATGTCCTCAGCAGCGCGAATGCTCCAAAATGAATCCATCCGCAGCTCCATTGCCGCAATGCGATCTGTCAGTAGCTGCAGCTGGACACACTTCCCGCACACATGGTCATCAGGGACGCAGGAAGCGTCCCTGATTTCCCACATAGAGCAGGAGGAGTACACTACGGGGCTGGGCTGTCCTGCCATGACTTACCCTTTAATTAATTAATTAAAATTAAATGAATCCCACCAATTTCACTTCAATTAAATGATATACTCAAAGGCCCTTGCTTAATAGTGGTCCCCGCTACACAACAGAGGCCTTAGAAACCACAAAATTTAAGTTTAGAAAAATTTAGAAAGAAAATACTCACCAACCAATCACTTACCTGCTTCTTGGTGACGTCACACTTCGATTACTTTTTGCTTCCCTCTCCCGGAACCTGGATTGGTGAGTCGCCTCTGGTGCTCTTTATGTGCCGCCTCTGGTGCTCCCTCGCAGGTCCGCCGCCTCTCCGCTCTCTCGGGTCTCTGGGCCTCGCTGCTCACCGCCTCTGGTGCTCTTTATGTGCCGCCTCTGGTGCTCCCTCGCAGGTCCGCCGCCTCTCCGCTCTCTCGGGGCTCTGGGCCTCACTGTTCGCCGCCTCTGGTGCTCTTTATGTGCTGCCTCTGGTGCTCCCTCGCAGGTCCGTCGCCTCTCCGCTCTCTCGGGGCTCTGGGCCTCGCTGCTCGCCGCCTCTGGTGCCCTTTATGTGCCGCCTCTGGTGCTCCCTCGCAGGTCCGCCGCCTCTCCGCTCTCTCAGGGCACTGGGCCTCGCTGCTCGCCGCCTCTGGTGCTCTTTATATGCCGCCTCTGTTGCTCCCTCGCAGGTCCGCCGCCTCTCCGCTCTCTCGGGGCATATCCATCATCTTCTCCAGACAATGGCAAGATACCGGGAAGGGGATGGGGTGGGATTCTAGCCTGCATGCGTGCGCAGTCCCACACACCCCGATCCCAGTCAACGCCACCAAACTCGTAGCACGCACCCGAAAGCCTCTGCCCACGACCCCTACCTCATGGACAGTAATAGAGAGGTGTCCTACCACCACCAAGGGACCAGGGAATGCGTTAGTGCTCGTGCCGACCGAAAAGGTACTATACCTGGGGGTACACTATGCAGTAGCTTCAGTGATCCTAAACCTTACCGAGTACACTTACCTGAATGGTGCCCTAAGGAGACAGAACAGTTACACCAGGCCCTACTAAAGGAAATGTTTAGGAAATTTTACTAATTTGACTTTTCCAACGTAGACAAAGCAGAGCTATACACTTTATACACTGACAATACTATGGGTGCGGGGAGACAAAGAAGGGGAACCTGGAAGGATATTTTCAACCACGTATAATACAGGATTCTCTGTAATAAATAGCCTGGACGATATAGAACTGCAAACACAGATAAATGGCTTAAAAACCCAATTATGAAAGATCCTAACAGAGGAGAACACAGTGGTAGGCTCAGAGCTACATGAAGACCAAGCTATGACGGACCATTTAAAATAAATTTTTGCTGAGCTAGAGAGACACGCTAAAACAGTAAATGCACTCATACGGGAGGACAGGAATGCTTCAGATCAGGTTGCACAGAATGAGGTGTGTGTGCTATACGGGGCATGGTTGCTGGGCGAAGGCTGTAGCAACCTGGAGGATTTAAAATAATGTTTAGTCCCCTCCTGGGTCAGCAACAAGCACCTCGCAGCCCTCCACCCATTTAGTAATTCGCTGAGCCCATGTCAGCTCCATCTAGCCTCTGAAGCCAACCCTGTCCCAGTAGATTGCGGGTGTTCCAATCAAACTATCATGGGGATAGTAGTGAAGATGGCGGTCATGGGTGGGACAGCCCGACCTGCACCGCTATACAGGGTGGAGAACATTGGAATCATTCAAGGGGGTGCACACGTCCGTTTCGCAGTGGTCCCACCTTATGTCATAATATTGTGTCCCCAGCACTTGAATGCCTTTTCTAGACCACAGTGCGGGTTTAAAGCTGCTGGCGCACGACCTATTAACTGTACCATGGAGGTAATGGCACAAGGCCATGTTCCCCCACAGGTAGCATTCATAGGGGGTGGGACATATTGTGTCACCACAAGTGCGCCCCACTACCAGCATGGACAGCACATCTGGTGTCCGGTGAGTGACAGGGGTTTCCGCTTTAAACCTGAGGCAGAAGTTCAAGTGGCCCAGGAACGGATTGTCCCCATTCCTGAACCCTCCACTGTTAACCTCACTGTCAGGGAAAATATATCCAACCTGCAAGACTATGCCACATTCTTCGGCAATAAAATTCCCCCTCTACCCGAACATCTTACCGCCCTACTCAAAGCCATAGATGTATCACAAAAGCATTTCTATGTCTGGAACAAAAGACAGTCGAGATAGGGGCCCAGATTTCGGATATCATAGTTCCACCCTGGTGGGATATTTTTGAAAATATAGAGGTCCCTTCCTGGATCAGAATGGTTTCCCATATTTTAGTGGTCTGCCAGCTTGGTATAGTCTTCTACTTACTGTGCACAAAGGGCAAGGGAAGGGACAGAATGCTCCGAACCTGACATGAGAGAGCATGGGATGAGCATTACAATAAAGTCTATGACCAAGTATGGGACGAGCCTTAATCGTTATTAAAAATAAAGTTTTGTGACCGTGTATAATTTTTCTATGTATGCACCATATTTTCCAAGTGGTGCAGGTGTGTTGAAGCCCCTCCATGCTTGGATATGAATGTAACTGAATTTTTACCTGTGTATGCATCTGAACACTACATCTAAAGGGGAATGTATGTTTTGGGTCGTAAACTACAGGGGAAGGTTGGCTCTCGAGGATCAAGAATTTTGCTCACCCGGTATGATACTCTAGCAAGTAAAGTATCACAGGGGGGACTGTAAGATTCTCAAAATTCACAGGTCCCCCAAAACTCAGAGAAAAACCCTAAAGAAAAGGACTTTGGACTCTTTTCTAACCATTTCAGGATGAAAAAATGTATTGGGCCTAACAGAGGGAGATTCAAGGTCAAAAATCAAGACTTGGTATTTTTTAAAGGCATGTTTTGGGATTGTAAAGAAAGAAAAGGCTGTAACAGGAAATGAGATCAACCTCTGTAAAGACAGTTTGGATATTGGAGTTAATCAGTTAATCAAGCTGTCTGGGGAACTGGCTAAATGTCACTCAGCCCCTATCGGGCAATTTACATTCTAACAACAGACCCACAGAAGAACAGCCACACCCAAAATTCAGGACCCATCCAAAAACATGCATAAAACAAATCATTTCGCCAACCTACAAAGAATCTCGGGCCCCACAGGAAACTCAAAGCCTGAGGACAATTCACTACAATTAAGTAATAGTTCAACAGCTCAGGAAAACATCCCAAAATCACTTCACACATTCTTAAAAACTTCAACAGCCCATGAAACCATCCCGAAACCGCTTTAAACAACTTAATATTAATGAGCCCGCCAAAATCTAACAATAAACCTAAACTGATTTGGCATGCAGATTAGCAGGCCTCTATTAGTATAATTGGAGGCCTGTTCAAGAAGCAAAACAGTTCAAACAGTTGAAACAGTTCCAAGTACAAGTTGAAGAAAGGAGTTCAAGAAGAGCCATCATCGAGTAACATCAAGATCAAGGAGCAAGCATCTCGAAGCAGTTCTCTCTCTCGAAGAAGTAAAACACCATCGGACACCTTGTGGCACCAAGGGCCCCACGAAACAACCAACCGAATATTACCCTCAGCCAACCGGGTAATATTGGGCCACTGTGACCAACGGAAAACCAACTCGGAAGAAACCGAAGATCCGCAAGTTTTTCCACTCTACAAACTATTCTGACTTACCCCTGGGTAAGATTTTATCCAAAATGACTCTAAGCCCTATTTCTAACCAAAGAAAATTGGGAACTCACCTGATAAATCCAATACGCACCCTACCGCATCAGCAGACTCGCGAGGACTGACCAGATACGCAGGTGAAGTCCTCTACCGCGTCTGGGGTACGGCAGGCCCCAACTGACACATCTAGTGAACCCTGAAATTGCAAACCAGCTCAACTGTCAAGGAGTCGTTTGGTGAGCATTATCCCTGGTCCTTTAGAGCCTAACTTAGCTAGTAAGGTGGGATTGGGAGGGGTGAGATATTTGTCTACTGTAATTTCCCTCATGTGCGTGTTGAAGTGTTTTCCCCATTTTATAAGTGTTATTATTGTGTTGTATTTTCTTTCTCAAATAAAATTCAAAGTTCTTGCAACAAAACCAGTTGTCTGCTGCACGTTTATCACAACCCCCAAATAAGTCCAAGGTCTAGAACCAAGGGAGTGGGAGCGATTAGAACCACTCATAAGTCAGAGGTGAAGCTGACCCCACACACCACCCCTACATAGGCCATTCGGCCCCTCGAGCCTGTTCCACCATTTAATGAGATCATGGCTGATCATCCAAATTCAGTACCCTGTCCCTGCTTTCTCCCCATAACCCTTGATCCCTTTAGCCTTAAGAAATATATCTAACTCCTTCTTGAATATATTTAATGAATTGGTCTCAACTGCCTTGTGTGGTAGAGAATTCCACAGGTTCACCACTCTCTGGGTGAAGAAATTCCTCCTCATCTCAGTCCTAAATGGCTTACCCCTTATCCTTAGACTGTGACCCCTGGTTCTGGACTCCCCCGCCATCGGGAACATCCTTCCTGCATCTAGTCTGTCTAGTCCTGGTCGAATTTTATAAGTTTCAATGAGATCCCGTCTCATTCTTCTAAAATGTGATTTTTAAAAATTTATTTAAAATTTTACTATGTTTTTGGGGTGATCTCCATTCATATATTTGACAGGTCTTTCTGACATAGCTGCGATTGGATACATACTGGACCATTCGCGATGTTGAGGAAGTCGTGGATAACACGTTTAAGCAGTTGGTCACACCGCAGGAAAAGGATGGACAGGCAGAAAGGGAAGGGGTGACCAACAGACAGAGTAGTCGGCGCAGGCAGGTAGTGCAGGGGTCCCCTGTGGACATTCCCCTCTCAAACAGGTACACCACTTTGAATACTGTTGGGGGGGATGGCTTATCAGAGCAGCAGCCAACTTCCTGGCACCAGGGGCGGCTCTGCTGCACAGGACGGGAGGAAAAAGAGGGGTAGAGCTATAGTAATAGGGGATTCTATTGTAATAGGAATAGATAGGCGTTTCTGAGGCCACAAATGAGACTCCAGGATGGTGTGTTGCCTCCCTGGTGCAAGGGTCAAAGATGTCTCAGAGCGGCTGCAGAACATTTTGGAAGGGGAGGGTGAACAGCCAGTTGTCGTGGTGCATATAGGTACCAACGATATAGGTAAAAAACGGGATGAGGTCCTAAAAGTTGAATATAGGGAGTTAAGAGGTAAATTAAAAAATAGGACCTCAAAGGTAGTAATCTCAGGATTGCTACCAGTGCCACGTGCTAGTCAGAGTAGAAATAGAATGATATTTCAGATGAATATGTGGCTAGAGGAATGGAGCAAGGGGTAGGGATTCAAATTCCTGGGACCGGTTCTGGGGGAGGTGGGACCAGTTCAAACCAAACGGTTTGCACCTGGGCAGGGCCGGGACTGATGTCCTAGGGGGAGTGTTTGCTAGTGCTCTGGGGGAGGGTTTAAACTAAAATGGCAGGGGTTGGGAACCTGAGCAGGGGGACAGAGGAAAGGGAAACAAGGATAAAAGCAAAAGATAGGAAGGAGAAAAACAAAAGTGGCAGTCAGAGAAATCAATGGTTCAATCAAACATGGCCACAGTAAATAATGATTCTAATAGGTCTAAGAGTGTTAAAAAAACAAGCCTGATGGCCTTGTGTCTTAATGCAAGGAGCATTCGCAATAAGGTGGATGAATTAGCTGCGCAAATAGAGGTAAATGAATATGATTTGATTGGGATTACGGAAACATGGCTCTAGGGTGGCCAAGGATGGTATCTCAACATCCAGGGGTATACAATATTCAGGAAGGATAGGCAAAAAGGAAAGGGAGGTGGGGTAGCATTGCTGGTTAAAGAGGGGATTAACACAATTGTAAGGAAGGATATTAGCTCTGATGATGTGGAATCTGTATGGGTAGATCTGTGAAATACCAAGGGGCAGAAAGCGTTAGGGGGAGTGGTATATAGACCTCCAAACAGTAATGCGGAGGTTGGGGATGGCATTAAAAGGGAAATTAGAGAAGCGTGCAATAAGGGCACAGCAGTCATCATGGGTGACTTTAATCTAAATATAGATTGGGCTAACCAAATTAGTAACAATGCTGTGGAGGAGGAATTCCTGGAGTGTTTACGGGATGGTTTCCTGGACCAATATGTCGAGGAACCAACCAGAGATCAGGCCATCTTAGACTGGGTATTATGTAATGAGAAAGGGTTAATTAGCAATCTTGTTGTACGAGGCCCCTTGGGTCGGAGCAATCATAATATGTTCGAATTCTTCATTAAGATGGAGAATGAAGTAGTTGACTCAGAGACTAGTGTCCTGAATTTAAATAAAGGAAACTACGACAGTCTGAGGTGCGAGTTGGGTAGGATTGATTGGGGGATGTCACTCAAAGGGTTGATGGTGGATAGGCAATGGCAAACATTCAAAGACCGCATGGATGAACTACAGAATTTGTTCATCCCAGTTTGGCATAAAAATAAAACAAAAAAAGTGACTCAACCATGGCTAACAAGGGAAATTAGGGATAGCATAAGATCCAAGGAGAGGACATATAAATTGGCCAGAAAAAGGAGTAAACCTGAGGATTGGGAGCAGTTTAGGATTCAACAAAGGAGGACAAAGGGATTAATTAAGAAGGGGAAAATTGAATATGAGAGTAAGCTTGCAGGGAACATAAAAACTGATTGTAAAAGCTTTCATAGATATGTGAAGAGAAAAAGATTGGTGAAGTCAAGCGTAGGTCCCTTGCAGTCAGAATCAAGGGAATTTATAATGGGAAACAAAGAAATGGCAGACCAATTAAATACATATTTTGGTTCTGTCTTCACAAAGGAGGACACAAATAACCTCCCAGAGATGTCGGGGAACTTATGGTCTGATGAAAGGGAGGAATTGAAAGAAATCAGTATTTGTAGGGAAATGGTGTTTGGAAAATTGATGGGATTGAAGGACGATAAATCCCCAGGGCCTGATAATCTACATTCTAGGGTACTTAAGGAAGTGGCCCCAGAAATAGTAGATGCATTGCTGATCATCTTCCAACATTCGATGGAATCTGGACCAGTACCCATGGATTGGAGGATAGCTAATGTTACCCCACTATTCAAAAAAGGTGTTAGAGAGAAAACAGGCAATTACAGACCAGTAAGCCTGACATCGGTAGTGGGGAAAATGCTAGAGTCCATTATAAAAGATGTAATAGCAGGGCACTAGGAAAACAGTGACAAGATCGGACAAAGTCAACATGGATTTACAAAAGGTAAATCGTGCTTGACTAATCTACTGGAATTTTTTGAGGATGTAACTGGCAAAAAAGATAAGGGAGAACCAGTGGATGTGGTGTATTTGGACTTTCAGAAGGCTTTTGATAAGGTCCCGCATAAGAGATTAGCGTGTAAAGTTAAGGCACATGGGATTGGGGGCAAAGTATTGACTTGGATAGAGAACTGGTTGGCAGACAGAAAGCAAAGAGTTGGAATAAACGGGTCTTTTTCCGAGTGGCAGACAGTGAATAGTGGGTTACCACAGGGATCGGTCCTTGGACCCCAGCTATTCACAATATATATATTAATGATCTAGACAATGGAACTAGATGTATTATCTCCAAATTTGCAGATGACACAAAGCTGGGTGAGCGTTTGTGCTGTGAGGAGGATGCCGAGAATCTCCAGGATGATTTGGATAGGCTGGGTGATTGGGCAAAAGCATGGCAGATGCAATATAACATGGATAAATGTGAGGTTATCCACTTTGGTGGCAAAAACAGGAAGGCAGATTATTATCTGAATGGCAATAGATTGGGAGAAGGGCAAGTGCAACTAGTCCTGGGTGTCCTTGTGCACCAGTCGCTGAAGGTAAGCATGCAGGTGCAGCAGGCGGTTAAGAAGGCAAATGGTATGTTGGCCTTCGTAGCGAGAGGGTTTGAGTACAGGAACAAGGATGTCTTGCTGCAGTTGTAAAGGGCCTTGGTGAGACCACATCTTGAGTATTGTGTGCAGTTTTGGTCGCCTTATCTGAGGAAGGATGTTCTTGCCATGGAAGGAGTTCAGCGAAGATTCACCAGGCTGATACCTGGGATTGCAGGAATGACGTATGAGTAGGGATTGGGACGATTGGGCTTGTACTCGCTGGATTTTAGAAGAATGAGAGGGGATCTTATTGAAACTTATAAAATTCTGACAGGACTGGACAGACTAGATGCAGGAAGGATGTTCCCGATGGTCAGGGAGTCCAGAACCAGGGGTCAGAGTCTAAGGATAAGGGGTAGGCCATTTAGGACAGAAATGAGGAGGAATTTCTTCACCCAGAGAGTGGTGAACCTGTGGAATTCTCTACCACAGAAGGCAGTAGAGGCCAATTCATTAAATATATTCAAGAAGGAGTTGGATATATTTCTTAAGTCTAAAGGGATCAAGGGGTATGGGGAGAAAGCAGGGACTGGGTACTGAAATTGGATGATCAGCCATGATCGCATTGAATGGCGGAGCAGGCTTGAGGGGCCGAATGGCCTACTCCTGCTCCTATCTTCTATGTTTCTATGTTTTTCCCTTCTTTGATTGTTCCCCATGGCCCACGTGATCCCAGGGATGCTGCGAACTACACGCGCCCCTGGGATATGTGGGCCTTGCGCACTTGGAGTTTGGAGAGGCCCAGGAGCGGAAGTGTGTGCGTCCTGGGAGCCCTCAGGTAAGGGCGTAGATTTTTCCAGATTGCAGGCCTCCGTCTGTGGGAGGCCTGTGATCGGAGAATACGGGCCAATATAATAAAAACAGATTATCTGGTCATCATCACATTGCTGTTTGTGGGGGCTTGATGTGCGCAAATTCGCTGCCAAGTTTCCTACATTGCAACAGTGGCTACACTTCAAAAGTTTTTCAATGGCTGCATGCGCTTTGGGACGGCCGGAGGCCGTGAAAGGCGCTATAGGAATGCAAGTCTTTTCAAGTCTTTCAACTGTGCTGGAGGTGATCGGGCACATGACAGGAAGGTGGCGCTGCGGGCGGAGTGCGGCGGGATGCTCCGCTGTTGTGCGGCGGTGCGCTGCGCTCCTCTGATTGGCGGCGGGTTTGGTGGATTCTCGTTTCCTGGTTACGGGGAGAGACGCTGGTGTCAGTGGAAGCGCGGCTGTTAGGCAGTCGGTGAGTGAAGCTAGTGAGTTGTTGAGGGCCCGGAGATGAGCCAGGGCCCAAGTCCAAGCCCGCCGCGGGAAGGATTTCATTGTTCGCTGTCTGTAGTGATATAGTAAACATTTTGCTGAGGATTTTGGCAAAACCGTAAGTAGATTCTCCAGCAACTAGCTGGTGATTTTGTTATAAATATTGGGCAGAATAAAGTGAATGATATTGGAATGTGGTTGATCCAGAGGGAAACACTGACCCTCAGACGATGTTAGGATGTAGTCAGGCAAAGGAAATACTGACCATGAAATTGTATTGGTTTTGGTCAAATGGGAGCTAATACTAACCATAAAATTGTGTTAGGATGTGGTCAAACATTGGGAAATACTGACCCTAAAATGGTTCCATGAATTTATTATTAGTCTCATTCTTTCTGTTCGTATACAAATCACACTCTTAATAGTTCTACGGTCCCCACGGTGTGCAAACCACAGATCTTAAATTTCACAGCTAACATTTTACAGATTGTGGGAAAGAAATACAGCTCTGATCTTGAAGATTTCAAAGTTTCAATAAATAATTTGATGTATATGTTAAAGGTGCATTTTTATTTTTTACTTTTAATATGTCGATAGGTTTTTGGGTTTTTACTCATTCTTTTCTTATGCTCAGCAACAAAGTAGGTCCGTGGTCCCTATGAACCAAATTCTAACTTCAGACATCCAATATCATAGAAACTTACAGCACAGAAGGAGGCCATTCAGCCCATCGTGCCTGTGCTGGCTCTTTGAAAGAGCAGTCGTGCTCAGTCCCACATCCCCTGCCTTTTGTCAGTAACCCTGTAAGTTCCTCATCCTCCAGTACCTGTCCAACTCCCTTTAAAATTATTTATGGAATCAGCTTCCACCACCTTTTCAGGTGGAATGTTCCCGATCCCAACAACTCTCTGAGTGAAATTTTTTTTCTTCGTCTCCCCTCTAGATCTTTTGCCAATGATTTTGAATCTATGACCTCTGGTTATTGACCCACTTGCCAGAGGGAATAGTTTTTCTCTATCTACTCTTATCAAAATCTCTGATCATCTTGAAAAACTCGAATAGGTCTCCTCTTAACCTTCTCTGTTCTATGGAGAACAGTCCTAACTTTTTCAACCTCTCCTCATAACTGAAGTCTCCCATCCCTGGTAAGCTTCTCTGTACCCTTTCTAAGGCCTTTATATCTTTCCTGAAGTGTGGTGCTCAGAATTGTCCACAATCTCCAGCTGAGGCCTAACCAGTAACTTATAACGTTTTAGCATAATCTCTTTGCTTTTATATTCTATTCCTCTACTTATAAACCCAAGTAACCCATATACTTTTGTTAACCACCTTATCAAGTTGCTGTGCCACCTTTAAGGATTTGTGTATATGGACACCAAGGTCTCTCTGCTCATCTACACTTTCAAAAATCGTGCCATTTCATAGAGTTATACAGCACAGAAAGAGGCCCTTCGGCCCATCGCGTCCGCGCCGGCCATCAAGCCCTGTCTAATCTAATCGCATTTTCCAGCATTTGGTCCGTAGCCTTGTATGCTATGGCATTTCAGGTGCTCATCCAAATGCTTCTTGAATGTTGTGAGGGTTCCTGCCTCTACCACCCTTTCAGGCAGTGAGTTCCAGATTCCAACCACCCTCTGGGTGAAAAAGTTTTTCCTCAAATCCCCTCTAAACCTCCTGCCCCTTACCTTGAATCTATGCCCCCTTGTTATTGACCCCTCTACTAAGGGGAAAAGTTCCTTTCTATCCACCCTATCTATGCCCCTCATAATTTTGTACACCTCAATCAGGTCCCGCCTCAGCCTTCTCTGCTCCAAGGAAAACAACCCCAGCCTGTCCAGTCTTTCTTCATAGCTGAAGCGCTCCAGCCCAGGTAACATCCTGGTAAATCTCCTCTGCACCCTCTCCAAAGCAATCACATCCTTCTTATAGTGTGGCGACCACAACTGCACACACTACTCCAGCTGTGGCCTTGCCAGCGTTTTGTACAGCTCCATTATAACCTCCCTGCTCTTATATTCTATGCCTCGGCTAATGAAGGCAAGTATCCCATATGCCTTTTTAACCACCTTATCCACCTGTTCTGCTGCCTTCAGGGATCTATGTACATGCACACCAAGGTCCCTCTGATCCTCTGTCTTTCCTAGGGTCTTACCATTCATTGTGTATTCCCTTGCCTTGTTAGTCCGTCCAAAATGCATCACCTCACACTTTTCAGGGTTAAATTCCATTTGCCACTGTTCCGCCCATCTGACCAACCCATCTATATCGTCCTGTAGCCTGAGGCTTCCCACCTCGCTATTTACCACCCCACCAATTTTCGTGTCATCTGCTAACTTACTGATCATACCTTTTACATTCACATCCAAATCATTAATGTAGACCACAAACAGCAAGGGACCCAGCACCGATCCCTGCGGTACCCCACTGGACACAGGCTTCCAGTCACAAAAACAACCTTCCACCATCACCCTCTGCCTTCTGCCACTAAGCCAGTTTTGGATCCAATGTGCCAAGGCACCCTGGATCCCATGGGCTCTGACCTTCTTGACCAGTCTCCTATGCGGGACTTTATCAAAAGCCTTACTGAAATCCATGTAAACCACACACCTAGTCACCCCCTCGAAAAATTCAATCAAATTGGTCAGACATGATCTTCCCTTGACAAAGCCATGCTGGCTATCCCTAATTAATCCCTGCCTCTCCAAGTGGAGACCAATTCTGTCCCTCAGAATGTTTTCCAATAATTTCCCTACCACTGATGTTAGGCTCATTGGCCTGTAATTCCCTGGTTTATCCCTACTACCCTTCTTGAATAATGGTACTACGTTAGCTGTTCTCCAGTCCTCTGGCACATCCCCTGTGGCCAGAGAGATTCTGAAAATTTGTGTCAGAGCCCCTGCAATCTCCTCCTTTGCCTCACAATAAATGGTAGGATACTGAGAAGTGTAGTGGAACAGATTTATAGTACACTGTCTTTCAATATTAGTCCTCCCAAAGGAATTCAATCCGGAGAAGTGTGAGGTAATGCATTTGGGGAAGGCGAACAAGGCAAGGGAATACACAATAAATGGTAGGATACTGAGAAGTGTAGTGGAACAGAGGGACCTTGGAGTGCATATTCACAGATCCCTGAAGGTAGCAGGACCGGTAGATAAGAAGGTAGGTTAAGAGGGCCTGCAGGATACTTTCCTTTATTAGCCAAGGCATAGAATATAAGAGCAGGGGGGGTTATGCTTGAACTGTATAAAACACTAGTTAGTCCACAGCTAGAGTACTAAGTATTGTTCTGGTCACCACATTACAGGAAAGATGTGATTGCACTGGAGAGGGTACAGAGGAGATTTATGAGGATGTTGCCTGGACTGGACAATTTTAGCAATGAGGAAAGATTTGATATGCTGGGGCTGTTTTCTTTGGAACGCAGGGGGCTGAGGGGAGACTTAATTGAGGTGAATAAAATTGAGGGGCCTAGATAGGAAGGACCTATTTCCCTTGGAGGAGAAGTCAATAACCAGTGGGTATAAATTTAAAGTAATTGGTAGAGGGATTAGAGGGGAGTTGAGGAGAACTTTTTTCACTGTGATGGGGGGTATGGAACTCACTGCCTGAAAGGGTGGTAGAGGCAGAAACCCTCATCACATTTAAAAAGTACTTGGTTATACGACTACGGACCGAGAGCTGGAAAGTGGGTTTTTGCTGGATAGCTCTTGGCTGGCACAGACACGATGGTCTGAATGGCCTCCTTCGGTGCTGTAAATATCTATGATTCTAAAGTGTATCACTTCACACTTCTCCACATTGAACTCCATGTGCAGTGCTTCTGCCCATTTCACCATCCTGTCTGTCAGCCTGAAGTCTATAACTATCCTCATCACTATCTACTACTTTGCTAAGTTTCATATCACCTGCAAACTTTATAATGCTGCACCCTACACCTGAATCTAGGTCATTTATAAAAATTGAAAAGGGAAATATCTAAAACTGACCCCTGGGGAACACCACTGCAAACGACCTCCCAGTCTGAAAAACATCCATCCACACTGCTCTTTTCTTCCTGTCACTGAGCCAATTCCATATCCATACCGCCACTTTCCTCTTAATTCCATGGGCTTTGACCTTAATAAGCCTCCTGTGTGGCACTTTGTCGAATGCATTCCGAAAGTCTATATATACATCTACTGCACTACCTTGATCAACCTTCTCTGTTAACTCATCAAAGAATTCAAGTTATTCAGACATGATTTGCTTTTCACAAATCCATGCTGGCTTTGCTTGATTGACAAGGAATAACATTAGCTGTCTGCCAGTCCTCTGATACTGTCCCCTCTTCTATTAAATATCACAGCAAATACAATACAGCAGTTTGCATTACTTTATAAAGAACTTTTAACTCACAACCTATGTTCCCTCGAAGGAGCGTGGGTGCACAGCCGCACAAGGATCTGTAAGATCCCGTGCACTTAAATTCTCAGGCCGCGCACTGGACAGCTGGAGGGGGGGCCCAATACTGAACTAGCGGGAAAAAGTCATCACGCTGAGAGAATGGCCCCAGATCCTCACAGAACCGATCCAAATTGGAGCAGCATTTGGTAAGAGCCCTGGAACCTGGCAAGTGTTGTTTCAGACAGCCGTTGACTAGTAGCAGCCTTAGGACCCACAATTCTCTGTGCTCCAGCAACCGCTCTACTGCGCTGATTTCCCCGCTGAGAGTGCGCATGCTCCCCAGGGCATCGGTGCATTCAAAAGAGAGAAATAGTCGGACTCAGTGGAACCAGGAGGCGCTGGAGCTGCAACTAAATGGTGCTGGGCCCGGCGGCTCTGATTCGGGGCCTGAGACACGCATTCAGTGACTTTTTGCTGATGCCTGTGCCCGCTCAGTGTCTGCGCAGGAAGGCAGCCTCGGGCCGCACTTTGGATCAACGCACTACAGGAACCTGACCGATAACAACAACAACATAAGTCACCAGTTCTTTGGGTATGCAAGTTGTGTGCTGAATTATTTTGCTGAATGCTCTTTATTAGGCTTATCAAAGTGATGTTGCAGATTGTATTCAGGTTCCTGATAAGGGTCTCAGTGTCACACTCGTATTGCAGCATTGCCGTTCCACCTCGGAGTTGGGTTTGAATCCATTGCGGAGAGATGAAAGGAAAGTCCCTGGCTTTCTGTTTCGAAAGGCCAGGACAGTATTACTCAATCACATAACTTTACATGAGGTAAACTGTCCCTCCTCGTCCTTCTTGACTTGTCTGCAGCTTTTGACACGGTTGACCACTCCATCTTTCTCCAGCGCCTCTCCACTGTCGTCCAGCTGGGTGGGACTGCACTCGCCTGGTTCCATTCTTATCTATCTAATCGTAACCAGAGAATCACCTGCAACGCTCTTCCCGCTCCTGCATCGTTACCTCTGGTGTCCCCCAAGGATCTATCCTTGGCCCCCTCCTATTTCTCATCTACATGTTGCCCCTTGGCGACATCATCCGAAAACACAGCGTCAGTTTCCACATGTACGCTGACGACACCCAGCTCTATCTCACTACCACTTCTCTCGACCCCTCCACAGTGTCTAAATTGTCAGACTGCTTGTCCAACATACAGTTCTGGATGAGCAGAAATTTTCTCCAATTGGGAAGACCGAACCAGCCACAAACTCCGTTCCCTAGCCACTGACTCCATCCCTCTCCCGAACATTTGTCTGAGGCTGAACCACACTGTTCACAACCTTGGTGTCATATTTGACCCTGAAATGAGCTTCCGACCACGTATCTGCAGCATAACAAAGACCCCCTACTTCCACCTCCGTAACATCGCCCGTCTCCACCCTTGCCTCAGCTCATCCGCTGCTGAAACCCTCATCCATGCTTTTGTTACCTCTAGATTTGACTATTCCAATGCACCCCTGACTGGCCTCCCACATTCTACCCTATGTAAACTTGAGGTCATCCAAAACTCGGCTGCCCGTGTCCTAACTCGCACCAAGTCCCGTTCGCCCATCAACCCTGTGCTCGCTGACCTACATTGGCTCCTGGTTAAGCAGCGCCTCGATTTCAAAATTCTCATTCTTGTTTTCAAAACCCTCCATAGCCTCGCCCCTTCCTATCTCTGTAATCTCCTTCAGCCCCACAACCCCCTGAGATATCTGTGCTCCTCTAATTCTCCCCTCTTGAGCATCCCTGATTATAATCGCTCAACCTTTGGTGGTCGTGCCTTCTGTTGCCTCGGCCCTAAGCCATGGAATTCCCTCCCTAAACCTCTCCGCCTCGCTACCTCTCTTTCCTCCTTTAAGACGTTCCTTAAAACTTACCTCTTTGACCAAGTTTTTGGTCACCTGCCCTAATTTCTCCTCGTGGCTCGGTATCAAAATGTTTGTCTTATGATATTCCTGTGCAGCGCCTTGGGACATTTTACTATATTAAAGGTGTTTTATAAATACAAGTAGTTGTTGTTGAGTTGTGGAATCATTCTGAAGGCTGAAATTTCAGAAAAGTAAACAGTTTACACAATGAAGGGTTACAGCGAGCTTAAAAGTAATGATAGAGATTCGGGATATTGGACTCTCTCGCAATGAAACAGGTTTAAATTTGACTCCATGTAATTTCTAAAGGACATAAGTCCTCAGGCAGAAGACCACTCAGTGAAATGAAGGCAGGAAAGTGAATAGTTATATTTTTTATTCTTATATTTGGAATAATTTAATTTTTAGGTTAATTAAAAAATATATATATATATTGTCCCGATTGCTAGACAGTGAGGCTGCGATTTTATCAGTGGGGGCGGGTTGGAGGCGGCGTTGATGTTCGGCGGGTTCCGGTTGCTGCCGCTTTCAGCAGCCCAGAAATGAAGATTTTGCCTTAAGTGGCCTGATTAATGACCCCGTGCGCGCTACCGGCCCAGTTAGTGGGTTCGGGTCTGCTGCTCGCATCTGCTGACGTCTGTATTTAAGGGGCCCATGTAGCATTGTTTCACATCCATCCTTTCCTGCTGCTTCTCGTTGTTCAAATTGTGACCATGACTGCTACAAGAGCTAAGGCCTCAAGATGTTAACTGCCTTAAGTGCCTCTCCCGCCGCTTGGTGGCGGAACGATCGGGACTCCCAGAGCCGGCAATTGACAAAGTAGCGTGGAGGTGGGTTGACGGCGGGGTCAGAACCTGGCGTCAATCAAAAAGATTTTAACCGCTGACCTGCCTCCAAACCCACCCTCAGCGCGAGCAAAATCGCGGCCTGAGTGTCTTGGTGAACCTCTATAGGCAATTTTTTTTTTTAATGTTTCAACTCATGCGGTGTAATGCAGACAAAGGTGAGCTGTGGATGTGTAACCCAAGAAGATGGTCTTGAACTGGAAATGTGAATGAATGTCTGTCTGATTAAAGCTGAAAATAATACCAAGGCGGGTGTGCCACAATATTCCAATCCTCCTTAGAAACTGGGGTGGTGCCAGAGGACTGGAGAATTGCAAATGTTACACCATTGTTCAAAAAGGGGTGTAAAGATAAACCCAGCAACTATAGGCCAGTCAGTTTAATCTCGGTAGTGGGGAAGCTTTCAGAAACAATAATCGGACAAAATTAACAGTCACTGGGACAAGTGTGGATTAATTAAGGAAAGCCAGCATGGATTTGTTAAAGGCAAATCGTGTTTAACTAACTTGATTGAGTTTTTTGATGAGATAACAAATGAGGTTGATGAGGGCAATGCAGTTGATGTGGTGTACGTGGATTTCCAAAAGGCGTTTGACAAAGTGCCACATGATAGGCTTGCTGCAAAGTTGAAGCCCATGGAATAAAAGGGACAGTGGCAGCATGGATACGATATTGGCCAAGTGACAGGAAGCAGAGTAGTGGTGAACGGTTGCTTTTCGGACTGAAGGAAGGTATACAGTGGTGTTTGTTAAGTCTGTGTGTTCCAGTTGTAATTACTAACACAGACTACAAGATTAAAGTTCAACAGGTCTTTACTGGTTGGAGGTCAGGACTACTACTAAATACAATATTACTACACAGTGCTTATATACCGGTGGTCACCACCGGTATTATGTATACAGCAGCCAGAGAAAGTAGTACATCTCTTAAGGTGGAACAGGCTTAAGTTCTCTTTAGGTGGAACAGGTTACATACACCACAATCCTCCCTTTTTAGCTTAACAGTCATATCCCCATTTAACATAACATAATAACATATATAACTTCAGGTATAAACAGTTCAAAGGTTCAGTCTCTCAGGAGGCCTTCTGATTCGGTTTGGATAACGTCTTTCAGTGGTCTCTGATTCCTGTTGCTGAGGTGACTCCTCTAGTTGGTCTCCCATGCATTGGGTGTTATCATCATCAGGTACATTCCCTGCCGAGGTAGATGCTTCAGGTTCATTAACGTCTTCCACAGTTGTCTCTGTCGCAACCATGGGTTCGACCCTTGCTCTTGATTCTACCAGTTGATCCGCATGACGCCTTATCACATTGTTACCAATATCTACTGTGTACATCAGAGGTCCTTGTCTGGCCCGAATTGTTCCGGACTGCCATTTTTCGTTTCCATAGCCCCTTGCCAACACTGGTTGTCCTACGTCGAAACTTCGAGTGGTCTTGTTATTAATATGCCGGAACTGTTTGTTTTCCACTTCCCTCCGCACATTTGGTTTTAACAAGTCCAACCTGGACCGCAACCTCCTGTTATAAAACATCATGGCAGGACTTTGGTTAGTCACTGCATGAGCGGCGTTTCGATATGCCATTAGGAAATTGTCCACCTTGTGCTGTAGCGGAATCTGATCATCGTTCATGGCCTTTATTGCCTTTTTGAATGTTTGGACAAATCTCTCGGCCAACCCGTTTGTCGCCGGATGATATGGGGCAGAGGTATAATGTTTCACCCCATTCTTCTTTAAGAATTTTTGGAATTCTTCCGACACGAACTGTGGTCCGTTGTCCGAACAGATCTGTTCTGGCAATCCGTTCCTTGCGAATATTGTTCTTAACACCGCAATTGTCTTTTCTGAAGTAGTGGTATTCATCTTGATCACTTCTGGCCATTTGGAATGTGCGTCCACCGCAATTAGGAACATGGAGTCCATGAATGGACCAGCAAAGTCAATATGTACGCGTTGCCATGGGGCTGAAGGCCATTCCCATGGGTGTAGTGGTGCGACCGGAGGTGCATTTTGCACTTTTTGGCACCCAGCGCAGCTTTTCGTCAACTCCTCTATCTGTTGGTCAATACCCGGCCACCATACATAAGCCCTAGCAAGACTTTTCATCTTAACTCCCCCCAGATGACCTTCATGCAGTTCTTTTAGAACTCTTTCCCTTAACTTGGGAGGAATAATCACTCTTGTCCCGTACATCAAAGTACCATGGCAGACGGGCAGCTGGTCTCGCCTTGCCGAGAATGCCGGTAACAGAGGATCACCACGTGTTGGCCATCCTTTCACTGTCACCTCGTAGACTCTGGACAGTGTCGGGTCGTTCCTGGTTTCTCTTTCAATACTTGCATTGGTGACTGGTAAACACTCGATGGTTGAATGAAATAACTCAACAGGGTCAACTTTCATCGTTTCTTCTTCTTCAGGTAGTGGCAGGCGCGACAGCCCATCAGCATTGCCATGCTGCTTCATACCTTTGAATTCTATTTGATATTGATGTGCCCCTAGGAAAAGGGACCATCTCTGGAGACGCTGTGCTGTCATCACTGAAACACCCTTCTTAGGGTTAAAAATGGATACCAACGGCTGATGGTCTGTCAGAAGTGTGAATTTTTGGCCCTGCAGGTAATGATTAAACTTCTTCGCTCCCCATACAAGGCTGAGAGCCTCCCTATCGATCTGCGCATAGTTGCGCTCAGCGGAGGTCAATGATCTGGATGCAAACGCGACTGGCCTTTCCGTGCCATTTGGCAACTTGTGTGAGAGTACTGCCCCAATACCATATGGAGAAGCATCACAAGCCAACCGAATAGGCAGTGTCGGGTTGAAGTGAGCCAACACTTCCTCTGAGGTGATCAATTCTTTGCTTTTGCGAAATGCCCTCTTACAGTTTTCGCTCCATTCCCATGGTACCCCCTTCTGTAAAAGAGCGTTTAGCGGGTGCAGTACCGTGGATAGATTTGGTAGAAATTTATGGTAATAGTTAATCAATCCTAGAAACGACCTCAACTGAGAGACATTATCTGGAGCGGGAGCCTTTACAACTGCCTCTATCTTGTCAGGAGACTTATGAAGCCCCTCCCGGTCAATGACATGACCACAGTACGAGATCCGCTTCTGGAAGAACTCACATTTCTGCCGATTAACTCTAAGTCCATACTCTTTCAGTCTGTTGAGCACCAGTTCCAAGTTTGCGAGGTGTTCTTCATCACCATCACCTGTAATCAGAATATCGTCCAGGTAACATTGTGTGCCTGGAATTCCCTGTAATACCTGCTCCATGGCCCTCTGCCAAATTGCTGGAGCCGATGCCACTCCAAAAACCAGCCTATTGTACCGGTACAAACCTCGATGCGTGTTGATCGTGAGGTATTGGCGTGACTCTTCTTCAACCTCCATCTGCAAGTACGCCTGCGCCAGGTCTATCTTGGTGAAGTGTTTCCCGCCAGACAACGAAGCAAAAATATCCTCAATCCGCGGAAGCGGATACTGCACCGTGTGAAGCACCGGATTAACGGTGATTTTGAAATCTCCACAGATGCGAACCTTCCCTGGTTCTCCTGGCTTGTTGCTCGAAGGACGTTTCATAACGGGAACAATGGGCGTAGCCCACTCACTCCAATCTACCTTAGACAGTACACCTGAATGTTCTAGTGCTTCCAGTTCCGCTTCTACAGTAGGTCGTATTGCATAGGGTACCGGACTGGCTTTAAAAAAATTTGGGTGTGCATGTTCATCAATCTTGATGTTTGCCGTAATTCCTCTGTGTTCCCAGTCCCTGCTGGAACACCTCTTTAGCATCATCCAATATTCTGGACAATCGTTTAGGTTTGACACCTGTTTCCCCGGAATCTACCGTTAGTGCCTTCAAGGAGTGCCAGTCCATATTCATTTTCCTAATCCACTCCCGTCCCAGTAGTGGTGGACCTCCTTCAGGTAGCACATATAAGTCCATTACTTGGCTTTCTTCGCCCTTGTGGACCACTTTTACCTCTATCTTTCCGATGGGGTACACTCTTTGCCCCGTGTATGTTTTCAATATAATCTCCGTATCCCGTAGGGGAATATGTTGGAATAACCTTTTGTAATCTTTCTTATTCATGACCGTCAATGCCGATCCAGTGTCCAATTCCATCTTTACTTGGACTCCTGCTATCTGAAGGGTGACCCAAATTGTCTGGAGATCTGCATCCTTACCAACGTTGTGTACTCTTAAGCTACCCAGTTCATTACTGCTAGCGTCTGAATCTGACTTCGGTTCGGTCGAACTGTTCTTTGTCACCTTGTGTACCTTTATGTATTTTCCTTGCGGTGACTTTTTGTTGCTGGTCTTCTTTCCTGACCGGCATACTTTAGCTGTGTGGCCAAGCCTGCCACACGTTCTGCATTCTTGGTTTTTAAACCAACACTGGTTCTGATCGTGCGTTGTCTTTCCACAACGATAACATTTTACAGTACTCAAACCCAATTTATTTGTACTGAGTTCCGGTGACCGTAGCTGCATTACTGCCGTGCCTCTCGCTGCGGCTTCGTGTGCTGCTGCCATAGTGACCGCTTTCTCAAGCGTCAGCTCATTCTCCTCGAGCAGTCGCTTTTGTGTATCTTTTAATAAACCACACACAAATTTATCTCGTAGCGCCTCTGTCAGTCTCGTTCCAAACTGACAGTACTTTGCTAGCTTATGCAATTCCATTAAATATTCAGCATTGCTTTCATCCTTCAGCTGCCTTCTGCTGTAAAATTTAAATCGTTCCGCTAGCATCAGCGGCGTGGGGTTTAGATGATTTCTCAGGACAGTAACAATCTCCTCGAACGTCTTATCCGCCGGTTCATCTGGTGATAAAAGGTGTTTCAATTGCCCGTATGTCTTCGCACCCATTAAGTTTAATAATGTTAGTGCTTTCTCTTCATCTGGGATTTTATTTGCTTTACAATAATTTTGTATGCGTTCTACATACATGGCCCAATCTTCGATGTCGCTATCAAAGGTATTAATGTTCCCATGTTTAGGCACCGTTGCAATTTAATTTATTTTTATTTTTAACCAAGATGGCGGCTTCCCGCTCTTGTCTTCGTCCTCCGCCTACAAAATGGCGGTTTTCCCGCGCTTGGCGGTCTTCACCCGTCCCCCGACGCTGTCTCCACTTCACCGCGGCTCTCGCGCCTTCAGTTGCCCCAGACGCTGCGCCTTTTTAGCCCGAATGCGGCCCGGCCCTTATCACCAGCCGCGATCGATCTCACCACCCTTATTCCTCCGTCTTGCCTCCCCGTCTGTAAAGCCAACGCGGCCGACTTTCTGGTCGCGTCGCTGCCCGGCTTACCCACCACCGAGGTAGAAAGAAGATAGCTGACAGCCGCTGATGGAGGCTTCGAGTTCAGGATGTCTTTTGCACTCTGGTTTCTCGATGTCTGCCGCGCGACGTGTCTTCCAGCAGGGTGATGAGGGTGGAAGCCTCTCTTCGACGTCCGTTCTGTGGACGAAGCCGCCGTGGATATAAACTGCCGCAGGGTAAGAATCGGACTCGTCGCCACTGTTAAGTCTGTGTGTTCTAGTTGTAATTACTAACACAGACTACAAGATTAAAGTTCAACAGGTCTTTACTGGTTGGAGGTCAGGACTACTACTAAATACAATATTACTACACCGTGCTTATATACCGGTGGTCACCACCGGTATTACGTATACAGCAGCCAGAGAAAGTAGTACATCTCTTAAGGTGGAACAGGCTTAAGTTCTCTTTAGGTGGAACAGGTTACATACACCACAGTGTTTCCCAGGGGTCGGTTCTAGGACCACTGCTTTTCTTGATATATGACTTGGATATCTGGGTGACAGGGCAGAATTTCAAAATTTGCAGATGACACAAAACTTGGAAGTATAGTGAACAGTGAGGAGGGTAGTGATAGACTTCAAGAGAACATAGGCTGCTGGAATGGGTGGACATGTGGCAGATGAAATTTAACGCAGAAAAGTGCGAAGTGATACATTTTGGTAGAAAAAATGAGGAGAGGAAATATAAACTAAAGGGTGCATGAACAGAGAGACCTAGGGGTATATGCGCACAAATTGTTGAAGGCGGCAGGGCAGTTTGAGAAAGCAGTTATAAAAAGCTTATGGGATCCTGGGCTTCATGAATAGAGGTATAGGCCTAGAAATTCAGTCTGGACACTTTTGGGGCGCTAAAGTCGGGCGCCCGCTAAAGTTAGCGCCCGCCGGAAAGTGTAGGCCACATCACCGAAATTCAGTAGAGTTGGCCCTAAGTTTGGCCGAGCGCTGAAACTGGCGTTGAAATGCTGTGTTCCGGCACTAAGCCGGCGATGCGGCCTAATAACGCCGAAGCCGGGCGCAGCGCAGGTGCGGTCATGTTTGGATTGACAGCAGACACCCTGACGCCGGCCAGCTCTTAAAGGGGGAAGGGTCAACTTTGACTGCTGCCACGCCCTGCATACTGGAGCCCTGCAGCTAGGCCTCAGCACTACTGGTGTGCCAAAATAGCGCCTGGAGCAATGGAGAGGGCCCGTGAGCGAGCGCAGCGCTTCTCAGAGCATGCTCTGAGTGTGCTCATTCATGGTGTGGAGAAGAGAAGAGAGATCCTGTGCCCGGACAGTGGCAGGAAGGCTCCCAGGAGCCAGTACAGGAGAGCCTGGGGCAAAATCACCCGCAGGGTGTCATCCACCTGTGATGTCCCCAGGAGTGCGGACCAATGCCGCAAGAAGTTCAACGACCTCACTCGGATGGTGAAGGTGAGTAGCCTTTCCAGTGTCCCCCTCATCCTTGCATGTGCACCTCACATTATGGGCAAAGGGACCTCAAAGGCCTAATGGGCAGCCCTCCTCCCGCAGCAATGGCACTTGCATGTTCATCAATAGCACTTTCTGCACTTAACACACTGGCCAAGCTATTCGACCATGGGAGGCAGTGCACCCAGCAACAGGGCACCACACTGGCCAAGCTATTCCACCATGGGAGGCAGTGCACACAGCGACAGGGCACCACACTGTACTTAGAGGCCGTCCTTTCTCTTGCAGGCCAAGCTGGCGAGCAATGTAAGGAGCCAGGCTGTCACTGGTGGAGGCCGTCCCGAGAACCAGGCGCTCACTGATCTGGAGGAGAGCGTGGCACGACTCATGCGTGGCCGGGTGACTGGCCCTGTCGCGATCGGCGAGGCGGACCCTGTACTGGTACCCACTGGTAAGGACATGACCGGTTGCACCTCTCTCGTTGCCCTCGCGCTTCAGATCTTCATCCTTTCCCACTGACCGACAAATGCGCATAATGCACCACTCGGGCCTTCCTCGCTCTAAAGCTACTCTTGTGCCTTCCTGCTTTCAGCTGGTGAGGAGGAGGTGGTCCCTGAAGCGCAGAGAGCCAGGCCCTTGGAGGAGGAGGACGTCGCGGACCAGGAGGAAGGCGGCACATCGGGGGAACCCTCCTCCGCGCCAGCGGATGGCAATGGAGGGGAGACGTCTGGCCTGCAGGAGAGCCGGGGGAGGTGTTGGAGGGGAGGGCCGAAGCTGGTCCCAGTAGGGTGGACGCACGCGGGAAGGGTCCGGCAGCACGCCAGCCTTCTCCCCAGAGGGGGGAGGTGTTGGAGGGGAGGGCCGAAGCTGGTCCCAGTAGGGTGGACGCACGCGGGAAGGCTCCGGCAGCACGCCGGCCTTCTGCCCAGAGGGGGGAGGTGTTGGAGGGGAGGGCAGAACCTGGCCCAAGTGGGGTCGACGCACGCGGGAAGGGTCGGCCAGCTCGGCGGCCTTCTCCCCGGAGGGAGAGTCCGCCCTCCAGTCCGGACACGGTCCTCGCCCAGGAGGTGCGCGTCCTCGATGAGATGTCGGCGGCGCCACCAAGAGTTCATGGGGGTGGTCGAACAGATGCCTCACGCCATTGAGTCCCTGGCTCAGAGTGTGGTGGCTTTCGGGGAATCACAGGCCAGGGGGTTCGAACAACTCACGGCAGCGCACGACAGGGGTGTCCAGCAACTGGCCGCAGCGCACGACAGGGGTGTGCAGCAACTCGCGGCAGTGCAGGACGCGGGTGTACAGCAACTGGCGGCAGCGCAGGACGCGACTCGCGAGATGAGTGGTGCCGTCCAGACACTGGCAGAGCTGATGCGGGCACATACCAGGGCAGTTCGGGCACTCATTTCTGCCACACTCGCTGTGGCACGGAGGCATCGCCATGGCACCCGCCGCCCTGCTGCAGCACAGCGGTCTGGCCTCCCCCAGATTGCTGCGCTTGCTACACTGCCAGCCCGGCCGAGTGCCAGTGTCTCTGGCGAGCAGCGCGCACCTGCCATCAGCCAGCTTGCCCCCAATGGTGCTGCCGACACTGCCACTCCCCCAGCCAAGGTGCGACGAGCTGCTGCTAAGACTGATGCTGCCCAGCCACAGCTGCAGCAGTCAGCAGCCGGCCCCTCCCGGGCCAGGCCTCGTCTAGGCCGACCCCCAAGGGCATCTGCCGACACGCTTTGTGGCCCTCATGAGCCTTCCCCCAGCCTCGCCACACCCGCAGGGCCCAGGTTGAGGCGGAGCAGCAGGTCGGCCAGGGGCCGGAGAAGCCTGTCTAAGGACTCGCCCTCTCGGCACACCCATTAGAGTGTGGTGAGAGCGGTTTCTTTTATATTGGGGGGCTTGTGTTGTGGGGGGCATTATTTTGTTAAGGCCGAGGATCAAGGCATTTTTTGTTTTCATGGGGGTGTCTCTGTTGTGGGGGGGGGGCTTATTTTTGTAAGGCCGCTGTTGAAGGCCTTTTGGATGGGCAAGTTTTGTTAGTCCTCCCCAGGTTTTGGGAGTGACCGATGTTTTTGACTGTTTTTTGGGGGTCTTGTCTGTTTTTCTGTTTCATGTGGGAAGGGCCCTGAGTTTGTGAAATAAAGCTTTTGATTTATTCAGCATGTCCAGGTGTCATGTTTGAAGTGGTTGTTGCGTTAACCGGCTGAGGGCTTGCGGAGCGGCTGCCTCAGGTGCGTTCATTGCCACAGGCCATTCCCTGACAGGGGGCCTAGAAGTGTCGATCAATAAGCCCCCGGCGGACGGCCCTTGGCCCTTGTCGCTCCCTCCTGGGCTGGTCCTCCTCCTCCTCCTCTTCCTCCTCCTCCTGCTCATCCTCCTGAGGTGGTGGTGCAATGCCAGGTGGCAGTGCCTGAGTCCTGCGGATAGCCAGGTTGTGCAGCATGCAGCACACGACGACGAACTGGGAGACTCTATCCGGCGAATACTGAAGAGATCCTCCGGAACGATCCAGGCAGCGGAACCGTTGCTTGAGGACGCCTATCGTTTGCTCGATGATGTTCCGTGTGGCTTGATGGCTTTCGTTGTATGCCTCCTCCGCTGGGGTCCTGGGCGCACGGAGCGGGGTCATGAGCCATGTACACAAAGGGTAGCCCTTGTCCCCGATAAGCCATCCCCTTGGTGGAGGCTGTGCCTCGAACATGTCAGCCACAGTAGTCTGGCGCAGGATAAATGCATCGTGGCTGCTTCCTGGGAAGCGGGCATTGACAGCTAGGATGCGCTGCCTGTGGTCACACACCAGCTGTACATTTAGGGAATGGTAGCCCTTCCGGTTGCGGTAATCCTCGGCATTGTGGATAGGTGCCCGCATAGCCACATGCGTGCAGTCAATGGCGCCCTGCACCATGGGGAAGCCCGCGATCCTGCCAAATCTGACTGCACGCTGCTCCTGCCTCTGTCGGGTCATGGGGAAGGAGATGAATTGGTGTCACCTCGCGTAAAGTGCATCGGTGACCTGCCGGATGCAGCGATGCGCGGCGAACTGGGAGATGTTCGCTATGTCCGCAGCAGCGGCTTGGAAGGAGCCGCTTGCATAAAAGTTCAGAGCCACCGTGACCTTCACTTCCACTGAGAGAGACGTCCTGCACATCAGCTGTGGACGCAGATCTGTGTGAAGCAGCTGGCAGATCTCTGCAACCACCTCCCTTCTGAAGCGCAGCCTCTTCACACAATGCGCCGCAGTCATGGTGAGATAGGACACCTGCTGCCGGTATTGCCTGAGTGGGTAAGGCCTACGTTGCCGACGCCTGATGGCCCCTCTGCGTCTAGGCATGGCTGGCCCTCTCTCACAGCGTCTGCGAGCCCTTCGCACATAATGCTGCAACTGAGGGTTGGCCCCCCATACAGCCCCCATAATAAAGTTGAGAACAGATAAATCACAATGAATCAAATGTCAAAGCACTGGCCAGAAGCCAAAAATACCTCTCCTATGTTGTCCCAAATCTGTAACCTCTGTCCCTTGGTCTCTGTCCAGAAATCCAAAGCAGTAAAGTCATTGCAGCAAAATGGCTGGGCTTTATAGGTCAGTGTAAGTGCCCTTTAATTTGCGCTCCCCGAGGCCCACAGGGCCTCTTTTGCATTCCACCTCACAGTTCTTAGCAGCGCCACGCCCACATTGGGCGGGCGCCACTGAATTTCCGGTTTGGGGCGCACAAACAGCGTTGCGCGACGATATGACGTCATAAGCTGCGCGCGCACCTGAGCGGGCGCAAACACTGCGCCGGCGCTAAATGTCAACTGAATTTGGGCGTCGGTGCAGATCGGACTGCGTTCAGGCGCTAAGTGTCTAGCGCCGGAAATATAGCCCTTTTATGGCGTTAGCGGCTGGCGCAACCCACTGAATTTCTAGGCCATAGAGTACAAAAGTGTGGAAATTATGATGAGCCTGTATAAAACACTTACTCTTAAGAGGAGGGATTAACATTAATGGCCCAGAACTTCGGGTCTCCACGGGTGAGTACGCACGGGGTACTCACCCGTAGGCTCAATGGAAGTGCCAGTTTCCTGCAAGCACTGCGCATGCACGGGAAACCGGCACTTCCGTTCCTCTGAAAGAAGGGGTTCAGAGTTTGAACGCTTGCGCAGGAGAGGCTGCGCGAGCGCATCGAACTTCCGTTTTTTTTGCTGGTTTTCCCGGGAAGGTAAGTCTCCAGAAGTTAGACAAAAAGCAGTCGCAAGGCCTGCTTTTTACAAGGTAAGTGGTGAATTAATTAAAATTAAAACATTTTTCCACAAGTTTATTATTTTTAAGTACTTTAAAGCAAGGTAAGTTTATTTTTAGCCCTGTTAGAAAATAAAATTATTTTTTTCAAAAATTTAAATTATTGTTATTATAGTTATTTTATGTAATTTATAGTTTATTTAAAAAATGTGATGTTTTTTTAAAAATTTATTTGAAGATTTAGTGATGTTTTGGGGCCCGTAGTATTTATAAGTTTTGACAGCCCTTCCTGTCAAATTTATGAATGAAGCATTCCCTGCTCCGATTGGCTCTCCATGGCCCACGTGATCCCAGGGGACGCATCGAACTAACTGCGCCCCTGGGATACGCAAGCAATGCGCGCCGGCAGTTGGAGCAGGCCCAGGATCGGAATCCCACGTGGGCCCACAGCTCAACGGCCGGCACGCTAGGTAAGTGCAGGTCGGGGGCTTGCACCCGCGGGAAGTCCCCGACCCGAATTTCTGGGCCATTGTGGAGAATGTTTGAGAGCAAAACATTAGAAGCAAAATTAGTAAATTAACATCTTTACGTCACCATAGTAGTAAACATTTTCAAGTCAGTCTGATTGGTTCTTCTGTCCAGGAGAAAGATGAATGCTTGTTTATTTCTGTAAAATCATAGATCTTCCTGCTTTTTGTTTTAAATTTGGTAACACAAATTGTGTATGTATTTTTCTGCACTTGTGAATAAGTGCTGCATTTCTGACATGTTACATGGCGATGTGCTGGTTCAAGAAGACAATGTTTATTTATGGAAGTGATTGAAGTTGAAAAAACCCATTTTTGTTCAATTCTTTTTAATATTGTGAACTAAAGAACTACAGAACTTTATATTTGTTGGGTGTCATTGTGAATAATCTAATTACTTATGTGGACGTACAGTGCTACAGGAAAGCTGCTGCTTGTGCAGCCATTGTTATTGTGACATGAGCGATGGGCGAATACTTTGAAAACTTTAACATTAATACAAATTGCACGAATAGATATGCTTCTTTCAGCTCACCTTGGGCTTTTGGATTGATTGTCGATGCATAACTGTATAACTGAGTGACGTTTCTGAAGTGTTAATGCATTATTATGCAGTTCTTTTATATCCCAGTCATTTCTGACAAGTAATTTAAAAAAAAAATAGAGTTTGTACATGCTTGTGAAAAAGCTTTTAATAAATTCTACCATAAATCAACTTGCAGAATGGGCATGTAAATGACAAATGAATTTCAATATGGATAAGTGTGGTGCACTTTGGTAGGAAGAATGAGGAGGTGATCTACTCCTTGGAAAATAAGTCTAAATGGAGTAGAGGTGCTAAGGGATCTAGATTCACAAATCATTAAAAGTAGCAACGCAGGTTACAAAAGCCATAAAAGTGCAAATAAAGCACTGGGGCTCATTTCTAGAGGAATAGAATTCAAAAGCAGAGAAGAAGTTACATTAAACCTGTATAGAACCTTGTCTGATTGTCTCATGATTTGAGATGGTGGGGTGGCAATATGGCATTACTGTATATATGCTTTGAAGTGGTTGCTGTTGCTGCCGTTGTTATAAAAGTTGTTGTTGTTTTAGTCAAATTTGCCCACGGATAAAAAGTCATGCTCAAAGGGGTTCGTGGCCCACTCAGTACAAAAAAATTAGAGGGAACATTGCTTACAACCCTACCTTGAATAAAGAATAACGAAAGACGAAACGAACCTGTAGCATAACTTATCTGTTAGTGGATTTCCCTTGGTTACGGTCGCAACAAAGGGTTTTTAGTCCTGCAACAATAAACTTTGCCTGATTCAGGCTCGAGTGGTTTTAAACAACAAGCTTTAATATACATTGACTAATAACAGTATTGTTCTTATACAACTTCTACATATTACATTAAATGACAAGCAATTAATACAACCTCCATGAAGTCCAAGATGATCAGACTTGCACCTTCGTGGGCTACCGTTAAAGTGAAAGGACTTCCGACTGTCCACGAGAGCTCTAACTTTTGGAAGGAACAGGCTCTACTTTTACAATATTCAGCTATCTTGGGCTGCATGTACTCATAACAGTATTGTTCTATCCTTCCACCAAGCTGATGCCACGCTGAGCTACTTATGCAGTGCCCTAATCTCCTTGACCTCCAACTCTGTCTTACAGTCTCGTTATTGTCTTCTGGAGTGTGCAGGCTCTATATAGTTTGTTCTAAAACAAACACTGTTATCTTTAGCTTAGCTCGTACACCAGAGGACACTTTAGCTTGCTGTACACAAGGCAGGGTTTAATGGAAAGATGGTTAACTAGTAATGGTCAGTATTCTAACATCATCTGTGATGTTTTGTTAGATCCATGGAGTCTTCAGCTCCAATCTTAATGGCATCAGAAGAATGGGCAAACTTTTGAACTAGAGTGGAACCACTCTGAGTCAATTTTCACTTTTGTCCCTTAACTTTTTTTCTGGCCTCGCCTTCAGTTACCTTGGAGTCAGTTAATGTATTGGCCCAGAAATTCCAATCGCAGGCCTCCCGCGGGCGGAGGGCTGCGATCTGGAAAAATCTCTGCCAAGACCAGTGGGCTCCCGGGAGGAACAGAGTTCTGTTGTTGGGCCTCTCCAAACTGCTGGTGTGCAGGGGCCATGTATCCCAGAGGCGCAGGCGGTTCGCAGCGTCCCTGGGATCACGTGGGCCATGGCGAGCCAATCAGAGAAGGGAATCTCCCTTCATACATTTGACAGGAAGACCTGTCAAATATATGAACAGAGATCATCCCCAAAACATAGTAAAACTTTAAATACATTTTTTTTTAAATCACATTTTTAAAATGACTTTAAATTACAATAAATTTAGTATTTTAAACAAATTCTATTTTTTGAAAAAAATAATTAAAGTTTTTAACGGGGCTAAAAAATAAACTTACCTTTCTTTAAAGTATTTTTAAGTGATAAATCAGTGGAAACATTTTTAAAAAACTTTTTTCAACGCTTATCCTGGTAAAAGCAGGCCTTACGCCTGCTTTTACCAGGCGCAAGAATTGTAAGTGTTTTCTGTAGGCGGAGGGTCTCCAAAAAGCAGAACTCTCCACCCACAGAGGCCCTGTTCCAGGGCAGCCGGAGGATCTGTCGAGAGCTTTCTTGCGCAGTGCATGCCTGAAACCGGCATTTCCGTTGGCCCTACGGGTGAGTACACACCCGTAGGGATCGGAATTTCTGCACCAATATATTTACATAAACACACAGAACATATACGTTTTGCTGCAATGGTTCCTCTGGCCTTATTTAATTTGTTGATAATTATCCGTGAATTCGGCTGTATTCCACACTTGGGAAATCTCTGCCTACTCGACTCCTTCTTTTCCTCTTTAATTTTGTAAGGGCTCATGCATACATGATAGCTAGTCTTTGTTTCATTTGACCAATACTAAACATCAGATACAGATAGAGAAAATCATAATACATTTTACAGAAAGCTACAGTGTACCATATTATCAAGAAATCATGGATTTAAAAGATTCTCCAGCACTCCCTTTACCTGTATCCATCTTGTGGATTATTCTCGCTAAGTATTATTTCTCCCTAGCCCTCCGTTGTCCCAATTTCATTGTTAACTCAAAGGAACCCAACCCTGAAAATCCAAATTCTATGTCTGTCTTTACTTTAATTTCAATCCCTCTAACAGGTGCCAGTGTGTTTAACTCTATCCTGATTGTTTCATTAGTTAATCAGTTTCTCTATGAAGCACGTGTCAGTATCTTGATTTTAAAAAGTCTTCTCGCGCTCCTGAGCCACATTAACCATTTCATGTTGTGCTGTTGTCGAGTAACTTAGCATATCTGAGACCCATTCTTCAGTGCATCTTTTCCAGGCATTTCTGCATGCTCGTTGCCTCACAAGTAACAAATCACACTTGCACATATATCCCAATATATCATGCCACATGTGACATCCGATACAAGCCATTCTGGGACTTTCAGGTTATCTTACCAACAGATTGGGGGTGGGGTCTAGAGATCTTTTCCCATCTTCCCCTTCAAGGTCTTGATGTCTCGGGTCGTGGCCAGGCTATCAAATGCAGTTTTCTTATTGTTCAGTATAGGCAAGGATACAAACGTCTCCAAGAAAAAGCTATTAATTAGTTAATCTCGCCTACACTTTCCTGACTTTCACTAGAATGTACATTGTGCCTAGGTTGATATCTTTTGGTGAATTGTGCCCAGGCAATTTATTCTAATTCACCTAAAAAATTATTTTTAGAAAAATTTGCAATTGGTGGTGTAATTTTCCTATTTCTATCTTATATCCTCAATAATTTCCTCTCATTCAATTTTACACCGTAATTACCATTTCGTCTCATTCATGAACCTTAGAGGAATTTACGGTTCAATACAATATTATCATAACATCTTTAAGACCTAGATCAAATGTTCCCACTTGATTCAAGTTATTAACACATTTTGTTTGTTTATTTTACTTAACCAAGTGTCTTCTTGGACCTTTCATTTCATTTCCCCAAATAACTAACTATATTGTGCCTGAGTCCATTTTATAATTTCAAAATTATCCCAAATCCAAAGAGCAATATTGTTGGACTGACAGGGCATGTCACTGTTCAATTTTATTTCCCCAAAACTTTTTTCCTTGATACATAGTACTGGGTAGGAACCACCTAGACTACACTCCTCTCTTTGCTTTTAATGAAAATTTGACTATTCCCTTAAACTTCATGTAAATTTCCCCTTCTCAAGTGCTTGAAACAACAACTCATATCAGTTTCTTATTAATTCTAATTTCAGAAACAAATGATGCTCAGGCTTGGTGGTTTTACATTTGGGACAGAAGTGCTTGCAATTGTTTTTGGCAGTAACTTCCATATCTCCCACCACTCAAGCACTCCGTCTCGGAAGATAACAAATGACCCTGAATGGGTTAAAGCTGAGCCTATGAAATGCAAAATCTTAAGTGCAAATCATCACCACACTGTAACATTTGATGTCCCTATCTCTGTAATCTCCTTCAGCCCCCTCCCACCCCCCCCCACCCGAGATACCTGTGCTTCTCTAATTCTGCCCTCTTGAGCATCCCTGATTATAATCGCTCAACCATTGGTGGCCGTGCCTTCTGTTGCCTAGACCCTAAGCTCTGGAATTCCCTGCCTAAACCTCTCCGCCTTGCTACCTCTCTTTCCTCCTTTAAGACACTCCTTAAAACATACCTCTTTGACCAAGCTTTTGGTCACCTGCCTTAATTTCTCCTTATGTGGCTCGGTGTCAAATTTTTGTGTTTGGTGTCAAATTTTTGTGTTATAATACTCCTGTGAAGCGCCTTGGTATGTTTTACTACGTTAAAGGCGCTATATAAATACAAGTTGTAGTTGTTGTCTGCCGATATCTGCAGATAAGGTGTTAAATTCTCAACTACTGGAACTCTTGCTGCACCACGAACATTCATGCGGTCTGGAAAACCATGGTCCCTGTTTAAAAGAAAAGAAAAACAGAGAATCAATTCTGGCTCTCCTTGAGAGCCCAAGGGGTTAATTTGTCAAATCATGATTTCCTTTTGTCCACCCAAAGTAAGAAATTAAAAATGTAATAATGCCCAATATATATATATTATATATATTCAGCAATACAAAAAGTTGTGGCTTGGTGAATACAGCTGTCAGTGGGAAAGATTGAGGCCTAGAAATTCAGTTGTTAGTGCCAGCCGCTAGCGCCTTAGGAGGAGGAGAAGTGGGGCGCTAAGCGGCTAGCGCCCGGGCGCGGCGCGATCTGCACTTCTCGCTGTTGTATATGCACCTTTAAGAGAATAACTGGTCTCAGACTGCAATACCGGCAGTGACCACCCCTGTATAAAAGGCGCTAGTGAGCCTCTGTTTTTAGTTTCACTATTGACTTCCACCAGTAAAGACTTATTTTGTTCCACTCCTGCTGTCCGTGTCTCAATCATTCACGGACGTAATACTGGCGACGAGTAAGAAACGAACTTACCTGCAACTCAGCAGCACCTCAGACGATGTTATTGAAGGTCGAAACCAGAAGAAAGAAAAAAAAAAAAAATCCAAAGAAACTCGAGAAATGGGCGTCGACCGTGGGCAACCGCCCTCCAAATCGTCGGATTGAAAACTTGCAGGAGAGACTGTCAAGAGCCAGGCTTGGTTCCCCGGTCTGTGGTTTCCCAGCTAATCGGGCTGGTGGCAGGTAGTGCACTGATCCTTCCTGGGCTGCGGCGGGCTAGAGCTCGATCGGGTGGCTTTTCAACGGGGCCGGGCAGCGAGTCGGGAAGCAAAGAGAGAGAGAGAGAGGATGGAGCACACGGCGCGGCCGGTGCTTCGAAGCCGGGCAGCGTTCAGACCTAAGAAGAGGGAGGGAAGTGTCCCAGAGGGTCCACTCCACAACGGGAAAATAATAAAGAAAAAATATTGAACGCGCAAGAAACCGTGGAAAGCAGCGCTAACGACAGCGGGGAAGAAGGCAAAGCGCGGGAGGCGCCATTTTAGATTTGCAAGATGCCGAAGACTGGCTGTATCACTGCTTTTGATAATACAATAGAGGACTGGACCACGTATGTGGAAAGAGTCGAGGTATATTTCGAGGCAAACGAAATAGCGGAGGAGAAAAAGGCATCGATATTGCTAAACTTAATGGGCGCTAGAACGTACGGCCTATTGCGGGACCTGATTACTCCAGCCAAACCGAAGGCAAAGAGTTTTAACGAAATTGTTGCGATCCTACAGGAACACCTAAACCCTGCACCGCTGTTGACAGCAGAAAGATTTAAATTCCACAGGAGAACTCAGCACAAAGATGAGAGCAATGCTGAGTATCTTACGGAACTACGCAAGCTATCAAAGCACTGCCAGCTCGGAGCAGGACTGGCAGATACCCTACGGGACAAATTTGTCTGTGGACTCCTGAGTGAAGGAACACAGAAGAAGCTACTCTCAGAGAAAGAGCTGACGCTAGATAAGGCTTTCAGCGTGGCAGTATCGTATGAAGCAGCAGCCAGGGGAGCTGCAGAAATTCAACAAAAACCACAGGAATACGGCACCCACGAAATGACACGGGGATTTGCAAAATGTTATCACTGCGGCAGAACCAACCATGACCAGAAGGACTGCTGGTCCAAAGACAAAATATGCAGGCAATGCGGGAAGATGGGACACATTGCACGAGTTTGCAGGTCTGGGAAAAAGACCAGCGACAACAAAAAGGCTACTAAGGAACCGTACAAGAAAGTACAAAAGATGACGGACAGTAGTTCCGAAGATCAGATGAGCGATAGTGAATCCGGGAACAGGAGACTAAGCTGTCTCAAACTTCACAATGTAATCGCAAAAGAGGATCACCGAACCATTTGGGTCACCCTCACGATAGCAGGGTCCCAAGTTAAAATGGAATTGGATACAGGATCAGCGCTAACCGTCATGAATTGACGAGACTACGAGCGGCTATTTTCACACATACCCTTGAGAGAGACATCCATCGTCTTGACGATGTATACGGGGCAAAAAGTATACCCCAGAGGAAAAATAAGGGTGCCTGTCGAATACAACGGCAAGAAAATACGGAAATTGTATCTCTACATACTGCCAAATGGTGGACCACCGTTATTGGGACGGGAATGGATCAGGAAGATAAACTTAGATTGGCACTCCATTCATGCAATGACTGGACGGTAAAAAAGATGAAGACGTCACTCCTGGACGATTGTCAACAATCTTAGCTAACGCCAAAGAGGTATTTCAACAAGAACTGGGCACGCTTAAATGCGTAACCACCTCGATAAAAATAGAAGAGAATGCAGTTCCCAAGTTTTTCAAAGCAAGACCGGTACCATATGCAATTAGCCCAGCCGTCGAGGCAGAGCTGGAGAATCTGGAGAAGGCGGGCGTGTTGTCTAAGGTTGACTGGAGCGAGTGGGCGACACCCATCGTTCCTGTCATGAAGAAAACGTTAAGCAATAAGTCCGGGGAGCCAAGGAAGATTCGCATCTGTGGGGATTTCAAGGTGACGGTGAACCCAGTCCTTCACACAGTACAATATCCTCTTCCAAGGATAGAAGACATCTTCGCCTCACTATCTGGAGGGAAGCGTTTTACAAAAATTGACCTAGCACAAGCATATTTGCAGATGGAGGTTGAAGAATCCTCTAGGAAGTATCTCACGATAAACACTCACAAAGGTCTTTACCAGTATCATCGATTGGTATTCGGAGTAGCATCGGCTCCGGCGATATTGCAAAGAGCGATGGAACAAGCCCTGCAAGGGATTCCGGGGACTCAGTGTTACTTGGACGACATCCTTGTGACAGGTGAAGATGACAGTGAACACCTTAACAACCTAGAACAGGTGCTCATTAGACTACGGGAACATGGGCTGCGAGCCAACCGCCCCAAGTGCGAATTTTTTAAGAAACAGATATCGTATTGTGGCCACGTGATTGATGAAGAGGGGTTACATAAGTCCCCTGACAAAATTGAAGCGGTTGTTAAGGCCCCAGCGCCTGAAAATGTGTCGCAACTGAGGTAATTCCTCGGATTGGTGAATTACTATCATAAGTTTTTTGCCGAATTTGTCGACAATTTTGCACCCACTGAACGCCCTGCTACGAACGGGGGTAGCATGGAAATGGAGCGATGATTGTAAGCGTGCTTTTCAGAAGAGTAAGGACTTAATCACTTCAAGGGAAGTATTGGCTCACGACAACCCAGCACTGCCGATCAGACTGGCATGTGATGCGTCTCCCTACGGCATTGGGGCGGTACTCTCGCATAAATTCCTTGATGGTTTAGAGAGGCCGATAGCTTTTGCGTCACGCTCGTTAACTTCTGCCGAGCGGAACTACACTCAGATTGACAGAGAGGCCCTCAGCCTAGTGTGGGGGGTGAAGAAGTTCAATCACTACCTGCACGGTCAAAAATTTACTCTACTAACCGATCAACCTCTTGTCTCCATTTTCAACCCTCAGAAGGGCGTACCGATAATGACAGCGCAACGGCTGCAGAGATGGTCCCTTTTCCTAGGGGCACACCAATATGACATCGAGTACAAAGGAACTAAACAGCATGGAAATGCTGATGGATTGTCACGCCTACCGTTGCCGACGGTGGAAGAAGAAGACGACCTTGCAGTGGATCCAATGGAGTTATTCCACTCGACCATAGTCGAATGTCTCCCTGTGACGAATGCAAACATAGAAAAGGAAACACGGAATGACCCGACACTATCACGGGTCTATGATTTAACGGTGAAGGGATGGCCAGCACATGGCGAACCACTGCTGCCAGCATTCTCGCCGAGAAGAGAACAGCTGTCAGTGTGCAGAGGAACCTTGATGTGTGGATCCAGAGTAGGAATTCCACCTAAGTTGATGGATAGAGTGCTCAATGAGCTTCATGAGGGTCATCTGGGTAGGGTAAAAATGAAGAACTTAGCCAGAGCGTTTGTGTGGTGGACGGGAATCGATAGAGAAATCGAAGAGATGACCAAGAGCTGTGCAGGATGCCATAAGGTCCAAAACGCCCCACCACAAGCTCCTCTGCATCCATGGGAGTGGCCCTCATCTCCATGGCAAAGGGTGCACATTGATTTTGCTGGTCCCTTCATGGACTCGATGTTTTTAATTGTGGTGGATGCACATTCAAAGTGGCCAGAGGTAATAAAAATGTCCTCAACCACCACGGAAAAAACTATCACAGTTTTACGAACCATATTCACAGAATCACAGAATCACAGAAACCCCACAGTGCAGATAGAGGCCATTTCGGCCCATCGAGCCTGCACCGATACATATCCCACCCGATCCCCGTAACCCCTACACCAACACATATCCCACCCCTATGCCCGTAACCCCATGTATTTAATCCCCCTAACACTAAGGGTCAATTTTATCATAGCCAATCAACCTAACCCGCACAACCTAACCCGCCAGGAATGGGCTGCCTGAACAGATTTGCTCTGACAATGGACCACAGTTTGTGTCTGAAGAGTTCCGGAGGTTCTTAAAGAACAATGGTGTTAAGCACTACACATCTGCCCCATATCATCCAGCCACCAATGGATTGGCCGAGAGGTTTGTCCAAACATTCAAGAAGGCTATCAAGGCAATGTGTAATGAAGATATACCCCTACAACACAAGGTGGACAACTTCTTGTTTGCCTACCGGAATGCGACACATGCGGTTACCAACCAAACCCCAGCCATGGTGTTCTTCAATCGAAGACTACGATGCCGCTTGGATTTGGTTAAGCCAAACGTCCGAAGAGATGTGGCGAACAGGCAGTTTCAGAATATGAATGAAAGGCCGACCAGGAGTTTTAAGATAGGTCAACCAGTTTTGGCCCGGGACTACCGCACTGAGAAATGGCAGCCAGGAACGATTTGTACACGGCAAGGACCTCTCATGTATACCGTGGACGTTGGAGAGAGCATTGTAAGACGCCATGCTGACTAGATTCTAGAGTCAGTGGAAAACGTCAACTCCACACCACGATCTGATACACCTGGCAATGAAATCGACGTACCAATTGCAGCTACCGCAGAATCGGTGATATTGGAAGCAGATGAACCAAACAACGACATTGATCTCGACTCAACATTGCCAGAAGAACCTGATACCCTAAAGAGGCGTTATCCAGACAGAATCAGGAAGCCTCCTCAAAGACTGAACTTATAATTGCTTAAACTTAACCAATGTATCTAGCAACCGTAATTGTGATTGTAATTAGTTATCATTTAGTTGTTAAATGAACGTTATGTACTGTTTATCTAAAAGGGGAGGAATTGTTGTGTATGCACCTTTAAGAGAATAACTGTTCTCAGACTGCAATACCGGCAGTGTCCACCCCTGTATAAAAGGCGCTAGTGAGCCTCTTTTTTAGTTTCACTATTGACTTCCACCAGTAAAGACTTATTTTGTTCCACTCCTGCTGTCCATGTCTCAATCATTCACGGACGTAATACTCGCGAACTTCACTCGAGATTTAGCGGCAGCGCAAAACCGCAGCGTCCGCTCAGCTGCGCGCGCAGATCATGACGTAATTCCATGGTGCAACGCCCTTGGTGCGCCCCGATCCGGAACTTCAGTGGCGCTGCCCTTCTGTGCGCCTGGCGCCCTCAGCGACTGGTAGAGGGGAACGTTTCCCAGTCGCTGCAGGGCGCGGGGGGCGCTATTTAAAGGGGACTCCTCCTGCATTATAAGTGGCAGCCATTTTGTGCCAATCCTTCTGTGTTAGAGACGGATATTTGGAGAGAGACAAAGGGAGAGAGCTTTCTCCTTTGACTCAGCGCTCGCACAGGTACTTCTGGCTTCAGGCCAGAGCTTTGCACTTGGATTTAACTTTCAGTGCCATAGCCTTGAGTCACCACATATAATGGGGGCTGCAATGGGTGGAAACGTTGGCTTTCTGCATTGCATTCAAAGGGCTCAGACGCCGTGAGAGAGTGCCAGTCATGGCCAGACGGAGAAGGGCCAACAGGCGTCGGCACAGGAGGCCTTACCCACCCAGGGTATACCGCCAGCAGTTCTCATATCTGAACATGTCTGAGGAGCAGTGTGTTCGGAGGCTGCGATTCAGAAGGGAGGTGGTCACTGAGATCTGCCACCTGCTTCAGAGAGATCTGCAGCCTCAGCTGAGGAGCAGGACGTCTCTCTCTGTGGCAGTGAAGGTGACGGTGGCTCTCAACTTCTATGCCACCGGCTCCTTCCAATCCGCTACTTGCCAACATCTCCCAGTTCGCGGTACATTGCTGCATCCGCCAGGTGACCAATGCCCTTTTCAGAAGGAGACGTCAGTACATCTCCTTCCCCATGACCCTGGACAAGCAGCAAGAGCGTGCAATGGGATTTGGAAGAATGGCGGGCTTCCCCATGGTCCAGGGCGCCATTGACTGCATGCATGTGGCTTTGCGGGCACCTCTAGAGAATGCCGTGGATTACCGCAACCGGAAGGGCTACCATTCGCTCAACATCCAGTTGGTGTGTGACCACAGGCAGCTCATACTAGCTGTCAATGCCCGCTTTCCAGGCAGCAGCCACGATGCCTTCATCCTGCGCCAGACTTCTGTGGCAGACATTTTCGAAGCCCAGGCTCACCCACGAGGATGGCTTCTCGGGGACAAAGGCTATCCTTTGTGCACTCCTGCTGTAGAGCGATACAATGACAGCCATCAAGCTACCAGGAGCATCATTGAGCACACAATCGGCGTGCTCAAGCAACGGTTCCGCTGTCTGGACCGTTCCGGAGGAGCCCTACAGTACTCGCCTGAGCCAGTCTCCCATTTCGTTGTAGTGTGCTGCATGCTGCACAACCTGGCTATCCTCAGGACTCAGCCACTGCCAGCAGACATTGGAGGACCACCGGAGGAGGAGGAGGAGGATCACCAAGACGGGAGGGAGGCACAAAGTGCAAGGGCCGTCCGTCGGCGGCTTATTGCAACTCGGTTCTACGCCCCCTCTCAGGGAATGGCTTGTGCCAATGAAAGAACATGAATGGAGCCGCTCCGCAAACCCTCAGCCGGTCAAGGCAACAAATAGTTCAAAGTGCAAACATGGACTATGTGATTAAAGAAATTTTTTTATTGTGCAAACTCTGTGCCCTTCCCACATGACAAACTAATTCAGATGAACCCCCCAAAAAACAGTCAGAGACATAACTGGCTCTCACAACCTTCAGAAAATGAAAAAAAAAGTTAAACAAAATTGACCATGATCCTCGGCCTTCATATAAAAAACAAACACAACAGTCTCGGCCTTCATATATAAACACAACATTTGGCCACACTTTCTATTTTTTCCCCTGTGAGGGTGATCCGCCTCGCTTCCGCGATTGGCCCCTTCCCGCCCTACAGCTCCTCCTCAATGGGACCCCAGTGGCTGCAGCAAGGCTGGGGGAAGGCTGCTGAGGGTCAGATGATGAGACAGCAGATGCCCTTGGGGGACGGCCTGGACCAGCTCTGGGCCTGGAGGGCCCGGCTGCTGACTGCTCCAACTCTGCTTGGGCGGCAGCAGTCTGTCCTACGGGTGGTGGCAGCTGCAATGGAGGAGTGACAGTGTTGGCTGCAGGAATGCTGCCAACCTGACAGAGCACAGGCACTCCCTGGTTGGCTGATACACTGGCACTCGCACGGGCCAGCACTGCAGCATGCGCAGCAATCTGCTGAAGCACAGACTGCTGGGCTGCTGCGGCGCGGTGAGGGCCCCGGCGATGCCTGGCCGATCCAGCGAGGGTGGCAGCAGTTAGTGCCCGTGTGGCCCTGATCTGTGTCTGCATCAGACCAGCCAGTGAATGCACGGCACGACTGAGCATTTGACTGGAAGCCGTCTGTGATGCAGTGAAGTCCTGCTGACTCCCAGCCTGTGCTGCCGCGAAGTCCTGCAGATTCCTTGCCTGTGCTGCCCCGAATTCCTGAGCACTCCTTGCCAGTGACTCTGTGGAGCCAGATGAAGTAGGTGGGGTTTTAAATGAATTTTTTGCCTCTGTGTTCACTATGGAGAAAGACGATGTAGACATAGAAGTCGGGCAAGGGGACTGTGACATACTTGAACATATTAGCATCGAGAGGGAGGAGGTACTAGCGGTTTTAGCAGGCCAAAAAGTGGATAAATCCCCAGGCCCGGACGAGATGTATCCCAGGCTGTTGTGTGAGGCAAAGGAGGAGATTGCAGGGGCTCTGACACAAATTTTCAGAACCTCTCTGGCCACAGGGGATGTACCAGAGGACTGGAGAACAGCTAACGTAGTACCATTATTCAAGAAGGGTAGCAGGGATAAACCAGGGAATTACAGGCCAGTGAGCCTAACATCTGTGGTAGGGAAATTATTGGAAAAAATTCTGAGGGACAAAATTAGTCTCCACTTGGAGAGGCAAGGATTAATCGGGGATAGTCAGCATGGCTTTGTCAAGGGTAAATCATGTCTGACCAATCTGATTGAATTTTTCGAGGGGGTGACTAGGTGTGTGGATGAGGGAAATGCTGTGGATGTGGTTTACATGGACTTCAGTAAAGCTTTTGACAAAGTCCCGCATAGGAGACTGGTCAAGAAGGTAAGAGCCCATGGGATCCAGGGGGCCTTGGCGCGTTGGATCCTAAACTGGCTGAGTGGCAGGAGGCAGAGGGCGATGGTCGAAGGTTGCTTTTGTGACTGGAAGCCTGTGTCCAGTGGGGTACCTCAGGGATCGGTGCTGAGTCCCTTGCTGTTTGTGATCTACATTAATGATTTGGATGAGAATGTAAAAGGTATGATCAGTAAGTTCGCGGATGACACGAAAATTGGTGGGGTGGTAAATTGCGAGGAGGAAAGCCTCAGGCTACAGGCCGATATTAACGGGTTGGTCAGATGGGCGGAAAAGTGGCAAATGGAATTTAACCCGGAAAAGTGCGAGGTGATGCATTTTGGACGGACAAATAAGGCAAGGGAATACACAATGAGTGGTAGGACCCTAGGAAGTACAGAGGGTCAGAGAGACCTTGGTGTACATGTACATAGATCCCTGAAGGCAGCGGAACAGGTAGATAAGGTGGTTAAAAAGGCATATGGGATACTTGCCTTCATTAGCAGAGGCATAGAATATAAGAGCAGGGAGGTTATGATGGAGCTGTACAAAACGGTGGTAAGGCCACAGCTGGAGTACTGTGTGCAGTTCTGGTCGCCTCACTATAGGAAGGATGTGATTGCTTTGGAGAGGGTGCAGAGAAGATTCACCAGGATGTTACCTGGGATGGAGCGCTTCAGCTATGAAGAAAGACTAAACAGGCTGGGGTTGTTTTCCTTGGAGCAAAGGAGGCTGAGGGGGGACCTGATTGAGGTGTACAAAATGATGAGGGGCATAGATAGGGTAGATAAAGAGGAACTTTTCCCCTTAGTAGGGGGGTCAATAACAAGGGGGCATAGATTCAGGGTAAGGGGCAGGAGATTTAGAGGGGATTTGAGGGGGAACTTTTTCACCCAGAGGGTGGTTGGAAGCTGGAACTCAATGCCTGAAAGGGTGGTAGAGGCAGGAACCCTCACAACATTCAAGAAGCATTTGGATGGGCACTTGAAATGCCATTGCATACAAGGATATGGACCAAATGCTGGAAAATGAGATTAGACTGGACAGGGATTGATGGACGGCGCAGGCACGATGGGCCGAAGGGCCTCTTTCTGCGCTGTAAAACTGTATGACTCTATGACTCTATCCTTGCCACTGCAGCCATGAGCTCAGTGTGCCTGCGCTCAGCCTGGCGCCCATTACACCAAGGAGCTGCACCTCCTCTGCGCTCACCATAGTAGGACTGGAAGCCGCACTCACCCTCCGGGGAGAAGGCCGCCAAGCTTCCCCACCCCTCCTGCGTTGCTGCAGCCCACTGGGCCCCGGAGCTTCACTCTCCTCGGACCCTTCTCCCCTGCTCCCCTCCAGGGAAGACGTGTCCCCATCATGGCCATGGGCTGCCTCGGCTGAGGGTGGCACTGATGGGCCGGCTTCCTCTTCCTCCTGCTCGAATTCAGAATCACTGACAGTGGCAGCTTGAGGGCCCGCCTCCTCACCTGGCGAATCAGCATCTGAAAGCAGGGAGGCACAAGAGTTCCTTTAGAGTGAGGACAGGGTGGCAGCAAGGGAGGCATTAGTGCTGCAATGCACTGCATTGGTTCGATAGTGGTAACGGATGCTGGTGTGAGGCACAAGTGGGAAGAGAGAGGTCAAAAAGGTGATGACCTTACCATTGCTGTCCAGAACAAGGTCGGCATCTCCACTGGCGACGGGGCCAATCAGCCGGCCTGCCATAATGCACTCCACACGCTGCTCCAGGTCGCTGAGCTCTTTCAGGTCAGGACGGCCGCCCCTGGTCTGTAGCTGCTGCCTGCGATTGTGGACCAGCTTGCCCTGCAAGAGAAAGGATGGCCTCTAAGTACAGTATCAAGCCCTGATCTTGCCTGCACTGCCTCCCATGGTGGAATAGCCTTGACAGTGTCAAGCCCTGATCTTGCCTGCACTGCCTCCCATGGTGGAATATCCCTGACAGTGTCAAGCCCTCATCTTGCCTGCACTGCCTCCCATGGTGGAATAGCCCTGACAATGTCAAGCCCTCATCTTGCCTGCACTGCCTCCCATGGTGGAATAGCCCTGACAGTGTCAAGCCCTGATCTTGCCTGCACTGCCTCCCATGGTGGAATATCCCTGACAGTGTCAAGCCCTCATCTTGCCTGCACTGCCTCCCATGGTGGAATAGCCATGACAATGTCAAGCCCTCATCTTGCCTGCACTGCCTCCCATGGTGGAATAGCCCTGACAATGTCAAGCCCTCATCTTGCCTGCACTGCCTCCCATGGTGGAATAGCCCTGACTGTAAAGTGCTGAATGTGCAAGTGGTTTTCATGAGTCCCATAGCTCTTGGATGAGGGCTGGGCATTGGGTCTTTCAGGTCCCTTTGGCCAGAAACTGAGGTGCACATGCAAGGATGAACAGGATAGTGGAAAGGGTACTCACCCTGATAACCCGAGTGAGGTCGTTGAACTTTTTCCTGCATTGAAGTGGAGTCCTGGCAACCATGCTGTTGGTGGTCACCCTGTTTGCCACCTCCCTCCAGGCTTTTCGGTACTCACAGAATCACACAGAAACCCCACAGTGCAGATAGAGGCCATTTCGGCCCATCGAGCCTGCACCGACACATATCCCACCCAATTCCCTGCAACCCCTACACCAACACATATCCCACCCTATCCCCGTAACCCCACGTATTTAATCCCCCTAACACTAAGGGTCAATTTATCATAGCCAATCAACCTAACCCGCACATCTTTGGACTGTGGGAGGAAACCGGAGCACCCGGAGAAAACCCACGCAAACACGGGGAGAATGTGCAAACTCCACACAGACAGTCACCCGAGGCCGGATTCGAACCCGGGTCCCTGGTGCTGTGAGGCAACAGTGCTAACCACTATGCCACCGTGCTGGGAAGCGGCCTCCTCCCACTGTCAGGGAAGAGGACAGGTTGCCTGCGCTCCACTGCGCCAACCAGTAGCCTCCGGGTACCCTCGCTGAAGCGCTCCGCTCACTCCCTAGCCTTCTCCATTGTCCTGGGCGTAGAACTGATGAACCAGCAATGGTCAGGCCTTGCTTCAGGGCTGCAGTGTGCAGGGCGTGGCAGCCAAACAAGTCGACCCTCCCCCTTTAAGAGCTGACCAGCGCCAGCGTGTCTGCCTTCAATTAGCAACTCGCCGCAACTGCGCTGCGCCCGCCCTCGGTGTTAGCGCCTCGGCTCGCCGGCTTAGCGCCTTATGATAGTCATGCATTGCCTGCTTTAGCGCAGCAGCAACCTCTTGGGGTGATGCAACTCAATTTCGGCGAAGGTGGTGCTAAGTAGCGCTGGGCGCTAAATTTAGCGAACGCCCGGCTGCAGCGCCCCAAACGTGGCGATACTGAATGTCTAGGCCTAACTTCTTTGCATGTGGAGGAAGCTATCGTCAGACACACTTGCGTCACTTTGCGTAAATTTTAAAAAACTTGGCCGATGAAAAAGAACCAAACTCCTTTTAACTTTTTTTTTCCTAAGTCTTTGTCCCTTTTAAAAGTTGCACAAAGATCCTACCAAACTTTTTTTTCATCTTTTGGAATTGATAATCTGTTAAAACAGCAGAAATCATTAGCAACATCACTATCAATTTTGAAACATTCTCGTTAGGGAAGCAACATTTTTTTTCCAAACTAAACTCCCAGGCCACGAAATTCCTGTGCTTAGCGTCTGCTGTTGTGGCCGGTTTGAAGCAAAAAATGATGCTTGCCATGCTTCTGCCAACTACCGGTGCGGTCTGTGCTGGTCGCCATCTTGGGAAGGGCGACCGTGCTTGCGTGTGCCGGGATAATTCAAATGAGGCAGATCGTGACGTCAGTCAGCGTGTAATGCTGATTTGATGCATGACCTGCCATTTTGGATGGCGCCGCTCCATTGTACGCCCTTTCCTAAACACGCTGAATGACAGAACCCCCACCAGTGCAATTTAAAGGGACTCATGCGACTTTGAAATAAGTTACTTTTTGCTTTTGTACTGGTTCCTGTACAGTTCATTTGAGTAGTGGTTTGGTGTAAGACATTTAAAAAGTTGTTAAAGTGTGCAGGGAGTGCTGCTGGATATTTGTAAGGTGTTAGCTCATAAAGGAAGGCCTTTGAGAATACTACTTGCTCCCAGTCATGGGGGCTCAAGTTGCAGTCCCAATTGGGCTCCAGCATGACATGGGTATGGAACAGGGGCAGCAAAGGTGACAAGCTGCTCGCAAAGGGAGGAGGAGGAGGACTCTCAGCAGGAGGCCTTACCCACCTAGGGTCTTTAGGGACTACATTTTCTACCTGCACCTAAGCCAGGAGCAGTGTGTTCGCCGGCTCCGCTTCACCAAAGAGGTGGTCACAGAACTCTGTCACCTCCTGCAACCAGACCTGGAGCCTCCAAGCAGGACAAGGATGCACTGCCAATGGCCCTCAAGGTGACCGTGGACCTCAATTTCTTTGCCAGCAGATCCTTCCAGGCTGGAACAGGCGACATTGCAAGCATCTCGGAGTTCACAGCCCATTGCTGCATCTGGAAGGTCACAGAGGCGCTTTAGACCAGGAGAGGAGATTTTATTGTCTTCTCTCAACAGAAAAAAGCAGTAGGAGTGCGCACAAGGCTTTGCCAGGATAGCGGGCTTCCCCATGGTGCAGGGAACCATCGACTGCATGCACGTTGCTTTGCGGGCTCCCTGCCATAATGCTGAGATGTGCCACAACCGCAAAGGGTACCACTTGCATAATGTGCAGTTGGTGTGCGACCACGGCCAGCACATCGTGCTGGTGAATACCCACTATCCTGGCAGCAGTAATGATGCCTTCATCCTGTGCCAGACCGATGTGCCAATATTCCACCTACCCTGTCAAACCCACTGGTGGCTGCTCGGCGACAAGGGCTATCCGCTCTACACCTGGCTGATGACTCTCCTCTGCAATCATATAATGAGAGCCATGCTGTCATGAGAATTCTCATCGAGCAGACCATTGGGGTGCAAAGGCAATGGTTTCGCTGCTTTGACCACTCTGGAGGAGCCGTCCAGTACTCGCCGGAGTGTGTGTGCTGTTTCGTCATGGTCTGCTGCATCCTCCACAACTTGGCCATCGGCGCAGTTGTTGCCACCACGAGTTCTGTCACCACCTCAGGAGGAGGAACAGAGAAGGCAGCCTGTCAATCCTTTCTGGACGGGCTGTCCGTGAACGCATCATAAGACTCCGGTTCCCCATTGCTCAGCACTTCCCCACCTTACCATCCCTCTTTCACGGACCATCACAGTATCCTCTTGGCCACAATCCTGAAATTAAACACAACAGAAAAGAAACATTCCAAACAAAATTTATGAATCAATTAATCAAATGGTACATATCAAAATCAACTAATCGCCTTTCTACATTTCCTTAGTGCCTGTCTTGCGTATTCCTTTGCCTGTTCTAGTGCTGCTACAAAGTGCTACCCCAGTGGCTGCAGCATGGCTGGTGAAAGGCTGCTGACTTTCAGTGGGGGGGGGAGACTGCAGATAGCCTTGCAGGATGACCTCGAGCAGCTCTGGGCCTAGAAGGCCCGGCAGTGGACTGCACCACCTCGGTTTGGGTGACAGCAGTCGGAGATGACATGCAGCAGCAAGGGCACTAATGGAGTGGCATTAGCAAGGGCACTAACGGAGTGACAGTGGTGGCAGGGCGAATGCTGTCATCCTGAGAGTGGCCAGCAGGTTCGTGCTCCACGGAACCACTTCCACTCTCCTGGGGCAGCGCCTCAGCAATCCTAGTCCTTTGTCAGAGGACGGATTACTGGACTGCTGTGATACCCTGCAAGCCCCTTTCAACAGTGTCTGAGCTTCCGCTGCAGCACTCCGATTTTGGGTCGCTTCTGCTTGTGCTGCAATGGAGCTGAGACATCAGCCATCAGACGTTGCATCCTGGTTGGGTGCACAAGTGTGCTAATGGAGTTGCCCATCACTTCCATCCTGGAAATCACGGCTCCAAGCTCTGCGCAAAGGCCTGTGCAAAGTTGGTGCTGGACTCCTCCATGCTGCTCGACAATGACAACAGGCTTTCTGGCAGGTCTGCCAATGCACTAAGCAGTTCCTTTTGCATGCCCATCAGTGATCTTCTGTAGGCCGCCCCATCGAGGTCCTCATCTGAGTCCTGTGCAGCAGACGTTGTGTCTGAGCTCGCCCTCTAAGGAGCTACCCTTTCCTGCTGACCTGGCTGCAGGCCACTGCAGATCACACCTCTATACTACCCTCTAAAGTCAGCGCAGTGTCAGTATCTGCACTGGTGCCTGCAAGTGTCAGATTGAGCGACGGTGTCTCTTCTTCAACAATCTGCTCTTCCACCACTGGCTGGACAGCTTGTAGGTCTTGGGTTCTGAAAGGAGAAAGGCACAAGGGTCGGGTTGTGGTGAGGGGAGTGGGGAAAAGCAAGATGTGCATGCTTACACAATCAGCAGTGAGACGAGATTGTAGGATGAGGGCAAACTTGGATGTGAGAAGGAGGATTGCATACCATCATCTTGAATGTTTTCAACATCGCCGCTCGACATGGCTTCAGTGATGGCCTCTCCAGTTATCTGCAGCACCGTCTCCTCCATGGGGGTGAGGACATGTAGCCCTGCTGCTCTCTCTTGTTATGAGCCACCTTGGCCTGCAAGGGAAAGGGAAGTGTGTCAGTGAATGTGGTGCAATGTGTTTGGGTAATGTGCTTGTCATGGTTGAATAGCTGACAGTGTGTGCATGGTATGAGATGTGGGTGTAAGGCTTGCAGCAGTGATAACTGTGTGAGGGTGAGGTGTGCCTCGTATTTGGTAGTGATTGCTGATAGGTGAGTGATAGGGGTGTGGTGCATTGAACATTGTGTGAGGCTCGTGGTGCAGTTGGTAGGAGACAGCTTTTGAACATGCCTTGGTCCAAACATGGACAAAAGAGCTGAATTCCAGAGGTGAGGTGAGAGTGACTGCCCTTGACATCAAGGCAGCTTTTGACTGAGCGTGGCATCAAGGAGCCCAGGTAAACCTGAAGTCAGTGGGAATCGGGGAAAACTCTCCACTGGCTGGAGTCGCACCTAGCACAAAGGAATAAAGTTGTGGTGGTTGGAGGTCAATCATCACAGCCCCAGGACCTTGCTGCAGGAGTTCCTCAGGGCAGTGTCCTGGGCCCAACCATCTTCAGCTGCTTCATCAATGACCTTCCCTCCATCATAAGGTCAGAAGTGAGAATGTTCACTGATGACTGCACAGTGTTCAGTGCCATTTGCAACTCCTCAGATAATGAAACAGTCCATGCCCGCATGCAGCAAGACCTGGACGACATTCAGGCTTGGGCTGATAAGTGGCAGGTAACATTCGCGCCACAGAAGTGCCAGGCAATGACTATTTACTACAAGCGAGAGTCTAACTATCGCCCCTTGACATTCAACGACATTACCATCGTCGAATCCCCCACCATCAATATCCTGGTGGGGGGTCACCATTGACCAAAAACTTAACTGGACCAGCCACATAAATACTGTGGCAACAAGAGCATGTCAGAGGCTGGGTATTCTGCGGCAAGTGTCTCACCTCCTGACTCCCCAAAGCCTTTCCACCATCTACAAGGCATAAGTCAGGAGTGTGATGAAATACTCTCCACTTGCCTGGATGATTGCAGCTCCAAGAACACTCAAGAAGCTTGACACCATCTAAGACAAAGCAGCCCACTTGATTGGCACCCCATCCACCACCTTAAACATTCACACCCTCCACCACTGGTGTACCGTGGCTATAGGGTGTACCATCTACAAGATGAACTACAGCAACTCGCCAAGGCTTCTTCGACAGCACCTCCCAAACCCACAACCTCTTCCACCTAGAGGGACAAGGGCAGCAGGTGCATGGGAACACCACCACCTCCAAGTCGCACACCATCCTGACTTGGAAGTATATCGCCGATCCTTCATCCTTTGAAACAGACCAATGTAATCAATCTGCAAATTTCTGCACAGGCTGGGACATGGCTATAGAGGGCATTTTAACTCTGGGCCCGGGATCATACTGGGTATACTTAAGGCATTAATAATGGCATTCATGGTCTGATCCATACAAGGCCACCACATCTGCTGCAGTCGCCTTTGCACCAGGCTGTCTTCCTTCTGGTGCCCACTAGGGGTGTGCACTCAATGGAACACCTCATTATGAAGTGACTGTAGGACTACCCATTTGCCCTGATAAAATAACAAGTTCAATCACAGAATCACAGAAACCCCACAATGCAGATAGAGGCCATTTCGGCCCATCGAGCCTGCACCGACACATATCCCACCCGATCCCCGTAACCCCACGTATTTAATCCCCCTAACACTAAGGGTCAATTTATCATAGCCAATCAACCTAACCCGCACATCTTTGGACTGTGGGAGGAAACCGGAGCACCCGGAGGAAACCCACGCAAACACGGGGAGAATGTGCAAACTCCACACAGACAGTCACCCGAGGCCGGATTCGAACCCGGGTCCCTGGCGCTGTGAGGCAACAGTGCTAACCACTATGCCACCGTGCTGCCCCAATTATCCTGTTCTTTTCTGTTAAAGGTGCCTTTGGGCCATGAGCCCTCACTTTTGATGGCCGCCTGGATTGGTTTGATCCAAGGGTCCTCACCCTGCACGCCTGCAAGATCTAAAGGGAGTGTTTTAATTCCCACCCACCTTGGAGGCCCCCTGCCCCCAACCCGCCTACCTGGGGAAAATTCTGGCCATCGAGTACAAAAGTCATGTTAAACCTATAAAACCTATAAAAGTCATGTTAAACCTATAAAACACCAGTTCAGTCCCAGCTGGAGTATTGTGTCCAATTCTGGGCACCACACTTTAGGAAGGACATAAAGGCTTTGGAGAGGGTGCAGAAGAGATTTACTAGAATGGTTCCAGGGATGAAGGATTACAGTTAAGTGGATAGACTGGAGAAGCTGGGGTTGTTCTCTTTAGAGTGGAGAAGGCAAAGAGGAGATTTGATAGAGGTGTTTAAAATCATGAACGGTTTAAATAGAGTAAATAAAGAGAAAGTGTTTACAATGACTGAAGGGTCGATAACGAGAGGGCACAAATTTAAGGTGATTGGGAAAAGAACCAGAGATGCCTTGAGTAAAACCTTTTTACATAACCGGTGGTTTGGACTTGGAATGCACTACCTGATGGGGTAATGGATATAGATTCAATAGTAGTGTGAGAGTAGAATGGGACAGCTGGGGTTGCTGCTTGTAAGGACGCAACAACAAGTGCCTCGGTGGGCCCTTCAGAGGATGCCAGGAGAGGAACAGAGGGAAGCTGTAGGCTTATCTAAGAGGGAGTCAAGCCTGGGACAGCGGCAGGAGAGTGTGAAGGTCAAGGAGTGCTGAAGTGTTGGGGTAGGGATTTAGAAGGGCAAAGTACCTGAGAGGGGAGAAATGAAAGGAAACATGACGACAGGAGAGAGGCCTAGGAGGGATAAAAAGAAAAAAGGTGGGAGAAAAAAGTGGAATTAGAAGTGATGGGCTTGGGTCCGGAACGGCAGCCAAAACATGCACACGAATGGACACAGGCAAAATCAAGTTACGTAGACCTGGTTACGTAGCAAGATTAAGATAGATATGTCCTGTTAGTAAACGGGGAATAGAGAGGAGACAACATGAGGGAATCCAGAGTTAAAGTCAGAGGTCCCGTGGTGGGATAAAGTTGACGTAGATAGGGTGGAATCAGCTTGGAGCATCGACAAACTGATGTCCAGGTTCGGAGACAGGTGTGGAGGGCGAGTGAGTCCATCAGCTATTTGAAGGGTAGAGTATTGGAGGGCGCACTGCTGGATGTATTTCTGTGGGAATGAAGAGCCAATTGGTGTGCAGAATTGATTGTGGGGCAGAAAAACAGTGACACGCAATTAACAAACTTAAAACACCATACGCTTATAGAAAAAACATTGAAATGCTTAAAATAGTTTCAACATCAAAGAGAAGACTACAGAGGGTTAAACTGCTTATAACTGTTAAACGTTCGTAGGTCAGCAAACTTCCACACATTCACACAGGGACGCCCCTGGGACTGTTAGAGAACCCCACGTCAATGCCTGTCATGTCCTTTTTATTTTGTGCTTCTCGTATCGGTCTCATCACTGCTTGGAGTTTGGTGTATGTCAGGAGGTCCTGGTTCTGGACCGTGGTCCTCCCACTCTGTTTCAGTCGTGCTCATACTTGCTAACACCTCCGCTATCTGTTGGCTAACTGAGGTTAGCATTTATGACATGCATAATACCTTTCTTTTACTTTAAACATTCCTCCAGTTCCTTTATTTTCTCTTGACAGTGTGTATTCTCTCCCTTTTCTTCTATACTATGTTGGTCATCTTGCTTCTGATTTAGGATCCTTTAGGGTAGTGCACTGCCCAATTCTTCCACCATTTGTTACAACATCTTTTTTAAACCCTCCTATTTTTACTTGGCTTTACATGCTCCTAATTTTCTGGATTTCCTTGCACCTTCAGCTTGAAGATAATTTTGATCTAATTGGGTTTTCAAACTTTCGATGCAATTGCTCTCTCTTTGGATGTTTTGGTCTAATTGTATTTCCAGGCTCTGGCTGCAATTGCTCTCTGCTTCTAATTGTTTCTTTAGTTTTATCATTTGTTGCCCTTGCATAACCACAGTTTTCCAATTTTCCTTTTTTAAATACTTCTCTTTGGTTAGTGTTTTAACCAACTCCCCTAGCTGTTCTATGTTTTCTGTTTGCATGATCAAGAGGATGCACGCCCTAACAATTTTTCCATATATGTCTGGATTGTAAAACATAAATTCTCCGGTGCACGCGTCTTTCTTATTTCTTTTACTTGTGGGATTGGCGGCCGTCTATACGTTGGTCACAACCAAATATTCCCCGAATTACTCAGTTGGAACCAGACAAATCTCTTGACGCTTAGTTTTGAACCTTGAACTCAGGCCCACCCAGGAAATTCCAATGCTGACAGATTTCACATGGTTATGGTCGCAACAATGGGGTTGTTAGTCCTGCAACAATAACCTTTGTGTGATTCAGGCCAAAGTGGTTTTAAACATCAAGCTTTAATATACATTGACTAATAACAGTATTGTTCTTATACAATTGTTCTACAGTATTACATTAGTAATTAATGAAACCTATTTCCTCCATGAAGTCCAAGATGATCTTGGGCTACTGTTAAGGCGAAAGGACTTACAACTGTTCGCGAGAGCTCTAACTTTTGGAAGGAACTGGCTCTACCTTTATACTATTTGGCTACCTTGGGCTACACATATTCAACAGTATTGTTCTATCATTACAACAGTGACTACATTTCAAAAAGTACTTCATTGGCTGTAAAGTGCTTTGGGGCATCCGATGGTCATGAAAAGTGCTATATAAATGCAAGTCTTCCTTTTTTCTTTATTTTTCATCCCACCAAACTGACGCCACGCTGAGCTGTTTAGGCAACATCCTAATCTCCTCGGTCTGCAACTCTGTCTTACAGGCTTATTATTGCTCTTTACAGTTTGTTCCAAAACAAAACCCGTTATATGTAAGCTCAGCTAGTATGTCAAAGGACATCTTAACTTGCTGTATGCAAGGCAGGGTTTGATGAGAAGATGGTCGCGTAATGGTCCATGATGTTTATTTAGACTCATGGGGCTGGATTTTCTGGGGGGGTCAGCAGGCACGATTGGTGGCGGGTGGGGTGGGAAAGTTTTTATTTCCCCAGCGGGTCGGGACCCCGCTGTGAACCCGCCGCCATAAGCCTTTCCTTGATGTCGGGTCTGTCAGCGCCTGAGCAGATCTGACACGCAGCAGCGGGGGACCCAATTCAGGTCATTATGACCTTGTTTAGAGATGATTAAAAACACATTTGAGCTCACCCTTTGATTTTACGTGCTCGCCCACGGGGTCCTCGTTTCTCGGGGATCACGTCTGTTAAGCTGAGGCGGGAGTTCAGTGGCCGTTGAGTTGACAGTTTCAAATGTAAAGTGAAAGCTCCCACCTTACAGATATATCTTACCTCAGCCTTCCTCACTGCATTTCCACAACAGATTCACCATGCTGCAAGTCTTTACACAAGTCTCCATCCAGTCTGACCTCATTACACCTCTCACCATTGACAGATCGCTTATGTCATCTCTACTTCACCTGCCATCTATTCTATCAGCATGGGTGCCCTTTATAGTGTGGTTTAAACAGAGTGCTGTTAGTTGGGTGAGTCAGGGAGTCTTAACTGTTTGCTAAAATCAAACTTTTGTTTGTTTCACATTTACTGTTACTGTTTACTGTTTAAAATCTAAATTTCCCAGCTTTAAGCAGGGTTAAAAAGGGATATACAAGGCCTACAATTTAGAGCAGCTGAAGGTAGTTAATTAGGGAAACTAGATTAAACTGGTTCTCCTGTAGCAGGGCTCAGCAAGCTCCTTTGTTTCAGGGCCTATAAAAACAGACTTTGCAGTGTGATTTTGCACTGAGTGCGGTTTAAACGGAGTGCTGCGAGTTGGGTGACTCAGGGAGTAGGTGAGGAGCTGAAGGAGGAGCTCCCTCGCTTCGCCTTTGTTTTTCCTAACTTTTCACCCTGTAGGAATTGGTTCTTACTTTACACCGAGGAAAGAGTCCAAGTGGGAGCAGTCAAACAACAACAACTGCGAAACCACTAAAGTGACGTCACAACCAGGGAAGGAGCTGATTGGTAAGTAGGACCTGGTGAGTATTTCTACAGCCCAGTTGTTAAAGTCAAAGTAAGGTCTCCAGTTTAGAGTAAGTAGTGTTTAAAGGGAAGTAAGGTCCTTAGTGTATTTAATATTCTTTAATTGAAAGGAAGTAAAGGGAGTAAATTAAGGGTAGGACATGGCTCGGCAGCGTGGAGTGCTCCAACTGTGCTATGTGGGAAGTCAGGGACACTTTCGGTGTCCAGGGCGAACACGTGCAGGAAGTGTCTCCAGCTGCAGCTACTCGAAATCCACGTTTCGGAACTGGAGCTGCGGCTGGAGTCACTGTGGAGCATCTGTGAAGCTGAGATCTTCGTGGCTAGCACGTTTAACGAGGTGGTCGCACCGCAGGTAAAGAGTGCACAGGCAGACAGGAAATGGGTGACCGCCAGACAGAGTAAAAGAACTAGGAAGGTAGTGCAGGAGTCCCCTGGGTCCATCTCCCTCTCCAACAGATTTTCCATTTTGCATACTGCTGGGGGAGATGGTTTCTCAGGGGAATGCAGCAAGAGCCAAGTCCGTGGCACTACGAGTGGCTCAGCTGCACAGGAGGGGAGGAAAAAGAATGGGAGAGCAATAGTGATAGGGGATTCTATCATAAGGAGAACAGATAGATGTTTCGGTGGCCTCAGACGTGACTCCAGGATGGTATGTTGCCTCCCTGGTGCCAGGGTCAAGGATGTCACTGAACAGCTGCAGGGCATTCTGAAGGGGGAAGGGCGAACAGTCAGATCGTGGTTCACATTGGTACCAACGACATGGGTAGAAAGAGGGATGAGGTCCTACAACAAGAATTTAGGGAGCTAGGTAGCAGATTAAAAAGCAGGACCTCAAAGGTTGTAACATAGAAACATAGAAACATAAAAGATAGGAGCAGGAGTAGGCCATTCGGCCCCTCGAGCCTGCTCCGCCATTCAATGCGATCATGGCTGATCATCCAAGTTCAGTACCCGGTACCACGTGCTAGTAAGTATAGGAATGGGAGGATAGAGCAGATGAATGCGTGGCTAAAGAGTTGGTGTAGGGGGGAGGGTTTTACTTTCCTGGATCACTGGGCCTGCTTCTGGGAAAGGTGGGACTTGTACAAGTCGGACGGGTTGCACCTGAACCAGAGCGGGACAAATATCCTTGCGGGGAGGTTTGCTAGCACTGTTGGGGGGGGTTTAAACTAACTTGGCAGGGGGATGGGATACAGAGGGGAGCTGAAATAGGGGGGGATGTGCTGCCAATTATAGAGAAAAAAACAAGTCAGCTTGGTAGACAGGGCAAATATATAAGGGCAAGGCTGGATGGCATCTATTTTAATGCAAGGAGTCTTGCGAATAAGGTGGATGAACTGAAGGTGTTGATAAACACATGGGAGTATGATATTGTTGCTATCACGGAGACATGGTTGAGGGAAGGGCAAGACTGGCAGCTCAATATTCCGGGGTACAGAATCTTCAGGCGAGACAGAGGGGGAGGTATAAGAGGAGGGGGTGTCGCAATATTAATTAAGGAGTCAATTACTGCAGTAAGGAGGGATGATATATTAGCAGGGTCCTCCAATGAGGCCATATGGGTGGAGCTTAAAAACAAAAAGGGGGCAAGCACTTTGCTGGGAGTGTACTATAGGCCTCCAAACAGTCAGGGGGAGATAGAGGAACAGATATGTAGGCAAATCTCAGAGAAATGTGCAAATAATAGGGTAATAATAATGGGGGATTTCAACTTCCCCAATATTAACTGGGATAGTCAGAGTGTGAAAGGCTCAGAGGGTGTAGAATTCTTAAAGTGCATCCAGGAGAGCTTTTTGAGCCAGCATGTAGAAAGTCCTACAAGAGAGGGGGCGGTACTGGACCTAATTCTAGGGAATGTGGCCGGCCAAGTGGAAAAAGTGCTAGTAGGTGAGCACTTTGGTGATAGTGACCATAATATGGTAAGATTTAAGGTGGCCATGGAAAAGGACAGGGATGGGCCGGAAATAAAGGTTCTAAATTGGGGGAAGGCCGATTTTAATAGGATAAGGCAGGATCTGGCCAAAATGGACTGGGATCAGCTACTTGTAGGAAAATCCGCATCGGAGCAATGGGAGGCTTTCAGAAGGGAGATTGAGATCATACAATGGCAACATGTTCCCGTAAAGGTCAAGGGTGGTTCCAAAAACCACAGGGAACCTTGGATGTCAGGGGATATACGGGAATGGATTAGGAAAAAAAGGAGGGCTTTTGGTAGATACAAAAGGCTAAAGACGGAGGAAGCCCTAGAGGAGTACAAAAAGTGCAGGGGGATACTTAAAAAAGAAATTAGGAGATCAAGGAGGGGCCATGAAATAACACTGGCAAGCAAAATAAAGGAAAATCCGAAGATGTTTTATAAGTATATTAAGGGTAAGAGGATAACTAGGGAAAAAATAGGGCCCATTAGGGACAAAAGTGGCAATCTGTGTGTGGAGCCGGAAGATGTAGGAGGGGTTCTGAATGAATTTTTTGCGTCTGTTTTCACTATGGAGAAGGACGATGTAGACATAGAAATAGGGCGGGGGGACTGTGATATGCTCGAACATATTAACATCGAGCGGGGGGAGGTATTGGCGGTTTTAGCTGGCCTAAAAATGGATAAAACCCCAGGCCCGGATGAAATGTATCCCAGGCTGCTGTGTGAGGCAAAGGAGGAGATTGCGGGGGCTCTAACACATATATTCAGGACCTCTCTGGCCACAGGGGATGTGCCAGAGGACTGGAGAACCGCTAATGTAGTACCATTATTCAAGAAGGGTAGTAGGGAAAAACCGGGGAACTACAGGCCAGTGAGCCTAACATCAGTGGTAGGAAAATTATTGGAAAAAATCCTGAGGGACAAAATTTGTCTCCACTTGGAGAGGCAAGGATTAATCAGGGATAGTCAACATGGCTTTGTCAAGGGAAGATCATGTCTGACTAATTTGATTGAATTTTTTGAGGGGGTGACTAGGTGTGTGGATGAGGGTAACGCAGTGGATGTGGTATACATGGATTTCAGTAAGGCCTTCGATAAAGTCCCGCACAGGAGACTGGTCAAGAAGGTAAGAGCCCATGGAATCCAGGGTGCCTTGGCACATTGGATACAAAACTGGCTTAGTGGCAGAAGGCAGAGGGTGATGGTCGAAGGTTGTTTTTGTGACTGGAAGCCTGTGGCCAGTGGGGTACCACAGGGATCGGTGCTGGGTCCCTTGCTGTTTGTGGTCTACATTAATGACTTGGATATGAATGTAAAGGGTATGATCAGTAAGTTCGCGGATGATACAAAAATTGGTAGGGTGGTAAATAGCGAGGAGGGTAGCCTCAGTCTGCAGGACGATATAGATGGGTTGGTCAGATGGGCGGAACAGTGGCAAATGGAATTTAACCCGAAAAAGTGCGAGGTGATGCACTTTGGGGGGACTAACAAGGCAAAGGAATACACAATGAATGGAAAGACCCTAGGCAAGACGGAGGGTCAGAGGGATCTGGGTGTGCAAGTACACAGATCCCTGAAGGCGGCGGAACAGGTGGATAAGGTGGTAAAAAAGGCATATGGGATACTTGCCTTCATTAGCCGAGGCATTGAATATAAGAGCAAGGAGGTTATGATGGAGCTGTATAAAACACTGGTTAGGCCACAGCTGGAATATTGTGTGCAGTTCTGGTCGCCACACTACAGGAAGGATGTGATCGCGTTAGAGAGGGTGCAGAGGAGGTTCACCAGGATGTTACCAGGGCTGGAGCGCTTCAGCTATGAAGAGAGACTGGGCAGGTTGGGTTTGTTTTCCTTGGAGCTGAGGAGGCTGAGGGGGGACATGATTGAGGTGTACAAAATTATGAGGGGCATAGATAGGATGGATGCTGAGGAGCTTTTTCCCTTAGTAGAGGGGTCGATAACTAGGGGGCATAGATTCAAGGTAAAGGGCGGGAGGTTTAGAGGGGATTTGAGAAAGAACTTTTTCACCCAGAGGGTGGTTGGAGTCTGGAACTCACTGCCTGAAAGGGTTGTGGAGGCAGAAACCCTCACAACATTTAAGAAGCATTTGGATGTGCACTTGAAATGCCATAGCATACAAGGCTACGGGCCAAATGCTGGAATATGGGATTCGATTAGACAGGGCTTGATGGCCGGCGCGGACACGATGGGCCGAAGGGCCTCTATCCGTGCTGTATTACTCTATGACTCTATGACTCTATGACCTGCTTTCTCCCCATACCCCTTGATCCCTTCAGCCTTAAGAAATATATCCAACTCCTCTTGAATATATTTAATGAATTGGCCTCTGCTGCCTTCTGTGGTAGAGAATTCCACAGGTTCACCACTCTCTGGGTGAAGAAATTCCTCCTCATTTTCTGCCCTAAAAGGCCTACCCCTTATCCTTAGACTGTGACCCCCTGGTTCTGGACTCCCCGACCATCGGGAACATCCTCCCTGCATCTAGTCTGTCCAGTCCTGCCAGAATGTTATAAGTTTCAATGAGATCCCCTCTCATTCTTCTAAACTCCAGCGAGTACAAGCCCAATCGACCCAATCTCTCCTCATACGTCATTCCTGCCATCCCAGGTATCAGCCTGGTGAATCTTCGCTGAACTCCTTCCATGGCAAGAATATCCTTCCTCAGATAAGGTGACCAAAACTGCACACAATACTCAAGATGTGGTCTCACCAAGGCCCTGTACAACTGTAGCAAGACATCCTTGTTCCTGTACTCAAACCCTCTCGCTATGAAGGCCAACATACCATTTGCCTTCTTAACCGCCTGCTGCACCTGCATGCTGCACAAGGACACCCAGGTCTCGTTGCACTTCCCCTTCTCCCAATCTATTGCCATTCAGTTAATAATCTGCCTTCCTGTTTTTGACACCAAAGTGGATAACCTCACATTTATCCACGTTATATTGCATCTGCCATGCTTCTGCCCAATCACCCAACCCGTCCAAATCATCCTGTAGTTTCTTGGCATCCTCCTCACAGCACACGCGTTCACCCAGCTTTGTGTCATCTGCAAATTTGGAGATATTACATCTAGTTCCCTTGTCTAGATCATTAATATATATTGTGAATAGCTGGGGTCCAAGGACCGATCCCTGCGGCACCCCACTAGTCACTGCCTGCCACTCGGAAAAAGACCCGTTTATTCCAACTCTTTCTTTTCTATCTGCCAACCAGTTCTCTATCCAAGTCAATACCTTGCCCCCAATCCCATGTGCCTTAACTTTACATGCTAACCTCTGATGTGGGACCTTATCGAAAGCCTTCTGAAAGTCCAAATACACCACATCCACTGGTTCTCCCTTATCTATTTTACTAGTTACATCCTCAAAAAATTCCAGTAGATTAGTCAAGCACGATTTACCTTTTGTAAATCCATGTTGACTTTGTCCGATCCTGTCACTGTTTTCCAAGTGCTCTGCTATTACATCTTTTATAATGGACTCTAGCATTTTCCCCACTACCGATGCCAGGCTTACCGGTCTGCAATTCCCCGTTTTCTCTCTACCCCCTTTTTTGAATAGTGGGGTAACATTAGCTACCCTCCAATCCATGGGTACTGTTCCAGATTCCATCGAATGTTGGAAGATGATCAGTAATGCATCTACTATTTCTAGGGCCACTTCTTTAAGTACCCTAGGATGTAGATTATCAGGCCCTGGGGATTTATCTGCCTTCAATCCCATCAATTTCCCTAACACCATTTCCCTACAAATACTGATTTCTTTCAGTTCCTCCCTTTCATCAGACCCCGACATTTCTGGGAGGTTATTTGTGTCCTCCTTTGTGAAGACAGAACCAAAATATGGATTTAATTGGCCTGCCATTTCTTTGTTCCCCATTATAAATTCCCCTGATTCTGGCTGCAAGGGACCTATGCTTGACTTCACCAATCTTTTTCTCTTCACATATCTATAAAAGCTTTTACAGTCAGTTTTTATGTTCCCTGTAAGCTTACTCTCATATTCTATTTTCCCTTTCTTAATTAATCCCTTTGTCCTCTGTTGAATTCTAAACTGCTCCCAATCGTCTGGATTACTGCTTTTTCTGGCCAATTTATATGTCCTCTCCTTGGATCTTATGCTATCCCTAATTTCCCTCGTTAGCCACGGTTGAGTGACCTTTTTTGTTTTATTTTTATGCCAAACTGGGATGAACAAATTCTGTAGTTCATCCATGCGGTCTTTGAATGTTTGCCATTGCCTATCCACCGTTAACCCTTTGACATTCCCCAATCAATCCTACCTAGTTCGCGCCTCAGACCATCGTAGTTTCCTTTATTTAAATTCAGGACCCTAGTCTCTGAGTCAACTACTTCATTCTCCATCTTAATGAAGAATTCGATCATATTTTGATCGCTCCGACCCAAGGGGTCTCGTATAACAAGATTGCTAATTAATCCTTTCTCGTTACATAATACCCAGTCTAAGATCGCCTGATCTCTGGTTGGTTCCTCGACATATTCGTCCAGGAAACCATCCCGTAAACACTCCAGGAATTCCTCCTCCACAGTATTGTTACTAATCTCTGGATTACTCCCGGTGCCACGTGCTAGTGAGTATAGGAATAGGAGGATTGAGCAGATGAATGCGTGGCTAAAGAGTTGGTGCAGGAGGGAGGGCTTTAGTTTCCTGGATCACTGGGTCTGTTTCTGGGGAAGGTGGGACCTGTACAAGTTGGAAGGATTGCACCTGAACCGGAACGGGTCCAACATCCATGCGGGGTGGTTTGCTAGTACTGTTGGGGATGTTTAAACTAACTTGGCAGGGGGATGGAATACGAAGTGGAGCTATAGTAGGGCGTGATGCACAGCCAAATATAGAGGAAAAAACAAGTCAGCCTGGAAGGCAGAGCAAATATGTAACGGCACAAGCGAGTATGGCAAGGCTGGATGGTATTTATTTTAATGCAAGGAGTCTTGCGAGTAAGGCAGATAAATTGAAGGTGTTGATGAACACATGGGAGTATGATATTGTTGCTATCACGGAGACATGGTTTGAGGGAGGGGCAGGACTGGCAGCTCAATATTCCAGGATATAGAATCTTCAGGTGAGACAGAGGGGGCTGTAAAAGAGGAGGGGGGTGTTGCAATATTAATCAAGGAGTCAATTACTGCTGTAAGGAGGGATGATATCTTAGCAGGTTCCTCTAATGAGGCCATATGGGTAGAACTTAAAAACAAAAAGGGGTCAAGCACTTTGCTGGGGAGTGTACTATAGGCCCCCCAAACAGTCAGGGGGAGATAGAGGAACAGATATGTAGGCAAATCTCAGAGAAGTGTAGAAATAATAGGGTAATAATAGTAGGGGATTTCAACTTCCCCAATATTAACTGGGATAGTCAGAGTGTGAAAGGCTTAGAGGGTGCAGAATTCTTAAAGTGCAATCCAGGGGAGCTTTTTGAGCCAGCATTTAGAAAGTCCTACAAGAGAGGGGGCGGTACGGGGACCTAATTCTAGGGAATGTAGCCAGGCAAGTGGAAGACAGTGCCAGTAGGAGAGCATTTTGGTGACAGTGACCATAATTCGGTGGAGATTTAACGTAGTCATGGAAAAGGAAAAAGATAGACCGGAAATAACGGTTCTAAATTGGGGGAAGGCTGATTTTAATATGATAAGGCAGGATCTGCCCAAAGTGGACTGGGATCAGCTACTTGTAGGAAAATGCACATCAGAGCAGTGGGAGTCTTTCAGAAAGGAAATAGAGAGAGTACAACACCAACAAGTTCCCGTAAAGGTCAAGGGTGGGACCAACAAGCCCAGGGAGCCCTGGATGTCAAGGGATATACAACAATGGATTAGGAAAAAAAGGGAGGCTTTTGGCAGATACAAAGGACTTAAAAACAGTGGAAGCCCTAGAGGAGTATAGAAAGTGCAGGGGCGGTACTTAAAAAAAGAAATTAGGAGAGCGAAGAGGGGGTATGAAAAAACACTGGTGGGCAAAATAAAGGAAAATCCCAAGGTGTTTTATAAGTATATACTAGCTGGGGGAGCCCGGCGGTGCCGAGGCTTTTTCGAGGGCATGTTGTTGTTGGAAGACGAGAGCAGAGAGCGAGTTGGGGGGGGGGGAAAGGGAGAGAGAGACGAGAGCGATTGGGGGGGGGTAAGAGAGAGAGGGGGGGGAAGAGACGAGAGCGAGGGGGGAAGAGAGCGAGCGAGCGTGGGGGGGGAAGAGAGCGAGGCGAGTGGGGGGGGGGAAGAGGAGCGAGCGAGTGGGGGGGCGAAGAGAGCGAGCGAGTGGGGGGGAAGAGAGAGAGCGAGTGGGGGGAAAGAGAGAGAGCGAGTGGGTGGG
>NC_140988.1:69796513-69804013 GCF_052327205.1 Somniosus microcephalus
GGGGGGCAGAGAGAGAGCGACTGGGGGGGAAGAGTGAGAGCGACTGGGGGGGAAGAGAGAGAGCGACTGGGGGGAAAGAGAGAGAGCGGGGGGGAGGAGCGAGTGGGGGGGAAGAGAGAGAGCGGGGGGGAAGAGAGAGAGCGAGTGGGGGGGAAGAGAGAGAGCGAGTCGGGGGGGAAGAAAGAGAGCGAGTGGGGGGGAAGAGAGAGAGCGAGTGGGGAGGAAGAGAGAGAGCGAGTGGGGAGGAAGAGAGAGAGCGAGTGGGGGGGAAGAGAGAGAGCGACTGGGGGGAAGAGAGAGAGCGACTGGGGGGAAGAGGGAGCGCGACTGGGGGGGAAGAGAGCGCGACTGGGGGGGAAGAGAGAGAGCGACTGGGGGGAAGAGAGAGAGCGACTGGGGGGGAAGAGAGAGAGCGAGTGGGGGGGAAGAGAGAGAGCGAGTCGGGGGGGAAGAAAGAGAGCGAGTGGGGGGGAAGAGAGAGAGCGAGTGGGGGGGAAGAGAGAGAGCGAGTGGGGGGGAAGAGAGAGAGCGACTGGGGGGAAGAGAGAGAGCGACTGGGGGGAAGAGAGAGAGCGACTGGGGGGAAGAGAGAGAGCGAGTGGGGGGGAAGAGAGCGAGTGGGGGGGGAAGAGAGAGAGCGAGTGGGGGGAAGAGAGAGAGCGAGTGGGGGGAAGAGAGAGAGCGAGTGGTGGGGGAAGAGAGAGAGCGAGTGGTGGGGGAAGAGAGAGAGCGAGTGGTGGGGGAAGAGAGAGAGCGAGTGGGGGGGAAGAGAGAGAGCGAGTGGGGGGGAAGAGAGAGAGCGAGTGGGGGGGGAAGAGAGAGAGCGAGTGGGGGGGGAAGAGAGAGAGCGAGTGGGGGGGAAGAGAGAGATCGAGTGGGGGGGAAGAGAGAGAGCGAGTGGGGGGGAAGAGAGAGAGCGACTGGGGGGGAAGCGAGAGAGCGACTGGGGGGGACGGGAGAAAGGTGGGAAGGGGGAGGAAGGTGGGGGGAGGCAGGGAGCGGGGGCGGGAAGGAGAGAAAGGGATGTGGGGGAAAAGCGGTTTGGGAGGCGGGGGGGAAAGCGGTTTGGGAGGGAGGGGGAACTCGAGAACCCTGTGGCATGTTTATAAAGCTGTTTATAAAACTGTTGGGATTGAAGAACTCTTCCCAAGCACCCAGGAGTGATATTACATTATTCACAAAGATTCAGTGAATGAGTTGAATAGTGAAATAAAAGATACAATCGCAGACATTTACAGGTCAGTTTTGAAATCAACAGTGAACATTTATTTCAATAATGTCGAACAATAGAACATTTTACAATATGCTGGAGTTACAACCAAAGACTAAGTGAATACTCCTTCTAGTAAAAGTTTGCAAACCTAATAGGTTTGGTATTGTACAGAGTGATTTTATAATCAATAAGAGTTCTGTTGAGTGCTTCAAGTGCCCTCTTGTGGGCCTTTGTACTCATCCCACACAATGAGCTTAAACTTTTGAAGCAGCTAAGCAGCACCAGTTCCTTTGCTAATGTTACACACTGGATGTTGTTGTCTTGTCAGATCCAGAGGGAGAGCAAAGGTTCAGTGCGCAGTGTGACCTCGTTGGAGAAAAGTTGCAGAGGTTCCTGATGAGGCAACAGCCAGTGCAATGAATCTTGTCAGATCCAGAGGGAGAGCAAAGGTTGAGTGGGCGGTGCGACCTCCTTGGAGCAGAGTTGCAGCGATTCCTGATGAGGCAACATTGAATCTTTGATTAAGGAGAAAATCATACACAAAAAGGGGAAAAATACTTTTAAGGCAGTGAAATTACTTTGTAGGATATTTGTGTACAAACAATTAGTGAGTTTGAGGAATTAGCCTATTTATTTTAAATGGGCTAAGGCATAATTTCAGGTCCCAAAAGTCTACCCAGAGACCACATGCAGTATGTAATAATAAATTCCCAGTGACTGAGAATTGGTGTTATTTTTCACCTTTCTCTTTAGTTAAAGTTCAGATTAACCGTGCTGGTGTGTGTTAAAGTATATTGGCCTAGAAATTGGGTATAGCCCCGCCAGCTCGTTTGCGCCGAAAATTTTGCGCTGGCCGCGCAGCCAGTTGCGCCCGTCCCATATTCACTTTTAGCGCCTCAAGGCGGAACCGGGCGCTGTTCCAGGGTGTGCCCGCCCCCGCTTGGGGCGCTGAAAGTGAATTTCAGCGCTCCCGGTGCCGCTGCGCCACCCGATGCGGTGCGGCAGGCTGCTGTACTGCAGGCCTCCTCCTCTTAAGGAGGAGGTGCCTGCAACGGCCGGAGCCCCGATCGCGAGTGCCGGCAAAAGAGCCCGGCACAACGGAGAAGTGCCGGGCTCCACGGAAACCAGCCGGCAATGCCGCGGGGGGGGGTGGAGGAGGCCAGGGAAGGAGGTGCGGGCAGGCGGCCGCCGAAAAAGCGGCCGGCCGCACCTCCACCTTAAAGCGCCCCGCTAAGGCTGCAGTAAGGACCCGGTCTCCCGATGTTGTTAGCGGCCGCCACGGAAGAGACGGCCGCTACTGAAGATGGGGGTCGGGGCGGAACCGGGGCACTGCGCACACCGATGACGTCATCGGTACCGGCGCAGCGCTACCGGCTACCGCCGCCATTACCGCGGCCCTCAAAATCAGCGCTACCACCCCTACTGGCGCAGAAGCCCTCTTTGGGCTGTAACTGGGCGCAAAGCCCACCGAATTTCTAGGCCATTATCTGCTATATAGCATGCTGTACAGAATAACACTGCATCTTACCTGAAAGCATTCAGTTTTCTACTTGAGTGGGCAGTGCGACCTCCTTGGAGAAGAGTTGCAGCGGTTCCTGATGAGGCAACAGCCAGTGCAATTAATCCCTTAGAGCAAAGCATGCTTCTATCATTGTTGCATGCCAATGAATGTCATCCTCAAAGATTCCTCTCCTGGGGCAAGCTTTTATAAAGGAGGCACAGAGATGGCCAGTCAGAGTTTTGAGGTCATGAAATGATGTTCGGCTAGCAACCTCATGGAGGAGTAGATGAAGGTGAAAGTACTGTGCATTATTGCAGAGCCAGATCATAGACAACATTTTCTGTTTTCCCTGAGGGTGTTAAAAGGAACAGATTCCTTGATGTGCCAACTCTTGAACATGCCACGTACAACTGGCCATGTGAAAAACAGGGCGTGATTAAGTTGATGCCAGCAACCTTCAAAGTCTGCCCTTGTGCCTTGTTTATTGACATTGCAAAACAAATTCTCACAGGCAACTGTTGCCTTCTGAATTGAAATGGTAAGTCAGTTGGTACCATAGGAATTGGAGGAATGAGAACATCCTCCCCTCTGGCACAGCCTGAGATGATGGTAGCCTCAGTCACATGTGGCATGAGCTTTTTGACTACCAGTCTGGTTCCATTGCACAACTTGGGTGCAGATAAGTTTCTTAGGAGCATGATGGGGGCGCCTTCCTTTAGTACCACTTTGCGAGCAGGCGTTCCAGAAGGCTGCAATGAGTTCAATAAGTCAGTGGTGTAGTTTACCCCATCAGCACGGTCACAAACAGTATCAACGCTTTTATAGATTTGCTCTTGGCCAGGGAGTTTTTCATGAAGCAGCGTGTTGATGTCGTCGACAGTATCATTCCTGGGTGCAAGTATTGACCGTTCACACAGCCAGTTGTGATCTTTCAAATGATTGAGGAGGTTTGGATACACGTTTGAGATCAACTCATCAACTGTTTTTACTTGACAGGCAAAGTCTGGAGGAATTGTGATTTGTCCACTGCTGTCAACGGGCAACTTTCCTTCTCCTAATTGTAGTAAAAGTCGCGCAAAGGATTCTGACATCTCGTCACCATGCATATGAACACACATGTTTGTGGTCAAATGGACTGTTTGCACATCTCGCCACAGATGGGATGCCTTGAGACATGCATTGATTTCATCCGCTGGTGTTCCTCTTGGGACAACTGGCAGGATTTGGCGGAAATCACCTGCCAGCAACCGGGGGATGCCACCCATCAGGATATCGTTGCCTCTCAGATCTTTAAGAGTCTGTTGACTGCTTCAAGTGACCTCTGTGGGCCATTGTACACTCATCCCACACAATCAATCGAGACTTTTGAAGCATCTCAGCAGCACCAGTTCCTTTGCTAATGCGACACACTGGTTCTTCTTGTCTTGTCAGATCCAGAGGCAGAGCAAAGGTTGAGTGGGCAGTGCGACCTCCTTGCAGAAGAGTTGCAGCGATTCCTGATGAGGCAACAGCCAGTGCAATGAATCCCTTAGAGCGAACCGTGGCCAGCAAAAGATTGATCAGGAATGTCTTTCCTGTTCCACCAGGGGCATCGAGGAAGATAATGCCAGGAGTGTTGTTTTGCACCATATCGAGAACCAGCCTGTAAGTCTGTTTCTGCTCTGGAAGCAATTTAGGCTCAGTGACTGTGACAAAGGAACTCAGTTCCTCAACATTGTAGGTGGTTTCTCTGAGGACCTCTCTGCTGAGACCTGGAGAATCATTCCTATTGGGAGATGTAAGGTTCAACTGAGTCAGAGACTTGCCAACCAATTTCAAAGTCTGGTCCTCCAAAAGGATCAATGCCTGATTGTACATCGCAGCAGTGTAGTTGAGTGCCATTGTGGGGTTGGCTCTGGCGAGTTGGCGTAAGATGTCTTCTGTGAGGCAGTCTTTGTGATCTGCCCACAATTGCTTTGGATTGGAAGGTGTGCAGAAGGCAATTATAAGGGCAAAGAGTTTCCGTAGGCGATTGGCGGAGTAACACAGAGCAGCTTCTCTCATTGCTGCATCCCAATGAGTGTCACCCTCAATGAGGCCTCTCATGCGGCAAGCTTCTTGAAAAGAGTCACACAGATGGCCATTGACAGTCTTGAGGTCATTAAATGATGTCGGGCCAGCAACGTCATGGAGGAGCAGACGAACGTGAAAGCACTCTGTGTTGTTTGGATGGACCGTGTAGACTCTGCCAAGTGCATCCGATGAGTACACCCCTGTATGACCAGGAACTTCCTTTTGACCTGTCCCAGGGCGGCGAGCCCGCCATGTCTTATTTGGCTGCCAGGTGTAGTACTTGGGCACCTGATGATACAAAAGTGTCTTGGCAAAGTCATTTGTTTGGCACAACTGAAAGAATGCTGTAAGTTTTGTCTTTGGAAGTTCCTCGGCACGTTGGCTGGCATGTCCTGGTCGGAATAAAACCCTTTGTCCATTTTCCAAGTGAACATCTAATTTAGCGATAGTGGGGTAATGCTTGTGGATGTCAAATCCAAAAGTTCGCCAGGCTGCCTCATTGCTGCAGATGTAACGGCCCATCAAATGTGTGGTGATCTCATCATTTTGATTCTGTTGTCCAGCCATTTCAAGATCAAAGACAGCCTGGTCACTGCCCTTATGGATGTACTTGCACACATATTTGATAGACTTAACTGAGTGGCAGTACTCCACATTGATGTGACATTTGAAGAGCCTGGATAGGAGTGGACAGTAAGGAACAATCCAACGGTTGTCAACTTCAAGTGTCTGTCTTTCCTGTGTTGTCTCAGTTGACGGACCAGGTTGAGCTGAGTCGCTAGATTTTCTAGTTCGCATTTTAATGTGAGTGCTGAAACCCCCACTCTCTTTGCCCCTTCTCCTGTAGGAAGGATAGCCATCCTTGCCATGCTGAGTTTGTTCGTGCAGTGGCTTTGGGTAGCCTTTTGTACATGCATTGTTTTTCATGCAGGGAGAAGAAGGGTTGTGTCGGCCACAAGGACCATGAATCATATTTTTTACAATAACAATAAACAGGATTGGATCCTTGTCCTCATCGGGTAGCTCTGCAGAGATGAAAGAATCAAGTTGATTGGGGTGAATCTTTGCCTGAAGCCAGAGTAAAAGATGAACATGAGGAAGTCCTCTCTTCTGCCACTCAATGCTGTACATGTAGCAATGGTGTGCACCAAAAAGTTTGCCCATAGTCACGAGTTTCATCAGGTTTTTAACTTTGAGGTTGAAGACCCGTGCTATGAGGTCATGCCTTTCAGTACCAGCTTTGGGTGGGAACTCCTGCCATTGGGGATTGCAAGTCATGGTGATGAAGAGGTCAGGTCTGCCATAATTTCTGACATAGGTCATGGCATCTTGCGTGTGCTCATGCATGTACCTAGCACCTCCAACGAAGGTGGATGGTAGGATGACCAGTTGACCAATGTCCTCAGTGTTGCCATCATTGGCCACAGCATCTCGTAAGTGTATATAGTCTGTGACTCTCAAATGATTTTGGTTATGCCGGAACCAATTAAGCCGCTCTCCTATTTTCGCATACATGTCAGTGAGGAACTGCTGTAGAAGTCGTCCACACTGAAGCAGGTGGTTTGAAGCAGTTTGTCGTTCCATCAGCCTGTATGAATAGAATTCCATGGCAGAAACCATCTTTTGCCTTTGGGCTGTAGGTGGCACACCAGTTTCGGGGTCAACATGTGGGATCTTGTTATAGACATCGTATCCATCTTCCCCATGGCAAAACAAAAGCGGGTATTGCAGAGGATCATATGACCTGTGAAGCTCAGAAATTCTTTTGAGTGGACCACCTCTCATATGCAAGACAATGTCCCGTTGTTCAAATTCTTGGCCCACAATGACAATGGCTACTTCATTGGTGGTCGGAGCATTGAAGCGTCGCTCATGTTCACCTGCAGGAGTCTTGTTAGCTTTGATGACAATTTTGAGGTCTTGATTTGTAATTTGTTCCATAGCTGTTTTGAAACTCTGAATGTATGGGTTTTGCTGATGAAGCATCCGCTGTAACGCAAGCAAATTATCCATTTTGATGTGGTGTTGTGCGGGGAGAACAGCAGCTTCCCTGCGGTGATTGGCTTGCTCTTCATCATCACCCAAGAAGTAGATCTGCAGAAACTGAGGTCTTTCGTTTGGTAGAGGAAGTAGGGAGCCAATTGTATGGTACACCTGTCCATGAACTTTAAAAGTTGGGCAAAATCCAGATTCACGCACTCTGTTTGCACCAAAAGAGGTCATTGCAAAGCAGTTGTTATACTTTCTGATGTGAGTGAGGAAATGTGTTGAAGCTGCAGTTTGGCCAAACAGAAGTGAGTGCAGGGGTTCAGGTGGAGCTGTTAGTGTTGCAAGTTTAACCTTTCCTCCATTGCAGCATATCCCATCAGTTTCCTCCTTCCACTTGAGAGCGCCACAGTGAGGGCAAATGATGGTCATCTTGCCAATGATGACTGTGTGGTCGGCTTCATAATTGATGGTGGGTGTATAGGAGAAGGCTGCTCCAACCCAATGATTCAAAATGTCAGATGTGGCAATGCCCCTGTGTCGACTGTCGGCTTGGCGACGTGACTGAGTCTGGTCAGGAGTCTCGGAGGCTCTGGCTTCGGCATGTCTTCCTCTGTCAGCAGTAAGACGTCCCTCAGATTGTTCAGAAGTCTCAGCTGATCTGGCTGTGGCATGTCTTCCTCGGTCAGCAGCAAGACATCCCTCAGATTGTTCGGAAGTCTCAGCTGATCTGGCTGTGGCATGTCTT
>NC_140988.1:69809013-70081590 GCF_052327205.1 Somniosus microcephalus
TACCGCAATACCCTTCGCAGCGCCGCCCCCGGGACCTACCTCAGCGTCGGCGTCCCGGACCCGACCGGGCCCGCCACCCCCGGTACCGGCTCCGACATCGGGCACCCGCGATCGGGCCGCCGGCTGCTTCTTTTGCGGCCAGGAGAAGCACCCGAGGTCGCGCTGCCCAGCCAGGAACTCTACCTGCACAACCTGCAGGAAGAAAGGCCACTTCTCTAAGGCCTGCAGGAGCGGATCTTCAGAGGCCAGCAGTGCCTCATGCGAACTGTGGGGGCGGCCATCTTCTTTCACGGCAACTGAGGCCAGTATCCCCACACGTGAGTCATGGGGGTGGCCATCTTTGATCAAGGCAACCGACCCCAATAGTGCCTCATGTGAGTTATGGGGGCAGCCATCTTCTCCGCCATTTTGTCCTACCTCGTGGGAGACGCCATTTTACCCACCACGCCCGACTGCCACCGGGCCCCCGGACCCGACGACCGCCTCGCCCGCAGACGACAACGACTCGCTTACCTACACGCTAGCCTCCGTCACTCTGGATCAAGCCCGCCCACACCACCTGTCCAAGTCGATGATGGACATCAAAGTAAACGGCCACGCCACGACCTGCCTGTTCGACAGCGGAAGCACGGAGAGCTTCATCCACCCAGACACGGTGAGCCACTACTCCCTCCCTGTCCTGCCAACGCGCAACCGAATCTCGATGGCATCGAGGTCCCACGCCACGGACATTAGCGGCTACTGTGCTGTGACCTTGTCGGTTAAGGGTGCAGAGTATAAAAACTTTAAACTCCTCGTCCTCCCCCAGCTCTGCGCTGCCGTCCTACTAGGGCTGGACTTCCAATCCCACCTCCAAAGTGTAACCCTAGCATACGGTGGACCCCTCCCCCCACTCACAGTCGACAACCAGCGAAGGTTAAACCGCCCACCGCGTAACACCTGCAGCCTATCCACCCTCAAGGTGCCGCCACCTTCCCTGTTCGCTAACCTCACCCCCGACTGCAAACCCGTCGCTACCAAGAGCAGGCGGTACAGCGCTGGGGACAGAGCTTTCATTAGCTCTGAGGTGCAGCGTCTCCTGAAGGAGGGCATCATCGAGGGGAGCAACAGCCCCTGGCGTGCCCAGGTCGTGGTCGTTAAGACCGGCGATAAAAATCGCCTGGGCATCGACTACAGCCAGACCATAAACAGATACACCCAGCTGGACGCATACCCCCTTCCCCGCATATCTGACATGGTCAATCAGATTGCACAATACCGCGTATTCTCGACCATCGACCTTAAGTCGGCCTACCACCAACTCCCTATCCACCCCGAGGACCGCCAGTACACCGCCTTCGAGGCGAATGGGCGCCTATACCACTTCCTTAGGGTCCCCTTCGGTGTCACCAACGGGGTCTCGGTCTTCCAAAGGGAGATGGACCGGATGGTTGACCAGAACGGACTGCAGGCCACATTCCCCTACCTAGATAACGTCACCATCTGCGGCCGCGACCGGCAGGACCACGACGTGAATCTGGAGAAATTCCTCCGTACAGCCCAACGGCTGAACCTCACCTACAATAAGGAGAAATGTGTGTTTAACACCTCGCGCCTTGCCATCCTTGGCTGTGTAGTAGAGAACGGACTCATCGGCCCCGACCCCGAAAGAATGCGCCCCCTCATGGAGCTACCCCTCCCCCACTGCCCTAAGGCACTTAAGAGAACCCTGGGGCTCTTCGCCTACTATGCCCAATGGGTGCCCAATTATGCGGACAAAGCCAGACCCCTCATGAAGTCCACATCCTTCCCCCTTACGGAGGAAGCGTGCGCAGCCTTCTCCCTCATTAAGGGAGACATTGCCAAGGCCACTATGCACGCAGTGGATGAGTCCATCCCCTTCCAAGTCGAGAGCGATGCATCCGACTTCGCCCTAGCCGCCACCCTTAACCAGGAGGGGAGACCGGTGGCCTTCTTCTCAAGGACCCTACAGGGCCCTGAGATCCGACACTCGTCGGTCGAGAAGGAGGCCCAGGCGATTGTGGAGGCGGTACGAAGCTGGAGGCACTACCTGGCAGGCAAACGATTTACCCTCCTTACCGACCAACGTTCGGTCGCTTTTATGTTTAATAACAAGCTGAGGGGCAAAATCAAGAATGACAAGATCTTGAGGTGGAGAATCGAGCTCTCCACCTACGATTATGATATCTTGTAACGGCCAGGTAAGCTGAACGAACCCCCCGATGCTCTGTCACGAATTACATGCGCCAGCGCGCAAAGTGATAGACTTCAGACCCTCCACAACGACCTCTGCCACCCCGGGGTCACCAGACTTTACCACTTCATTAAGGCCCGCAACCTGCCCTACTCCAGCGAGGAGGTCAGGACCATAACCAGGAACTGCCAGACCTGCGCCGAGTGCAAACCGCACTTCTTTAGGCCGGACAGAGCAAGCCTGATCAAGGCCACCCGCCCCTTCGAGCGCCTGAGCATCGACTTTAAGGGGCCCCTCCCGTCCTCTGACCGTAATGTGTACTTCCTCAACATTGTTGATGAGTACTCCCGTTTCCCCTTTGCCTTCCCCTGCCCAGACATGACCAGTACCATGGTCATTAAATGCCTGAACGACCTCTTCGCCTTGTTCGGGTTCCCAAACTATATACATAGTGACCGGGGCTCCTCTTTCATGAGCGAGGAACTCCGTCAGTTCCTACTAGCGAGAGGTATTGCAGCAAGTAGGACCACCAGCTACAACCCCCGAGGGAACGGCCAGGTGGAAAGAGAGAACGCGACGGTATGGAAGGCCGTCCTCTTAGCCTTAAAGTCTAAGGGCCTCCCAACCTCCCGCTGGCAGGAAGTCCTCCCGACAGCGCTGCACTCCATCCGGTCACTACTTTGCACTGCCGTTAACGCCACCCCCCATGAACGAATGTTTGTTTTCCCCAGGAAGTCGACTACGGGAACCACTCTACCAACCTGGCTGACCTCTCCGGGGCCCGTCTTGCTGCGAAAGCACGTGAGGGCCCATAAAACAGACCCCCTGGTCGAGAGGGTGAGCCTCCTGCACGCCAACCCCCAGTACGCCTACGTGGCTTACCCAGACGGGCGGGAGGACACTGTCTCCTTACGAGACCTCGCACCCTCGGGCACTCCGGAGACACCACCTTTACCCCTCCCCACCACCCCCCCAATTCCAGCCCAGGTAGACGGCATGCCGGAACCCCACGAGCCTTCACCGACCACGCAGACACCAGCACTAACACCGGATAATGCAGCACCGCCGCTGCGACGATCGGAGAGGCTTACGAGGCCTCCGGACAGACTGACATACCAGAACTGGTAGTACACTTCACCCCGCCGGACTCAAATCTAAACAAGGGGTGAATGTGGTAAACCACTTTTATCGTTACACTATAGTTATCACTGTTGTATTGTTATCACCGTTATCACTGTTGTATCACGATACGAGGTCGCCTCTTGTCGCGCTGTTATACCTGGGCTGACCACCTCCGACTCCGCCCATGGCTCCACCTACCTGCCCAGGTATAAAGGTAGTCGACTGGCTGGTATTCCTCCTTGTTGGACCCGATCACCCACGAGGGTGGGCTCTGTTATTTAGTCAATAAAAACCTTTAGTTACGTTCCTAACTCATCGCTTTTTATTGGACGAATTGATAGGTATATCATCCCCTCCAATAAATTACCAAGAGTAACCCAAGGCAGAGACTCCGGAGGCATACTGATCTGGTTTAAAACAGAACTTAAGAATTACATCAAATTTATAAAAAAGGGCGAAAACCACATGTGGCTCAAAATTGAGAGGGAGATTATCTCTAACACCCAAGATGTTTACATTTGCGCACTTTATATCCCCCAATGGATTCCCCGTACTTTAAAGAGGACACCTTCTCCAACATAGAGGGGGAAATTATCCAATACCAGGCCCAGGGGAACGTGTTGATCTGTGGGGACCTCAATTCAAGAACGGGCGAAGAACCAGACTTCACCAATAATCAGGGAAACAATTACGTATTCGGGAATAACCACTTTGATATCCCATCCCTTCCATACAGGCATAACTGCGACAAGCAGACAAATACCAACGGAAAACAGCTACTACAGCTCTGTCGAAGCCTGGGTCTGTACATTGTCAATGGTAGGTTCATAGGAGACCTCCTAGGAAGATCGACCTATTGCTCACCTCTTGGCTGCAGCACAGTTGACTATATGATTACAGATTTGGACCCATCCTCTTTCAGAGCATTCACAGTCAAACCACAAACAACACTGTCAGATCACAGTCAAATTACTATGTATCTCAAAAAGACAGAAACAAACAACATAGAAACACAACCCAGTAAACTGTACAACACCAAAAAATCGTACAGATGGGCCAAAAACGACACGGAAAAATACCAGAAAACAATTAGCAATGCATCAACTCAAGCTCTCTTGGACACCTTTCTGGATAACATATACACTCACAATAAAGAAGGCGTAAACCGGGCAGTAAATAACCTAAACAATATTTTCGATAGTTTGGCAACAAGTGCAAACTTGAAAGCTCACATGAACAAACCCAAAACAAAAAACTATGAAAAATGGTTTGACCCAGATTGCCATAACATGAGGAAAAAACTTAGAAAAATATCAAACCAAAAACACAGACATCCAGAAAACGAGGAATTACGCCTTACTTATTGTCAGACACTAACACAATACAGAAACACACTCGGAACCAAAAAAGAGCAATATATTAAGAATACACTCAGCTCCATGGAGGAATCCATTGATTCCAATTGTTTCTGGGACAACTTGAATAAACTACACAAAAAACAACACGACGAATTGGCCATTCAAAATGGGGACCCATGGGAAAACCACTTTGATAAATTATACCAGAAAAACACACTAAGGCCAGAGCAACACCAAACATGCAAAAAACTGGAAAAGCTAGAAATGGCCATAAAAGATAACCAAAACCCGCTAGACTCCACAACAACAGAAAAAGAACTTTCTGAAAAACTCAAGGACCTGCGACCAGGAAAAGCTTGCGGGACAGACGGCATACTAAACAAGATGATTAAACACACAGACGACAAAATGAAACTGGCTATCCTAAAACTCTTTAACTTGGTTCTGAGTGTCGGTTACTTCCCTGATATCTGGAACAAAGAACTCATAACGCCCATATACAAAAGTGGGGACAAAGTCGACCCAAATAACTATCGAGGCATCTGTGTAAACAGTAACCTGGGGAAGGTATTCTGTAGCATCATAAACAAAAGACTTATAAACTTCCTTGAGGAGCACAATGTCTTGAGTAAAAGCCAAATTGGATTCCTGCCAAACTATAGAACATCAGATCATATCTTCACCCTACAGACCCTAATTGACAAACACGTTCACCATAACAAAAGCAAAATCTACGCATGCTTTATAGATTTCCAGAAGGCTTTCGACTCCATCTGGCATGACGGTTTATTCCTGAAACTTATCGAAAGCGGGGTAGGGGGAAAAACATATGATGTAATTAAATCAATGTATATAAACAACAAATGTGCAGTTAAAATTGGAGACAAACGAACAAAATACTTCCCACGGGCGGGGGGTGACGCAGGGCTCGCCAATCTCACCGACACTCTTTAATATTTACATAAATGAATTGGCAAAACTACTTGAACAATCTACAGCACCCGGCCTCACCCTATATGAATCCAAGGTTAAATTCCTCCTCTATGCAGAGGACCTGGTTCTGCTGTCACCAACTAAGGAGGGTCTACAGCAGAACCTGGATCTGCTGGAGTCGTACTGCCAGACTTGGGCCCTGACAATAAATCCCAAAAAAACCAAAGTCGTTGTGTTCCAGCAAAGATCCAGACCTCAGGGACCCAAATTAAATTTCACAATAGGAACAACCAAAATTGAACAAACCACTAACTACGCATACTTGGGCTTAAAAATCAGTTCTACGGGAAACTTCAAACTGGCTGTGAATGAACTGAAAGAGAAAGCAAGAAGGGCTTTCTATGCCATTAAAAAATCAATCCAAATAGAAATCCCAATTAGCATTTGGCTAAAAATGTTCAAATCAGTAATCGAACCAATTGCACTCTATGGCAGCGAGGTATGGGGACCGCTAACACAACAAGAATTTGCAAAATGGGACAAACACCCAATTGAGATCCTACATGCAGAATTCTGTAAAAGTATCCTCCGGACTCAAAGGAAAACAGTAAACAATGCATGCAGGGCGGAACTAGGCCAATATCCATTAATAATCACTATCCAAAAAAGAGCCACCAAATTTTGGAATCACCTACAAATGAGCAACCACCAATGCTATCACTACGCCGCCCTGAAATACCAAGAGATGACCATAAAGAAGAATACCCTCAGTCAACTAGTCCTGGGACTCAGTGAAGTAACTACTAACAATACTAACAATAACCAGCCCCAGGACAGTGACAGCGTAACACAAAGAATCCGACCCAACACAATCGTCGCTAAGCAAAAGGAAAAATATCTGACATATTGGGCAGAAACAACAAAAACCCAAAGCAAACTCAATTGCTACTTGGCCCTAAACAGACAATACAACATAGCTGATTACCTGACCATGGTAAAGGATAACAAACTGAGAAAAACCTTGACAAGGTACAGACTTAGCGAACATAGCCTAGCGATCGAAAAAGGCAGACACAGGCAGACCAGGCTGCCAAGAGAGGACAGGATATGCTCTCACTGCAGTCAGGGAGTAGTGGAGACAGAGATGCACTTCCTCACAGCCTGTGGAAAATATCAGGGCATCAGGGAGAATTTCTACCAAAAATTCTCACAAAAATGCCCTGAATTCAGAAATCTGAATGACAACCAAAAACTCCCATACCTACTGGGGGAGGAGAGAAGCTGTGTAGCACTGGCAGCACACTATGTTACAGCTTGCCATGAACAGAGGGACAACCAGTAAACTAAGAAAAGAGTATATATAAATAATGCGAATGTATATTTATACACTCAGGGATATACCTGTTTATACACAGTATGAATAGAACTGCGTTTATGTGTTCAACCATGAATGTATTTTGATGCTTTGGCAACATAAGATGTACCTTATCATGCCAATAAAGCGATTTGAATTTAATTGAATTGAGTGTGAGAGAGAGAGAGGGAGTGTGAGAGAGAGAGAGAGAGTGGGAGTGAGAGAGAGAGAGTGGGAGTGGGAGTGAGAGAGAGAGAGTGGGAGTGTGCGAGAGAGAGAGAGTGGGAGTGTGAGAGAGTGGGAGTGTGAGAGAGTGGGAGAGAGAGAGAGTGGGAGTGTGAGAGAGAGAGAGTGGGAGTGTGAGAGAGAGACTGGGAGTGAGAGAGAGAGAGAGAGATTGGGAATGTGTGAGAGAGAGAGGGGATTGGAGGGGTCGGAGAGTGGAGAGAGAGACTGTGAGGGCTGTGAGATACAAGCACGCTGAAGATGGGTTGCTGAATTTTTAGTGTTTTTAGTGTTTAAAGTGGGGAAAAAAGTTTCATTTCAGTTTTAAAAGGTTTAAAAGTTAAATTTAATTTTAGTTAAGTTAGTTTAGTTTAGTTTAGTTTAAGTTTAAGTTTAGGTTAGTCTAGATTAAGTAAGGAAGGAAAAGACCGCCAAAAAGACCACCAAAGCCGACAGAGAAAAAAAAAAATCCGTGGAAAACAGCAGAAAGAAACAAAGACAAAAAGAAACAAAGCAAAGGGACAGAAGAAGGAAAGGAATAAACCCGGGGAAAAACCGGGAGAACGAGGCACCAAGGAGGAGCCCGAGCGGCGAACGAGACACGGCCCGAGTGGCGGCCGCAATCCAGGGCCCGAGCGGCGGCTAGGATACAGCCCGAGCGGCGGCCGCAATCCAAAGCCCGAGCGACGAACGCAATCCAGGGCCCGAGCGGCGAATGAGGCACAGCCCGAGCGGCGGCTGGGATACAGCCCGAGCGGCGGCCGAGATACAAAGCCCGAGCGGCGGGTGGGATACAAAGCCCGAAGCCCGGGAAAGGCCCGAGGAGCCAGGCCCAGAGACCTCTGAGGAGGAGGGGAGCAGCCCGAAGGCACCGGCTCCCAGAAGCAAACCAATACAGTGAGTACAGGGCCCAGGGAGGGAGCCTGAAGCCAGGGAAAGGCCCGAGGAGCCAGGCCGAGACAGAGGCCCAGAGACCTCTGAGGGGGAGGGGAACAGCCCGGAGGCACCGGGGATCAGCGACTCACAGACTCAGACCAGGACAGTGAGTACGGGGCCTGGGAAGGGTGGTGCCGAGGCCCAGGGACCACGGGGTCGGAGAGGGGGAGCAGCCCAGAGGCACCGCGAAACAACCTGGAGAGCGAGCGAGTCTGGGGCCTGGGAAAGTTCGCGAGCCGGGAGAGGGAAACACCAAACCCGGGGCCCCAGAAAAGTTTACTCTAAGGTCAGCAAGAATTTTTTACTATTTCTGCTAAAAATGAGCGAGTCAGAGGAGCCTCAGCAGCTCCCGTGGCGCACTGAGAGCAGCTCCTTCCAGCTTCCCCCCAACGTCAAAAAAAATGAAAAAAAATCGCTCAAGCAAAAGCAGCTGAGAACGAAACCAGAAACTCTCTTTGCTGACTGGTACACCACTGGGAACATGAGTAATCTCATTTTTTACTCAGAGCAGCCAGTGGCTTGGATCAAAGCAATAAACATACACTATCCCAGGGTCAAGCAGGAAAAAACCACGAATGGGTCCAAACTGAAAATAAAGAAATCAGTGGACCCTGGTAGCGAAACCACAACGGTCAACATGTTCAGAAACGGTACAATAATGGTGCAAGGCAACCTCAAAGACTTTGAAGTGGCCTTCCAGAAACTGAGCGAAATAATTGAGAAAGGAAAGACCTGCTCCAGAGTAACTACCAGGGAAAAAGCCAAACACACTCCCCCTACCACTTACAACTCACCTGGAGTAATTCAACCTGGCCAGGAAGTGAGTGAGCCCTCCAGCTCCGACCAGACACACACCCTGGGGCCCCACAAACTCATGGTACATTTGACCAGCCCCAGCGGAAATATCAGAGAGAAAGCCACACACTCTCCCCCTACCACCTCCAGCTCACCAAGAGAAAAGCAGCCTAGCCAGGAAGTGAGTGAGCCCTCCAGCTCCGACCAGACACACACCCTGAGACCCCACAGCCCGGTACAACTAAAGGAGAAATTTAACCAGCTGGAGACACAGCTGGTTAAACTTACAAAGGAGGTCCTTAAAATGAAAACCGACCAAGAAAACATCATTTCAGCAATAAAACAGGAACAAAAACAAGAAAGGGAGAGACACAGGAGGGATCTGAACTTACTTGAGAAGCAGGTGAAAGAGCTGCAGAAAGACAGACACAGGGGAGAGAGAGTGGCATTAGCCCAGCAGCCAGAGGCTAGAGATAAGACAGTACAGAGCACGACTGGGCAGCTACACTCTCACAATGAACAACAGCAGCAGACCCACAATACAGGGGGAGCCACACTGAAACCCAGTCTGCCCCCACCACTTTGGAACCACAGCCGAGCCACTCACAAGAAGAACGCTCACACCAGAAACGACCACCCCGGTCCAACACACAACCAGGGAGTCCAGATGAAAACCACAAACCAATCAACACCAACAAGGCTGACATCGTAATACTCATAGACTCAAATGGGAAATACCTATGGGAGAAAAGGCTCTTCCCTAGACGTAAAGTAGAAAAGCTCTGGTGCCCAACAACAGACAGAGCCCTAGAATGGCTGACCAAAACCCAATTAGGCTCCCCCCAACAGATAATAATACACACCGGCACAAATGACCTAAGGGCCCAGCAGGAAAGGGTAGCAACATCGCTCGGATCAGTGATCAAGAAGGCAAGCAACACCTTCCCAAACACTAGAATCACGGTTTCCACACTATTGCCGAGAAGAAACTTCAACAACAAAATAATCCACGAGATAAATGCAAGCATAGCAAGAGACTGTGAATTAAAACATAACGTGCACCTGGCCCAACACCCCACCCTCGATGTGGAATGTCTTTACGACCAAGTCCATATCCACAGGAACCGAATGTCGGTCTTTGCGAAGGACCTGAAGGACGTCGCTTTTAACCGGGTCCACACTCAGATCCCAAAAGGACCCCCCCCCCGATCACCAAAGACCAACGGGATACAGACCAGGACTACTACAGAGACCATCACCACACCAACCGGGACCAGAGAGGATCCCCACACACAACAACAATGTCGGACCTGCACCACTCATGCCCTACAGGGGAACAGGACCACCCCCAGCCAGGCAGAGGGAGAGGTGCTCAGAGCGTACGCAATACCACAGGCAGAGACAATCCATTAAGAGACATAATGCAGGCGATCAGCAGCATCCACTCCCGCCTTATGGATCAGAAAAAATAAGGACTAGTTGTTAGAAAAAGTTGTAACCAATTATCCTCAGCATTTATAGACAATTGAAATGTTCTTTTTTCCCTATTTAGACACGACAAACACATATTACTATTGATCATATTCTAACCCATCACAGTAAAAGATCAATTTTAGCATGAAATCCTTATATATCTCAACCTGGAATATCCAAGGTCTACGCTCTTCTATGCTTGGCATGAAGAGTGAGACCCCAGAGTTCCTAGATGAGATTAAAGATCTAGATATTATCTTTTTACAGGAAACCTGGTGTAGAGGAGAAGGGCACACTGGCTGTCCCATTGGGTACACAGAGCTGGTGGTCCCCTCCAATAAATTGCCAGGAGTAACCCAGGGCAGAGAATCTGGAGGCATACTGATTTGGATTAAAGCAGAGCTTAGGAATTACATTAAATTTATAAAAAAGGGCGAAAACCACTTATGGCTCAAAATTAAGAGGGGCATCATCTCTAGCATGAAAGATGTTTTCATTTGCACACTCTATATACCCCCAACAGAATCCCCGTACTTCAAAGAAGACACCTTCTCCAACATAGAGAGGGAGATTATCCAATTCCAGGACCAGGGAAATGTGTTGATATGTGGGGACCTCAACTCAAGAACGGGCGAAGAACCAGACTTCACCAATAATCATGGGAATAATTACATATTTGGGAATAACCACTTTGATCTCCCTTCCCATCCACACAGGCATAACTGCGACAAACAGACAAATGCTAACGGAAAACAGCTCCTGCAGCTCTGTCGAAGCCTGGGTCTGTACATTGTCAATGGTAGGTTATTGGGAGACTTCCTAGGAAGATCCACATATTGCTCACCTCTTGGCTTCAGCACCGTAGACTATATGATTACAGATCTAGACCCATCCTCTTTCAGAACATTCACAGTCAAACCACAAACAACACTGTCAGACCACAGTCAAATTACTGCATATCTTGAAAGGATAGAAGCAACCAACACAGAAACACAACCCAGTAAACTGTACAACATTAAAAAATCTTACAGATGGGCCAAAAACAGCACGGAAAAATACCAGAAAGCAATTAGCAACCAAACAACTCAAGCTCTCTTGGACACCTTTCTGGAAAATACATACACACACAATAAAGAAGGCGTAAACCGGGCAGTGAATAACCTAAATAATATTTTTGATAATTTGGCATCAATGTCAAACTTGAAAGTTCGCAAGAACAAACCCAAAACAAAAAACTACGAAAAATGGTTTGACTCCAATTGTCAGAACATGAGGAAAAAACTCAGAAAAATATCAAACCAAAAACACAGGCAACCAGAAAATGAGGAATTACGCCTTACTTATTGTCAGGCACTAACACAATACAAAAACACACTCAGAACCAAGAAAGAGCAGTATATTAAGAATACACTCATCTCCATTGAGGAATCCATTGACTCCAACTGTTTCTGGGACAACTGGAATACATTACACAAAAAACAACACGACGAATTGGCCATTCAAAACAGAGACACATGGGAAAACCATTTTGAAAAATTATACCAGAAAAACACACTAAGCCCAGAGCAATACCAAATATGCGAAAAACTGGCAAAGCTAGAATTTGCCATAAAAGATAACCAAAACCCGATAGACCCCATAATATCTGAAAAAGAGCTAATTGAAAAACTCAAGGACCTGCGACCAGGAAAAGCTTGCGGTGCAGACGGCATCCTAAGCGAGATGATTAAACACACGGACGATAAAATGAAATTGGCTATACTGAAACTCTTCAACTTGGTTCTGAGTGTCGGTTACTTCCCTGATATCTGGAACAAAGGACTCATAACGCCCATATACAAAAGTGGGGACAAAGTTGACCCAAATAACTATCGAGGCATCTGTGTAAACAGTAACCTGGGGAAGGTTTTCTGTAGTATCATAAAAAACTTATAAACTTCCTTGAGGAGCACAATGTCTTGAGTAAAAGCCAAATTGGATTCCTACCAAACTATAGAACATCAGATCATATCTTCACCCTACAGACCCTAATTGACAAACATGTTCATCAAAACAAAAGCAAAATTTTTGCCTGCTTTATAGATTTCCAGAAGGCTTTCGATTCCATCTGGCACGACGGTCTATTCTTGAAACTTATTGAAAGTGGTGTAGGGGGAAAAACATATGATGTAATTAAATCAATGTATACAAACAATAAATGTGCAGTTAAAATTGGAGACAAACAAACAAAATACTTCCCACAGGGGCGTGGTGTGACGCAGGGCTCGCCCATCTCACCGACACTCTTTAATATTTACATAAATGAGTTGGCAAAACTACTTGAACAATCTACAGCACCCGGCCTCACCCTATATGAATCCAAGGTTAAATTCCTCCTCTATGCAGATGACCTGGTTCTGCTGTCACCAACTATGGAGGGTCTACAGCAGAACCTAGATCTGCTGGAGTCATTCTGTCAGACCTGGGCCCTGACAATAAACCCCCAAAAAACCAAAGTCCTTGTGTTCCAGCAAAGGTCCAGACATCAGGGACCCAGAATAAATTTCACACTAGGAACAACTAAAATGGAACAAACCACTAACTACACATACTTGGGCATAAAAATCAGCTCTACGGGAAATTTTCATCTGGCTGTGAATGAACTGAAAGAGAAAGCTAGAAGGGCTTTCTATGCCATTAAAAGATCAATCCAAATCAAAATCCCAAGTAGCATTTGGCTCAAAATTTTTAAATCAGTAATTGAACCAATTGCACTCTATGGCAGTGAGGTGTGGGGACCGCTAACACAACAAGAATTTGCAAAATGGGACAAACACCCAATTGAGATCCTACATGCAGAATTCTGTAAAAGTATCCTCTGGACTCAAAGGAAAACCATAAACAATGCATGCAGGGCAGAACTAGGCCAATATCCACTAATAATTACTATCCAAAAAAGAGCCACCAAATTTTGGAAACACCTAAAAATGAGCAACCCCCACTGCTATCATTACGAAGCCTTGAAATGCCAAGAGAGGACCATAAAGAAGAATACCCTCAGTCAACTAGTCCTGGGACTCAGTGAAGCAACTACTAACAATAACCAGCCCCAGGACAGTGACATCGTAGCACAGAGAATTCGACCCAACACAATTGTCACTGAGCAAAAGGAAAAATACCTGTCATATTGGGCAGAAACAACAAAAACCCAAAACAAACTTAATTGCTACTTGGCCCTAAACAGACAATACAACATGGCTGAATACCTGACCATGGTAAAGGATAGCAAACTGAGAAAAACCTTGACAAGGTACAGACTTAGTGAACATAGCCTGGCGATCGAAAAAGGCAGACACAGACAGACCCGGCTGCCAAGAGAGGACAGGATATGCTCTCACTGCAGTCAGGGAGTGGTGGAGACAGAGATGCACTTCCTCACAGCTTGTGGAAAATATCAGGGCATCAGGGAGAATTTCTACCAAAAATTCTCACAAATATGCCCTGAATTCAGAAATTTGAATGACGACCAAAAACTCCCATACCTACTAGGGGAACAGAGAAACTGTGTAACCTTAGCGGCACACTATGTTACAGCTTGCCATAAACAGAGGGACAACCAGTAAACCTAAGAAAAGAGTATATACAAATTATACGAGTGTGTATTTATACACTCAGGGATATATCTGTTTATACACTGTATGAATAGATCTGCGTTTATGTGTTCAACCATAAATGTTTTTCGATGCTTTGGCAACATAAGATGTACCTTATCATGCCAATAAAGCGATTTGAATTGAATTGAATTGAGAGAGAGAGAGACTGGGAGTGAGAGAGAGAGAGAGAGTGGGAGTGTGTGAGAGAGAGAGAGAGAGAGAGAGTGGGAGTGTGAGAGAGAGAGAGAGGGAGTGTGAGAGAGAGAGAGTGGGAGTGAGAGAGAGAGAGAGAGAGTGGGAGTGTGAGAGAGAGAGAGTGGGAGTGGGAGAGAGAGAGAGAGAGTGGGAGTGGGAGAGAGAGAGAGAGGGAGTGTGTGAGAGAGAGAGACTGGGAGTGTGAGAGAGAGAGAGACTGGGAGTGTGAGAGAGAGAGAGAGTGGGAGTGTGTGAGAGAGAGAGAGAGACTGGGAGTGAGAGAGAGAGAGACTGGGAGTGTGAGAGAGAGAGAGTGGGAGTGAGAGAGAGAGAGAGACTGGGAGTGAGAGTGAGAGAGAGAGACTGGGAGTGAGAGAGAGAGAGAGACGGAGTGAGAGCGAGAGAGAGAGACTGGGAGTGTGAGAGAGAGAGAGAGACTGGGAGTGTGAGAGAGAGAGAGACTGGGAGTGTGAGAGAGAGAGGGAGTGTGAGAGAGAGTGGGAGTGTGAGAGAGAGAGTGGGAGTGTGAGAGAGAGTGGGAGTGTGAGAGAGAGAGAGTGGGAGTGTGAGAGAGAGAGTGGGAGTGTGAGAGAGAGTGGGAGTGTGAGAGAGAGAGAGTGGGAGTGTGAGAGAGAGAGAGTGGGAGTGTGAGAGAGACTGGGAGCGAGAGAGAGACTGGGAGTGAGAGAGAGAGAGAGAGACTGGGAGTGTGTGAGAGAGAGAGAGAGAGAGAGAGACTGGGAATGTGAGAGAGAGAGACTGGGAGTGGGAGTGAGAGAGAGAGAGAGAGACTGGGAGTGAGAGAGAGAGAGAGAGAGAGAGTGGGAGTGTGTGAGAGAGAGAGAGAGAGTGGTGTAGTGTCCGTGTGTTGATAAAGACACTGAAGAGAGGAGTTGGTTCATAGGTATTTACTAAGCAAAGTCTGGGGGGGGGTTCTAACCGATATACACAATATACAGGCTTATATAGCCCGAGTGGCAATTACCGGCATTACAGCACACCTGGGGCTCTTAAAGGCACATACACCACAATTCCTCCCCTTTTAGCTAACCAGTACATCATATTTTAGTAATTTATTAATTACATGTTATAAGCAAAATAATATACATTGCTGTAGTTAATTAATTATAAGTTAGTCTCTCAGGAGGCTTCCTGACTCGGTCCGGATAACGCCTCGGGGGTGTAGTAGGTTCTTCTGGCAAGGCTGATTCGGCTTGAAGGCCAGTGTCGGGTTCATCGGGTTCCAGTATCACCGGATCGGAGGTAGATATGGGTATCTCTACTTCATCGTTAGATGTATAGAGCTGTGGTGTAGGTTGTCCCTTTTCGGATGACTTTATGATTTGGTCAGCATGGCGCCTTATTATGCTTTCTCTGATGTCCACGGTATACATCAGTGGTCCTAGTCGTGTGCAGATAGTTCCAGGCTGCCATTTCTCGGTACGGTAGTCCCGGGCCAAAACTTGTTGACCTATCTGGAAGGTTCTAGTTGGCCTTTCATTCATGCCTTGAAACTGCCGGTTCTCCACGTCCCTTCTGATGTTGGGCTTGACCAAATCCAGCCAGCATCTTAGGTTTCTATTGAAGAACATCATGGCGGGAGTTTGGTTGGTAACCATATGTGTTGCATTCCTGTATGCGAATAAGAAGTTATCCACCTTGTGCTGAAGTTTTATGTCTTCGTTACCCATGGCCTTTATGGCCTTCTTGAAGGTCTGGACAAACCTTTCAGCCAATCCATTGGTGGCGGGATGGTATGGGGTGGACGTGTAGTGCTTTACCCCATTGTTTTTTAAGAACTTTCTGAATTCGTCGGACACAAATTGCGGTCCATTATCAGAACATATCTGTTCCGGCAGCCCATTCCTGGCAAATATGGTCCTTAATACTGTGATATTTTTTTCCGTGGTGGTGGAGGACATCTTTATTACCTCCGGCCACTTGGAGTGTGCATCAACCGCGATTAAGAACATTGAGTCCATAAATGGACCAGCAAAGTCGATGTGCACCCTTTGCCAGGGAGATGAGGGCCACTCCCATGGATGTAGAGGGGCTTGTGGTGGAGCGTTTTGGACCTTCTGGCATCCTAGGCAGCTCTTGGTCATTTCTTCTATGTCTCCATCGATACCTGGCCACCATACAAACGCCCTAGCTAGGTTCTTCATTTTCACTCCACCCAGATGCCCCTCGTGAGGCTCCTTTAGCACTTTATCCTGGAGTTTCGGTGGAATCACCACTCTGGATCCACACATCAAGGCTCCTCGGCACACTGACAGCTGTTCTCTTCTTTGCGAGAATGCTGGCAACAGTGGATCGCCATGTGCTGGCCATCCCTTCACTGTTAAATCGTAGACCCGCGAGAGAGTCGGGTCATTTCTCGTCTCCCTTTCAATGGCAGAATTTGTCACTGGTAGACATTCCACTATGGTAGAGTGGAACATCTCTACTGGGTCTACTGTAGGTGCCTCTTCTACCGTTGGCAACGGTAGGCGCGATAAACCGTCAGCATTCCCATGCTGTTTTGACCCTTTGTATTCTATGTTGTATTGGTGTGCCCCTAGAAAAAGGGACCACCTCTGTAGCCTTTGCGCTGTCATAATGGGAACACCTTTTTTAGGGTTGAATATGGAGATGAGGGGTTGATGGTCAGTCAACAAGGTAAATTTTTGTCCGTGTAGGTAATGGTTGAATTTCTTCACTCCCCATACCAGGCTGAGTGCTTCCCTGTCGATTTGGGCATAGTTACGCTCAGCTGAGTTTAATGAGCGTGACGCAAAAGCTATCGGCCGTTCTGAGCCATCAGGGAATTTATGGGATAATACTGCTCCTATGCCGTAAGGGGATGCATCGCACGCCAGTCTGATTGGCAGTGATGGGTTGTAATGAGCCAAAAAATTTTGGAATGTGATTAAGTCTTTGCATCAATGGAAGGCACGTTTACAGTCTTCGTTCCATTTCCAAATCACTCCTGTTTGTAGAAGTTCATTAAGAGGGTGTAGAAGAGTTGATAAGTTCGGTAAAAATTTATGATAGTAATTTATTAATCCCAGGAACGACCTTAATTGTGAAACATTTTCAGGTGCTGGGGCTTTTATAACCGCTTCAATTTTTTCAGGTGACTTATGCAACCCTTCATTATTAATTATGTGGCCACAATATGATATCTGATTTTGGAAAAATTCGCACTTGGGGCGATTCGCTCGTTCTTTCAGCCTAGTGAGCACCTGCTCCAAATTGGCAAGGTGCTCGTTGTCGTTTTCTCCTGTTACAAGGATGTCGTCTAGGTAGCATTGAGTCCCCGGAATCCCTTGCAGGACTTGCTCCATAGCTCTTTGCCAGATAGCTGGAGCTGATGCTACTCCAAAAACCAGTCGATTGTACTGGTACAGGCCTTTGTGTGTGTTTATCGTGAGATACTTTTTAGAGGCCTCCTCAACCTCCATCTGTAGATATGCCTGTGCCAAGTCAATTTTGGTGAAACGTTTCCCTCCGGATAGTGAGGCGAAAATATCTTCTATCCTCGGAAGAGGATACTGTACTGTGAAGGACCGGGTTTACAGTCACCTTGAAGTCACCACAGATGCAAATTTTTCTCTGTTCTTCAGATTTATCTTTATTCAATGCTTTTTTCATGACTGGTACGATGGGTGTTGCCCATTCGCTCCAATCTATTTTGGATAATACGCCTGCTTTTTCCAAATTCTCCAGCTCTGCCTCCAAAGATGTGCGGGTTAGGTTGATTGGCTATGATAAATTGACCCTTAGTGTTAGGGGGATTAAATATGTGGGGTTACGGGGATAGGGTGGGATATGTGTTGGTGTAGGGGTTACGGGGATCGGGTGGGATATGTGTCGGTGCAGGCTCGATGGGCCGAAATGGCCTCTATCTGCATTGTGGGGTTTCTGTGATTCTGTGATTCTGTGACTGCTGGACGTATTGCCTTAAAAAATTTGGGAATTGCTGCTCCTTCCACTTTTATTGAGGCGGTGATGCCTTTCAAGGTTCCTAGTTTCTCTTGAAACACTTCTTTGGCGTTGGCCAAGATGTCTTTTAATTGTTCAGGTATGATGTCATCATTGTTTTTTTCCTTACTGGTCACCGTCAGTGCCTGAATGGAGTGCCAGTCTAAACGTATCTTCCTGATCCATTCACGTCCCAACAACGGTGGACCACCATCTTGTAGAATGTATAAATACAACTTTTGTATTTCTTTGCCGTTGTATACAACAGGCACCCTTATTTTTCCTTTGGGGTATACTTTCTGCCCCGTATATGTTTTTAAGATAATGGATGTGTCTTTTAGAGGTATATGCAAAAATAGCCTCTCGTAATCCCGTCGATTTATTACGGTTAGAGCTGATCCTGTACCTAGCTCCATTTTAACTGGGGACCCTGCTATTGTGAGGGTAACCCAAATGATTTGGTAATCATCTTTGGCAAGTACATTATGTAATTTGAGACAGCTTAGTCTCTTGTTTTCAAAGTCACTATCGCTCTTCTGGTCTTCGGAGCTACTGTCCGTCATCATTTGTACCTTCCTGTACTTTTCTTTATTGATTTTTATTTTTCTGTCAGTGGATTTATTTTGTCCAGATCGGCATACCCGTGCAATGTGTCCAATCTTTCCGCATTGCCTGCACGCTTTGTCCTTGAACCAGCAGTCCCTCTGGTTATGGGTGGATCTGCCGCAGCGATAACATCTTTCGAAACCCTGTGTCATTTCATGGGTGCCAAAGTTCTGTGTCTTTTGTTGTATCTCTGCAGCTCCTTTTGCTGCTGCTTCGTATGATACAGCCATACTGAAAGCTTTGTCCAATGTTAAATCTTTTTCAGAAAGCAGTCTTTTTTGTGTTCCTTCACTTAAGAGACTGCAAACGAATTTGTCTCGAAGATAATCTGATAGTCCTGCCCCGAATTGGCAGTACTTTGATAGCTTTCTTAATTCGGTTAGGTAATCAGCGTTACTTTCATTCTTGTGTTGATTTCTCTTGAAGAACTTGAATCGTTCCGCTATCAGCAGCGGTGTTGGGTTTAAGTGCTCCTGCAGGGTATCAACAATTTCTTTAAAATTCTTGTCCTTTGGTTTGGCTGGAGTGATTAAATTTGGTAACAGCCCGTATGTCTTTGCGCCCATTAAGTTCAGAAGCACTGAAGCTTTTTTTTCATCTTCTATTCCATTTGCAGTGCAATATACCTCTACTCTTTCCACGTATGTGGTCCAATCCTCTATTTCGCTATCAAAAGCATCAATATTGCCAGACTTAGGCATTTCAGAAAAGATATGGCGCTTCCCGCGCTTTTTTTCTTTTCTGTAGCAAAGATATGGGGCTTCCCGCACTTTCCCGCCGCTGCTGCCGATAACAACGCTGTTTACTGCGGTTTCCGTTCTCTTTTTTTATTTACTGTTGGAGACTCGTTCCCGCCGGAGGTCTGAACGCTGACCTGCTTGCCGCGCCGGCCGTCTCCCGAGTGCTCCCTCCCAGTCCGTTATTGCTTGCCTCCGATTTCGCTGCCTGTCTCAGCTGTAGAGCCAGCCGCTGGAGCCCCAGCCTGACACCCAGGAAGGATCAGCGCAGTGCCTGCCACCAGCTTGGCCAGCTGGTGAAACCACAGCTTCTCTCACATCCTTTAGTCTTCTGGACGCCCGAGGAATCGATGTCCTTGAGGTGCTGCCGAATTGCAGGTAAGTCCGTTTCCACTTCATCGCCACTGTAGTGTCCGTGTGTTGATAAAGACACTGAAGACAGGAGTTGGTTCATCGGTATTTACTAAGCAAAGTCTGAGGGGGGGGGTTCTAACGGATATACACAATATACAGGCTTATATAGCCGGAGTGGCAATTACCAGCATTACAGCACTCCTGGGGCTCTTAAAGGCACATACACCACAAGTGGGAGTGTGAGAGAGAGAGAGTGGGAGTGTGAGAGAGAGAGAGTGGGAGTGTGTGAGTGAGAGAGAGAGAGAGTGGGAGTGTGTGAGAGAGAGAGAGAGAGAGAGAGGGAGTGTGTGAGAGAGAGAGAGAGAGCGAGAGTGGGAGTGTGTGAGAGAGAGAGAGAGAGTGGGAGTGTGTGTGAGAGAGAGAGAGAGAGAGACTGAGAGTGTGAGAGATAGAGAGACTGGGAGTGTGAGAGAGAGTGGGAGTGTGTGTGAGAGAGAGAGAGAGAGTGGGAGTGTGTGAGAGAGAGAGAGAGGGAGTGTGTGTGAGAGAGAGAGTGGGAGTGTGTGTGAGAGAGAGAGTGGGAGTGTGTGTGAGAGAGAGAGAGAGACTGGGAGTGTGTGAGAGAGAGCGGGGGTGTGAGAGAGAGAGAGAGAGTGGGAGTGTGAGAGAGAGAGATACTGGGAGTGTGAGAGAGAGAAACTGGGAGTGTGAGAGAGAGAGATTGGGAGTGTGAGAGAGAGAGATTGGGAGTGAGAGAGAGAGAGACTGGGAGTGTGTGAGAGAGAGAGATTGGGAGTGTGAGAGAGAGAGATTGGGAGTGTGAGAGAGAGAGATTGGGAGTGTGAGAGAGAGAGATTGGGAGTGTGAGAGAGAGAGATTGGGAGTGTGAGAGAGAGCGAGACTGGGAGTGTGAGAGAGAGCGAGACTGGGAGTGAGAGAGAGAGAGAGAGATTGGGAGTGAGAGAGAGAGAGAGAGATTGGGAGTGAGAGAGAGAGAGAGAGATTGGGAGTGTGAGAGAGAGAGATTGGGAGTGTGAGAGAGAGAGAGATTGGGAGTGTGAGAGAGAGAGAGATTGGGAGTGTGAGAGAGAGAGATTGGGAGTGTGAGAGAGAGAGAGATTGGGAGTGAGAGAGAGAGAGATAGGGAGTGAGAGAGATTGGGAGTGTGAGAGAGAGAGATTGGGAGTGAGAGAGAGAGAGATTGGGAGTGAGAGAGAGAGAGATAGGGAGTGAGAGAGAGTGGGAGTGTGTGAGAGTGAGAGAGAGAGAGAGAGTGGGAGTGTGTGAGAGAGAGAGAGAGAGAGTGGGAGTGTGTGAGAGAGAGTGAGAGAGAATGGGAGTGTGTGTGTGAGAGAAAGAGAGAGATTACAGCAACAACTAGACCTACTCGACAAATACTGCCAAAATTGGGCTCTAACAGTAAATCTAAAGAAAACCAACATCATGATTTTTCAGAAAAGACCCAGATGTCAGGAAAACAAATACCAGTTTACCCTCAGTGATACCACTATAGGACACACTATGAGCTACACCTACCTTGGTCTAACTATTACAGCATCAGGGAGCTTCAGCATAGCAGTGAATGCACTAAAAGAAAAAGCCCGAAGAGCCCTATATGCAATAAAAAGAAAATTCTACAACATCCAAATCCCAATCAAAATCTGGCTCAAAATTTTTGACAGCATAATCCTGCCCATTGCACTGTACGGTAGTGAAGTATGGGGCCCGCTAAATCACCAAAGCTACACTAAATGGGAAAAACACACAATAGAAGCCCTACATGCAGAATTCTGCCGAAGCATCCTTCGCACCCAAAGAAAAACGCCAACAAATGCATGCAGAGCCGAACTAGGCAGATACCCACTGATAATAAACATCCAAAAACGAGCACTAAACTTCCTAAATCACCTCAAATCTAGCTCCCCAGACACCCTTCATTTCAAAGCCTTTCAGACCCAAGAGCTAAACCCAGAAAAGAGTCCCCTGAGTCAGCTGCTACTGAAACTAAGTACTCAGCCGGACCCTGACCAGCCCCAGACCAACACAGCCGTCCAAACACCAATCCGAGTGAACCAAATCATTAAAAAATGCAAAGAAACCTACCTGGAACATTGGAACAAAATAACCGAAAGCCAAAGCAGATTAGAATGTTACCGGGCCCTAAAAAGAGAATATAAACTGGCAGACTACCTCACGACCATCAGAGACACAAAACAGAGACAAGACCCTCACCAGGTACAGACTAAGCGACCACCAACTGGAAATTGAAAAAGGCAGATACAAGAAAACCTGGCAGCCTAGAGAGAATAGAATATGCGATCAATGTCTGGCTGGCGAGGTTGAAACAGAAATGCATTTCCTCCTAAAATGCGAAAAATTCAACACATCAAGAAACATATTATTCAACAAGCTAAGCCAAACAACCCCAGATTTCAAGGAATTGGATGATCTGTCAAAATTGAGATTAGTCCTAGGAGAAGGAGACAGACCATACCTTGGGGCTAAATATGTAACAACATGTCACAGCCTGAGGACTGTTTAAAAGTAAGACTGTTTAAAATTAATATTGAACGTACCAAATGAAGTAGAAAGACTGTTTAAAATTAATATTGTTTAAAAGTAATATTGTATATACCCAACAAATGTCAAATCGATTGACACCTACAGAATGTTGGAAAACTGTACCTTTTTGCTATGTAAGCTTTGGCAATATGGTTCTCTGTAAACTTTCATGCCAATAAAGCATTTGAACTGAACTGAACTGACTGGGAGTGTGAGAGAGAGAGACTGGGAGTGTGAGAGAGAGAGAGAGTGGGAGTGTGTGAGAGAGAGAGAGAGAGTGGGAGTGTGTGAGAGAGAGAGAGAGTGGGAGTGTGTGAGAGTGAGAGATGGGAGTGTGTGTGAGAGAGAGTGGGAGTGTGTGTGAGAGAGAGAGAGACTGGGAGTGTGAGAGAGAGAGACTGGGCGTGTGAGAGAGAGAGATTGGGAGTGTGAGAGAGAGAGAGAGATTGGGAGTGAGAGAGAGAGAGACTGGGAGTGTGTGAGAGAGAGAGATTGGGAGTGAGAGAGAAACTGGGAGTGTGAGAGAGAGAGAGATTGGGAGTGTGAGAGAGAGAGATTGGGAGTGTGAGAGAGAGAGAGAGATTGGGAGTGAGAGAGAGAGAGACTGGGAGTGTGAGAGAGAGAGAGATTGGGAGTGTGAGAGAGAGAGAGATTGGGAGTGTGAGAGAGAGCGAGACTGGGAGTGTGAGAGAGAGAGATTGGGAGTGTGAGAGAGAGAGAGATTGGGAGTGTGAGAGAGAGAGATTGGGAGTGAGAGAGAGAGAGATTGGGAGTGTGAGAGAGAGAGATTGGGAGTGTGAGAGATAGAGAGATTGGGAGTGTGAGAGAGAGAGAGATTGGGAGTGTGAGAGAGAGCGAGACTGGGAGTGTGAGAGAGAGAGATTGGGAGTGTGAGAGAGAGAGAGATTGGGAGTGTGAGAGAGAGAGATTGGGAGTGTGAGAGAGAGAGAGATTGGGAATGTGAGAGAGAGAGATTGGGAGTGTGAGAGAGAGATTGGGAGTGTGAGAGAGAGAGAGATTGGGAGTGTGAGAGAGAGAGAGATTGGGAGTGTGAGAGAGAGAGATTGGGAGTGTGAGAGAGAGAGAGAGAGATTGGGAGTGTGAGAGAGAGAGAGATTGGGAGTGAGAGCGAGAGAGAGGTTGGGAGTGTGAGAGAGAGAGAGAGATTGGAAGTGTGAGAGAGAGAGAGAGATTGGGAGTGTGAGAGAGAGAGAGAGAGACTGGGCCGCCGCGGCCGCTCACCTGATGGGTTTGGGTCAGGCTCTGGGGCGGGCCTGTTGACGCCGCGGGGAAGTTTTGTGCGCGGCAGCTCCCGGCATGGCCCGCCGCGGCCGGTGACCTGGTGGCTTTGGGTCGGGCTCTGGGACGGGGCTGTTGACGCCGCGGGCAAGTTTTGTGCGCGGCGGGTCCCGGCACGGCCCGCAACTCAAGGCCCAGGCTTCCCGGGCTGCTAGGCTGCGCCCGGCGCCGGCACAGCCGCTCGAAATGGCCGTCAAAGTCGGCGAGCCTCCGGGCGAAGGGCAGGGGATCACTTCATTTCCTACTGTTGCGAAATACAATTTAAAACTCAAATAAATTGTTAATTTCCTTAGTTCCCTAACACACAGAAAGTGTGGAAAAAAACTCGTGCAGAATCAAGATGGCGGCCACTCACCTCGGTTCAGAATGATAAGGTCCGCCCACACAAGCACCGATTGGTCAACCGTCAGGTCACTGAACTGTAGGATTGGTCAATCGTCAAGTCACTCAACACTCAACTGTAGGATGGCCCGCCCGCATGCGCAAAGAACCCGCCCCCGTGATGCAGCGATTGTTCAACCGTCGGTCAACTGTCAGGTCGCTCGACCGTACGATTGGTCAACCTTCATGTCACTGAATGCTAATGAGCAAATGAGCGGAACTTTTCCCATTTAATGAGCGGAATTTTGAACGTTTTTTGGATACCGTGGGCACGATTTTTGTCTGACGAAAAAGTAAATACGCCTATGACTGGTCCGTAATCGTTAGCTTTCTTTTGATGTGACGCGCGTGTAGGTACGCTCTAACTTTCGAACGTATAGATAACGGACAGACAGACAGACAGAAGAGGTCTTTTATTTATATATATAGATAGACTAGCTGAAGTGCCCGGCGGTGCCGAGGGTCTTTTGAGGGCATGTTGTTGTTGGAAGAGAGAGAGAGAGCGACTGGGGGGAAGAGAGAGAGCGACTGGGGGGAAGAGAGAGAGCGACTGGGGGGAAGAGAGAGAGCGACTGGGGGGAAGAGAGAGCGACTGGGGGGGAAGAGAGAGAGCGACTGGGGGGAAGAGAGAGAGCGACTGGGGGGGAAGAGAGAGAGCGACTGGGGGGAAGAGCGAGAGCGACGGGGGAAGAGAGAGCACGACAGGGGGAGGGGGGAAGGGGAGGGGGGAAGGGGAGGGGGGAAAGGGGAGGGGAGGGGGGAAAGGGGAGGGGAGGAGGGGGGAGGAGGGGGGAAGGAGAGGGGGAAAGGGGGGAGGGGGGAAGGAGGGGGGAATTGGGGAAGGGGGAGGGGGGAAGAAGAGGGGGAGAAGGGAGGGGGCGTGGAGGGAGGAGGGAGGGGGGAGTTGAGGAGGGAGGGGGGAGGGGAGGAGGGGAGGGGGAGTCCCCGAGCCCTGCCCCCCGATCTCCCGATGTCCCGCCCCCGATGTCCCGCCCCCCGATCTCCCATGCCCCGATCTCCCGATGTCCCGCCCCCCGATCTCCCGACGTCCCGCCCCGCGATCTCCCGATGTCCCGCCCCCCGATCTCCCGATGTCCCGCCCCCCGATCTCCCGTCCCCCGATCTCCCGATGTCCCGCCCCCCGATCTCCCGATGTCCCGCCCCCCGATCTCCCGATGCCCCGCCCCACGATCTCCCGTCCCCCGATGTCCCGCCCCGTGATCTCCTGATGTCCCGCCTCCCGATCTCCCGATGTCCCGCCCCGCGATCTCCCGGTGTCCCGCCCCCCGATGTCCCGCCCTCCCGCTCTCCGGAGCCCCGCCCTCCCGTGCTGGCTTCAATACCGCCGATTGCGGCTGTGAGAGACGGCCGGTGGGCCCGGTTGCCGGGGTAACCCTTCCCGTTCTCCAAGCCCCGCCCGAGATCCGCACTCCCGAGATCCCCGCCCCCCCCCGCCCGAGCCGAGCGGGGAACAGAGAGAGACGCCGCGTCTCAGCTGCTCCTGCTGCGCGCGCACCCTGTGTATGTCCCGTGACCCTCGTGGCTGACGCCGTTGCCCCGGGTAACGTGACGGCGGGGGGGAAGCTTAGCAGAAGCCGTGGGACAATTACCTAGCTCGGGCGTGGCTGGGCAGGAGAGGCCCAGGCATTGAGGCCTTGGTTCTGAGGCCTTACAAAAACGGGGAAAGGTAGGAAAAAGAATCTTCAGGTTAGAGAAAATATTTACAAATGAATGAAGTTTTTTTTAAAACAATTTAATAAAAGCAATTTTTATTTGCTGGAAATGTATATTTGAAAAGAAAGACGCAGAAAGCGGGAAAAAGAATGGAAGCAAGATGGCGGCTACTCACCTCGGTTCAGAACGATAAGGCCCGCCCACACACGCACCGATTGGTCGACCGTCAGGTCACCAAAGTGTAGGATTGGTCAATCGTCCCGTCACTCGACTGTAGGAGGGCCGGCCCGCACGCGCCCAGGAACCCGGCGTACGATTGGTCGATGAGATGCTAATGAGCGGAATTTTGAACGTTTTTTGGATACCGCGGGCGCAATTTTTGTCCGGCCGAAACGTAAATACGCTTACAACCGTTTTGGAATGGTAAGCTTTCTTTTGACATAACGCACGCGTAGGTACGCTCTATAACTTTCGAGTGCATAGCCGGACAGACGCACACCGGGGCAACATTTTAAATGGAGTCCCAGGCTTTTGGGCCCTGTCTCTGTGTCCCTCTCTCAATCTGCTGCCGGGCAACATTTCTACCTTTTAATACCTTGCAAGATGAAAGTGAAAGTACTTATAAAACGTTTTTGGTAAATGTGATGTTATTTTTAAAAGAGATACTAACTTTTTCGAAGCTGGATGAGCAGATTTTGAGCTGGAAGGAGCTGAAGCAATGGCTGCCCGATGCTTGAGTTCAAAAGCATTAGTCCCGCCCACACACACCACCGATTGGTCAACCATCAGGGGACTGAACTGTAGGATTGGTCAATCATGACGGCACAAGATTGGTCGAACCTTGACGTCAGTCACTCAATGCTAATTAGCAGATAATGAGTGGAATTTTGAAGGTTTTTTGCATAAGGCGCGAACAATTTTCGTCCGAGCGAAAAGTAAATACGCTTACGACCGTCCCGGAACCGTAAGCTTTCTTTGGACGTAACGCGCGCTTAGGTATGCCCTATAACTTTCGAGCGTATAGCCGGACAGACGAAACATACGGAACCGCTTTATATAGATAAGAAGAAGAAGATAGATAGATAGACTAGCTGGAGTGCCCGGCGGTGCCGAGGCTTTTTCGAGGGCATGTTGTTGTTGGAAGAGAGAGAGAGAGCGACTGGGGGGAAGAGAGAGAGAGAGCGACTGGGGGGAAGAGAGAGAGCGACTGGGGGGAAGAGAGAGAGCGACTGGGGGGAAGAGAGAGAGCGACTGGGGGGGAAGGAGAGAGAGAGAGAGGGAGACTTGGGGGAAGGAGAGAGCGAGAGAGAGACTGGGGGAAGGAGAGAGCGAGAGACTTGGGGGAAGGAGAGAGAGAGGGGGGGAAGGAGAGAGAGACAGAGAGGGGGAAGGTGAGAGTGAGGGAAGGGGCTGGACTCAGAGCCCGGTGGGTGAAGGGCGGCCGCCATTTTGTGAGGTCGGCGGGACGGTTGAGACCGCGGGGAAGGGCTTGGACTTAGAGCCCAGCCGCGGTGACCGTGGGTTATATTGCGATGACTGTGTTATAGGACAATGAAGCCAGCTACCCTCTGACTGGAGGAATCAGGAGCCACTTTCTTAAGGCTTTTAATCTGCGATTTAATAATTTCAAAATACTGTTACTTGTTCCACATTTAAATTTTATGTAGTTTAAAATACTTCTAACATTGAATATAATTCTGGTTAATATTTGGGATCCAGGGTGTAGTTAGTAATACTTGAAGTCTTACGTTGCAGCTTCTGACCGCCTGTGTGAAGCAGAAACTCAGACATAGTTTGATGCTGAATCTTTGCTGGTTGTTCGAATGATGCCAATAAATCTGTATCCGTTTCTGTCACTTTTTCTTAATTAGGAAATGCCCTTAATTGATGAAACGCCGACTCCCTCCTACCTCTTCCCCCCCTCCCCCTCCTACCTCTTCCCCCCTCCCCCTCCTACCTCTTCCCCCCCACCTCTTCCCCTCCCTCCCCTCCTACCTCTTTCCCCCCCTCCCTCCCCCTCCTACCTCTTCCCCCCCTCCCTCCCCCCTCCTACCTCTTCGCCCCCTCCCTCCCCCTCCTACCTCTTCCCCCCTCCCTCCCCCTCCTACCTCTTCCCCCCTCCCTCCCCTCCTACCTCTTCCTCCCCCTCCTACCTCTTCCCCCTCCTACCTCTTCCCCCCTCCCCCTCCTACCTCTTCCCCCCTCCCCCTCCTACCACTTCCCCCCCCTCCCTCCTACCTCTTCCCGCCTCCTACCTCTTACCCCCTCCTACCTCTTACCACCCTCCCCCTCCTACCTCTCTTCCCCCCTCCTACCTCTCTTCCTCCCCCCACCCCCCCACCTCTCTTCCCCCCTCACCCCTCCTACCTCTTCCCCCTCCCCCTCCTACCTCTTCCCCCCCTCACCCCTTCCCCCCCGACCTCTTCCCCCTCCCCCTCCGACCCTCTTCCCCCCCTCCCCCTCCTACCTCTTCCCCCCTCCCCCCTCCTACCTCTTCCCCCCTCCCCCTCCTACCTCTTCCCCCCCTCCCTCTCCTACCTCTCTTCCCCCCTCCCCCTCCTACCTCTCTTCCCCCCTCCCCCCTCCTACCTCTTCCCCCCCTCCCCCTCCTACCTCTTCCCCCCCTCCCCCCTCTTCCCCCCCTCCCCCCTCCTATCCTCTTCCCTCCTACCTCTTCCCCCCTTCCCTTCCTACCTCTTCCCCCCTTCCCCTCCTACCTCTCTTCCCCCTCCCCCTCCCACCTCTCTTCCCCCCTCCCCCTCCCACCTCTCTTCCCCCCTCCCCTCCCACCTCTCTTCCCCCTCCCCCTCCCACCTCTCTTCCCCCCTCCCCCTCCCACCTCTCTTCCCCCCTCCCCCTCCCACCTCTCTTCCCCCCCTCCCACCTCTCTTCCCCCCTCCCCCTCCTACCTCTTCCCCCCTCCCCCTCCTACCTCTTCCCCCCCTCCCCCTCCTACCTCTCCCCCCCCACCTCTTCCCCCCCTCTGGTCTTCCCCCCTCCTCCTCCCTCTTCCCCCCTCCTCCCTCTTCCCCCCCTCCTCTTCCCTCTTCCCCCTCCTCCTCCCTCTTCCCCCCTCCCCCTCTCCTCCCTCTCCCCTCCCCTCCCTCTCACCACCTCCCTACCCCTCCCCTCCCTCTCCCCCTCCTCCCCTCCTCCCCCCTCTCTCTCCCCCCTCTTCCTCTCCCCTGCCCGAGCCCTCATCCCCCGCTCCAATCCCTCTTTCCGCCCCGGGGCCCGGGCCTCGGCACCTGGATGAACGCGTTCCCTTGGACGCTTTTGGCGGCCTCGGCCGTCACCCTGATGCCGTTGGCCGAGGCAAACACCCGCAAAGACATGGCCCAGCCGAGTCCAGCGCCCCGGTCAGCTCGAGGTCCGCAGCCGCTGTTCGGCCGCAGGCCACAAAGCACCCGAGCCCAGCGCCGGCGATGGCTCCACGGAGCTCCGTGCCGCCCCACGCACTGACATGGCCCCGCCCTCCCGAGCTGGCTTGAAGAGCGCCGATTGCGGCTGTGAGAGACGGCCGGTGGGCCCGGTTGCCGGGGTAACCCTTCCCGCTCTCCAAGCGCCGCCCGAGACCTGCACTCCCGAGAGCCCCGCCCCCCCCGCCCGAGCCGAGCGGGGAACAGAGAGAGACGCCGCGTCTCAGCTGCTCCTGCTGCGCGCGCACCCTTTACTAAGGTAGCGGCGCTCGGCTGAGGCCCGCCCCTCCAGCCTTCACAAAGATGGCGGCGATCGGGGGCCGCTTGTTGACTGGGGCCGGGAGGTGCCTAGCTCGGGCGTGGGTGCAGAGGAGAGGCTGAGGCTTCGAGGCTACGGAGATCTGGCAGCCATTGTTTCACTGCCATTACTTCAGCTTCCAGCTCAAACTACATTGATCATCCAGCTTTGAAAAAGTTAGTATCTCTTAAAAATAACATAAGATTTACCAAAAACGTTTTATAAGTACTTTCACTTTCATCTTACAAGGTATTAAAAGGTAGAAATGTTGCCCGGCAGCAGATTCACAGAGGGACAGACAGACAGGGCCCGAAAGCCTGGTACTCGATTTAAAATGTTGCCCGGCAGCAGATTCACAGAGGGACACAGAGAGACCCCAAAGCCTGGTACTCGATTTAAACCGCCCGGCCCAAAACAGCCCTGGCAAAGCCAGGCTCCCCCAGCCCAAAACAGCCATAGAGCGTACCTACACGTGCATTACATCAAAAGAAAGCTTATGATTCCAAAACGGTCGTAAGCGTATTTACGTTTCGGCCGGACAAAAATTGTGCCCGCGGTATCCAAAAAACGTTCAAAATTCCGCTCATTAGCATCTCATTATCCGCTCATTAGCAATAGAGTGACGTCGAGGTCGACCAATCGTACGCCGGGTTCCTGGCGCGTGCGGGCGGGCCCTCCTACAGTCGAGTGACGGGACGATTGACCAATCCTACGCTTCGGTGACCTGACTGTCGACCAATCGGTGCGTGTGTGGGCGGGCCTTATCGTTCTGAAGCGAGGTGAGTCGCCGCCATCTTGATTACAAACTTTTCATTTCTTTTTCCCGCTTTTTGCGTGTTTATTTTCAAATCTACATTTCCAGCAAAAAAAAAAGTTGCTTTTAAAACACACATTGTTCAAAAAAAAAGTTAATTAACTTGTAAATCTTTTCTCTAACCTCTATAATTCTCCTACCTTTCACCGTTTTTCCAGTCCCGGGGCCTAGGCTTCTCCAACTGCAAGCAGTGCAACTCTAAACCCAGGCTCCCGGCCTAGACAGAGACAAACACTGGCAGAGGGGAGAGGGTGTGCTGCCTCAGCTCCATTCCCGGGGTCAGTAGGTGGGGAGGCTTCATAAGCAACTGGGGTAGGTCGCAAGCCCGAATAATAATCTGAAGATCCTGTGTTTGCAGCTGAGGAAATTTCTTCTGCTGACAGCCCCAGGTTAACGGCAGCCATCTTTGTCAAGGAGGGCGAAAAGTTTCAGTGCGACGCCATTTTGATTCAGTGTGTAACAGAGTGCATGCGCGGCCATCTTAGTACAGGAACATAGAGTGGGTGGGGCTTCTGTGCTCCAAATCGGGTCCTGGTGACCGAGACAGACAATCAACTGTGTGGGCGGGGCCTAATCTTTCCAACTGAAAAGCAAGCGGCGGCCATTGTTTGTGATGCAACACACTGAGAGGTGAGCACCCCTTTTTTAATAAAAAGATTGGTGAGGTTGTAAAGTGTATGTTATAGAAAGATTTACCAAAAATGTTTTATAAGTACAGGAAACTTTGTGCTATCTGGAGGTGAACTATCCGGCAATCTGGAGCCACCGGCAAAAATCAGCAGCCGTTTTTTATTCTTTTTGTTTGTTTTTTTTGCTTTGTTTGAACAGTCAAGCTGTGCAAGGTCTGTAGCTATAGCAACAGCTTTAGCTACAGAGCTTGCAGGCCACACCTGAGTGTTTAGAAGCTGTTGCTAAGCAACAGTGTTATCAAATACGGAGATAGGAATCTCCGTATCTCTCAACATTAACTCTGGAGAGTACAGCAGTTTTGAGGCAAGGCAGCAGCTCGGTCAGGTGGGTGTCGGATAGCACAAACTTTCCTGTACTTTAAGTTTATCTCCCCCCTCCCTTCCTCCCTTCCCTCCCCCCTCCCCCCCAACACCCCCCACCCCACACCCCCCCTCCCACCCTTCCCCCCACACCCCCTTCCCCCCTCCACACCCCCTTCCCCTTCCCCCCCATACCCCCTTCCCCCTCCACACCCCCTTACACCCCCTTCCCCCCCACACCCCCTCCCCCCTCGCCCCCCCCCAGTCGCTCTCTCTCTTCCCCCCGGTCGCTCTCTCTCTTCCCCCCAGTCGCTCTCTCTCTTCCCCCCAGTCGCTCTCTCTCTTCCCCCCGGTCGCTCTCTCTCTTCCCCCCGGTCGCTCTCTCTCTTCCCCCCGGTCGCTCTCTCTCTTCCCCCCCGGTCGCTCTCTCTCTTCCCCCTGGTCGCTCTCTCTCTTCCCCCCGGTCGCTCTCTCTCTTCCCCCCAGTCGCTCTCTCTCTTCCCCCCAGTAGCTCTCTCTCTTCCCCCCAGTAGCTCTCTCTCTTCCCCCCAGTCGCTCTCTCTCTTCCCCCCAGTCGCGCTCTCTCTTCCCCCCGTCGCTCTCTCTCTTCTCCCCAGTCGCTCTCTCTCTTCCCCCCAGTCGCTCGCGCTCTCTCTCTTCCCCCCAGTCGCTCGCTCTCTCTCTCTTCCCCCCCAGTCGCTCGCTCGCTCTCTCTCTTCCCCCCCGTCGCTCGCTCGCTCTCTCTCTTCCCCCCCCAGTCGCTCGCTCTCTCTCCCCCCAGTCGCTCGCTCTCTCTCTCTCTCTCCCCCCCCAGTCACTCGCTCTCTCTTCCCTCCAGTCGCTCTCTCTCTCTTCCCCCCAGTCGCTCTCTCTCTCTCTTCCAACAACAACATTCCCTCAAAAATCCCCTCGGCACCGCCGGGCACTTCAGCTATATTTAATAAATTGGTCTCTACTGCCTTCTGTGGTAGAGAATTCCACAGGTTCACCACTCTCTGGGTGAAGAAATTCCGCCTCATTTCTGTCCTAAATGGCTTACCCCTTATCCTTAGACTGTGACCCCTGGTTCTGGACTCCCTGACATCGGGAACATCCTTCCTGCATCTAGTCTGTCCAGTCCTGTCAGAATTTTGTAAGTTTCAATGAGATGCCCTCTCATTCTTCTAAACTCCAGCGAGTATAAGCCCAGTCGACCCAATCTCTCCTCATATGTCATTCCTGCCATCCCAGGTATCAGCCTGGTGAATCTTCGCTGCACTCCCTCCATGGCAAGAACACTCTTCCTCAGATAAGGCGACCAAAACTGCACACAATACTCAAGATGTGGTCTCACCAAGGCCCTGTACAACTGCAGCAAGACATCCTTGTTCCTGTACTCAAACCCTCTCGCTACGAAGGCCAACTACTTTTAGTGGACTTAAAAGTAGATAAATTCCCAGGCCCAGAATTGCCCAGGCTGCTGTGTGAGGCAAGGGAGCAGATTGCAGGGGCTCTGACGCACATTTACCGAAACTCTCTGGCCACAGGTGAGGTGCCAGAGGACTGGAGGACAGTTAACGTAGTACCATTATTCAAGAAGGGTAGTAGGGAATAAACCAGGGAATTACAGGCCACTGAGCCTAACATCAGCGGTAGGGAAATTATTGGAAAAAATTCTGACGAACAGAATTAGTCTTCATGTGGAGAGGCAAGGATTAATCAAGGATAGTCAGCATGGCTTTGTCAGGGGGAGATCATGTCTAACTAATTTGATTGAATTTTTCGAGGGGATAACTAGGTGTGTGGATGAGGGTAGTGCAGTTGATGTAGTCTACATGGACTTCAGTAAGGCTTTTGACAAAGTCCCACATGGGAGACTGGTGAAGAAGGTAAGAGCCCATGAGATCCTGGGCAATTTGGCACATTGGATCCAAAATTGGCTTAGTGGCAGGAGGCAGAGGGTGATGGTCGAAGGTTGTTTTTGTGACTGGAAGCCTGTGTCCAGTGGTGTACTGCAGGGATCGGTGCTGGGTCCTTTGCTGTTTGTAGTGTACATTAATGATTTAGATATGAATGTAGGAGGTATGATCAGTAAGGTCGCAGATGACACGAAAATTGGTGGAGTGGTAAATAGCGAGGAGGGAAGCCTCAGGCTACAGGACGATATAGATGGCAGCAGGACAGGTAAATGAGGTGGTTAAAAAGGCATATGGGATACTTGCCTTCATTAGTCGAGGCATAAAATATAAGAGCAGGGAGGTTATGATGGAGCTGTACAAAATGCTAGTTAGGCCACAGCTGGAATACTGTGTGCAGTTCTGGTCGCCACACTATAGGAAGGATGTGATTGCATTGGAGAGGGTGCAGAGGAGATTCACCAGGATGTTACCTGGGCTGGAGCGCTTCAGCTATGAAGAGAGACTGGACAGGCTGGGGTTGTTTTCCTTAGAGCAGAGAAGGCTGAGGGGGGGCCTGATTGAGGTGTACAAAATTATGAGGGGCATAGATAGGGTAGATAGAAAGGAACTTTTCCCCTTAGTAGAGGGGTCAATAAACAGGGGGCATAGTTTCACGGTAAGGGGCAGGAGGTTTAGAGGGGATTTGAGGAATAACATTTTCGTCCAGAGGGTGGTTGGAATCTGGAACTCGCTGCCTGAAAGGGTGATAGAGGCAGGAACCCTCACAGCATTCAAGAAGCATTTAGATGAGCACTTGGAACACCATATCATACAAGGCTACTGTAGCTTCCAAAAGCTCATAATAATTTGTCCATGACTACACAAACCACTCTGGGTGCAGGTATATTGTGTATCAGTAAAACAGGTTTATTATGCATTAAACATCCAGTACAAAGAAGTAACACTTAACAAGGAGATAGTCACAGTCTTGTTCGTTTGAGCCTCGGCGTTTCTTCCGAGCGACTGTGGCGAGGTCTCTTTATCCTGTTGCTGCTTTCTCTTGACTGAAGTTCCTTCAACTCTGATTCTGGGTTCGCGCTGCATTCAGTGTTCAATATATGTATCTTTATACACTTTTTTTCCCTTTGCCTACATGACTGCAAACAGCTATCCAACACCTAGTACATGTTTTATGACCTTGTTGATCCCACTAGATCTCGCTTTGTGCATATCAAAGGGCCCTTTTATCTTTAGATATTCTCCTTCCAAAGACCATTTCCCAAGATGTTGTCTAAACAATCTGTCCATTTTATAGTCGTATCACTGAGGGGTGCTCTCTTCTCCAACTCTTATCTCTTATCAATCACATTACTGAATACCACGTTCCTGATAGTCCCCATAAACTTAGCATTACATTCCATTCCTTCAGTAATTGAAAACAGAGCGAGTTTCAGTGAGGTTGGCATATTTTCCCATCCTGCTTTTCTCTCAGCCATTCGCCATTTTATACAGGCTTTTAGGCTTTTAACATACAATTTCACATATTATAGTTATACAAAAATGTTTTACTAAATCATACAAATACACCCTATCCTACACTACAAATCAAGTGCTGGAAAATAGGATTAGAATAGACAGGGCTTGATGGCCGGCGCGAGCACGATGGGCCAAAGGGCCTCTTTCTGTGCTGTATTACTCTGACTATACTCTCTCACCTTGGTCCTCAGACTCCCACCATGATCAGCCCCAACACCAGCAGCACCAGGCATACCAGCAGCACCAGCAACAACACCAACCTTCTCTGCAATCAACTGATGCTGCACAGGACACGGGGCTTCAGCACCTGACCACATTGCTGCCCGGGAGCCCAGGGATGGCCTCACCATGGCCAGGTTTACTTCACTTGACGTTGTACACCCTGGCTGCCACATGATGTGCCAGGTTGGCACCACCCCACACCAACACCATAAAGCATCCCTACTATGCCCAAGCCATTCCTTTCACACTCAACCATTGCGGGGGGGGGGTACCGTTATGTCTCACCATTCACTACAACTCACTAAGCCACTTCCAAAGGTGCACACAAATCTGTCCAAGAACGCAAAGTGTTGAAAATAAAGGTTTCAATGTTTGACACCACATTAACAGAAACTTTACATGAGCATTGCATAAAACACCCAAGTGGCTACCCTTGTGTGTTGTTAGTTGGTATGATTGCACTAGGATGAGGGTGAGTGTGAGGGATGGCTAGTGAGATGGGGATGTGATAATGTAGATAGAGAGGGATGGGTGGAGGTCTCAGGTAAGTTGGTGTGAGTAAGGATGTGCAGGAGTAGGGTAGGGAAGGCAGTGATGGGAATGTGGTGAGAGGCAGAGCAGGATGAGGTAGAGTGTGACTTTGTACTAAAGTTTCATGATCTACTGAGATCATTGAAACATTTGCGGCACTGCACCCAGGTCCTCCTGACCACATCCCTCCTTGTGCCCTCCTCTGCAGTGTGCAACCAGACTATGCTGATCTCCTGAGGTGGTCTCTTCCGCCCATGGCAAGGGAAGAGGACCTCCCTGCATGCTGTGACTCCCTCTATAAGCATATGGAGGGAATCATGGGAGAGCCTGGGTGCAGCCGTGCACCTCTGTGCAGTGCTTGTCAGTGTCTGCAGCACCTCAATGCTGTAGAACACTGACAGCACAACGGTCAAAATAAAGTTGGCCATGGCCTCTTTAAGGAAACCGGCTAATAATGCGTCATCAAATGATGTCACCAGATCTGCTTCCTCTAATTGGCCGGCAAATGCGCTGGGTGGGCTTAACAAGCCCAATGAAGGTAAATTCATTTCAGAGGCTGGGATGGAGACAGCAGTGGAGTCGGGACCCGACACCGACGTCTCCTGCCATGGACCCGCTGAGGTTAGCAAAATCGCAGCCAAGGAATCTTTAGCCCCAATCTCAACAACATCAGAAGAATTGGCAAACTGGGTGTATACTTCTTGGTATGTACTTCTGGTATCCTTTGAAGTTTGAATAAGAGCAAAGGAAATCAAAAATATATCCCTTGAAATAAAATAAAGCTTTTTGTGTCTTCTCGCTGCTCCCTTTGGGGCACAGTGTAAGTGATGGATGGATTCACAGGCTGATTAACAGTCTGACTGGCTGCGTTAACGCTCCTCCATGGCCGGAAATAAAGCTGACAAACAAAGAATATTTAAAGACAGAGAGGGCGAGATAGACAAGGACTTAAAAACACACAAAAAGGATTGAGTAGAACAAATCAGAAAGAGGGAGGGAAAGAGAGAGAAGGCAAGCAATCAAGCTGGTGGAGAGAATGAACTATTGGTGGAGGTGGAGAGAAACAAAATAGAGAGAAAAAGAAGAGTTTAAATGGTCAAAGTATCCCAGCATGTTTTGCTTTAGCATTTTACCAAGAGCGAATATGGAGAAAAAGGGAAGCTTTTTGTTTCTGTGAACAAAATGAGCTGAGCTCACTTTGAGGCCACTTGGCCTACACATCTGAAGTACAATAAACAAAGCTTATAGAACCGAGATGAAGGCCGAAAGATTAGAAGTAGTCGGAAGTCCATTCGCCTTAATGGTGACCCACGAAGGTTACAAGTCTGATCAATTTAAACGAGACTCTGTGAAGGTTAAACAGATTGGGGGAGAAATTCGGTGGAGCCGCAAACTGGGGAATTACCGCTGCGATCGGAGCAGTTGCGACCACCGGAAATTCAGCTTGTGCGCCCCAAGAGGGACACGGGGCGCTGCTCGAGGCGCTCCGTGTCCCTCTTAGGGCGTTGAAACTGAATATCGCAGCGCAACATGCCGCAGCACCACACGCTGTGGCACGGCGCGCTGCGGTGCTGCAGGCCTTCCTCCCATTCTTAAGGGGGAGGGGCCTGCACCAGCGCGATCAGAGATCGCGAGTGCCGGCAAAAGAGCCCAGGAGAAGTGCCGGGCTCTCGGAAAACAGCCGGCACTGCCGCGGGGGGAGATCAGAAGGCCGGGGACGGAGGTGCTGGCAGGCGGCCGCCGAAAAAACCGGCCGCCCCGCACCTCCACCTTACTTTGCGCCACTCCCGCCACAGGTAGGCCCCCTGAACCGGGCGCGATTTGCGAACGGCGCTACAGAGGCGGGCGCTACCAAATATCGCGATCGGGGCGGTAGCGGGGCGCTGCGCACACTGATGACGTCATCGATTGCGGCGCAGTGCAACAGGCTAACGCCTCCATTAGCGCCCCAGCTAAATATCGCGGGAGGTGTGGCCAGTGGCGCTAAAGCCACTGAGTGCCCTCTTTAGGCGCTAACTGGTGGCGCAGCCCACCAAATTTCTAGGCCATTGTATTAATTGCTCGCCATTTAATGTGATACTGTAGAACAGTTGTGTAAAAACCAGTATTGTTATTAGTCAGTGTATATTAAAGCTTGTTTCAAACCACTTGGGCCTGAATACTGCACACAAAGGCAATCTTTATCCCAGGTCTGTCACAACCTTGACTTCTAGAATTCTTTTCCAGGGATTGTAAGAATGTCTGAATTTTCTGTGTTTAATAAATAGATCATTGTAAAACCTTTTACAGTATAAAAGCCCCTGCACTTGCACAGACCTGGGAGAGACTCCAGATGGCATACAGTGCTTATGCAATGCTCATGCTTTATAACTCTGCATATCTGAGTTCAGTTTGTATGATAGTTATTCTTTTATTTCAAGTTCATAGTAATGTTTTATTACTCCTCAGTTGAAAAATGTTTTGCATTATTTGGATACTTTTAATTAAGAGCATTCTTCATAAATATGTCTCTCTACACAGGTTGCTTTTATACAGTGACTGAAGCAAATTTCAATTAGAAACTAGTACTATTATTGCTATACCAAAAGCCAAATACCGCGGATTCTGGAAATCTGAAGTAAAAACAGAAAATGCTAGAAACACTCAGCAGGTCAAGCAACATCTATGGAGAGAGAAACAGTTAACGTTTCAGGCTGATGACCTTTTGTCAGAAGTGAAAGAAGTTAGATCTAATCGTTTTTAAGCAAGTACAGAAGCAGGGAAGGAAGGGGGAGCAGGAGGTAAGGAAAGAACAAAGGGGAAGGTAGAAATGATTAAATGACAAAAGGGTTGATGGTGCAAGGCCAAAGGGAGTGGTAATGGGATAAGTAAAGAAACAAAAGATGGGTCTAGGGGAGTTGTAAATGGCAACAGCAGAACCATTACCAGCACCTGCTTTCCAGAAAACTGGGAGCAGTGGTTATAATTTGAAGTTATTGAAATCATTGTTGAGTCCGGAAGGTTGGAAAGTGTTTAATCGAAAGATGAAATGCTGTTGCTTGAGCATTCGTTCAGCTATTACAGTAGTAGCTGCTGTAGGTATATTTGTACTAAAATGGAAATACAAATGCAAAGCGTGTCGCTCGGTCTTCCATTAAGAGTATAGCAGGCTGTGTGATGTCTATATCTGAGCCATTAATGGTGTGGAGATGCCGGAGTTGGACTGGGGTGGACAAATGTAAGAAGTCACACAACACCAGGTTATAGTCCAACCGCGATCTTGGGTTCATGTCACGCTACATGTAACCCCACCTGACGTAGGGTCACCCAGACTCGAGTCGTCGTTGGCTTGTTCTCTCTACACAGATGCGGCCGGACCTGCTGTGATTTCCAGCAAAAAAAATGTTTTTTGGTCTGTTTTTTGTTTTTCATACAGACCCCAGCATCTGCAACATTTGACCCCTTGTGACCCCACCTCATTGTTCTTTGATCACAGAATCACAGAAACCCCACAGTGCAGATAGAGGCCATTTCGGCCCATCGAGCCTGCACCGACACATATCCCACCCAATCCCCGTAACCCCACATATATTAATCCCCCTAACACTAAGGGTCAATTTATCATAGCCAATCAACCTAACCCGCACATCTTTGGACTGTGGGAGGAAACCGGAGCACCCGGAGGAAACCCACGCAAACACGGGGAGAATGTGCAATGATGTAATGTTTTCCTGACTAACCTGTTTGGACACCATTCACAGCTTTGATCGCTGTGATTATCTCTCTGCCGAGGTGCGACAAATGTCAGTTAGAAAGATTACCTGTAATCACCTGACATTATTCTCTGACTATATAAGTTGTGTCTTTATGCATCTCTCCACTTCACCTGACGAAGGAGCAGCGCTCCGAAAGCTTGTGATTTCAAATAAAACTGTTGGACTATAACCTGGTGTTGTGTGACTTCTTACATTTGAGCCATTAATGACATCAAATAATTTCAGCATTAGAAGAACTTCTAGTTTGCACTTCGGATCTGATGGGGAGGATTTTTACTTGTCAGAACGAGTGTGTTTGAAATTGACAGCGTGTCGGGAAGCCGGCCCCAGTCCGCCGACTTCCGCATTTAACTGCAATGCAGTAAGCTGTGTAGGAGAGGGGGGTTGTTAATTTAAATATGTTAATTGCTCTTAAGAGTGATATTAACAAGGGTTTTGGGATATAACTATGGGTGCTTGGGTTTTCCAGACTTCCTGGAACTCGCCAGTGGGAAAAAAAGGCAAAACTTGGAACTTTGGGATTCCATTCTGACAGTTCCTTCTTTTGTTCTCTCACCCCCAGAAGCCATCAACTGTCATCTTTGCAGTGTCCCTTTAAATACTGGAGAGGAAATCGACTCATGCGGGTTGTCATCGCGCCCGCTCAACCTAATTGGTCGGGAAACCTGGAAGTCAGATGCAATTGCAGTAGCTAGGTTAAAAAGCCATTGCCAGATGAGCTGCATTTACCTCCAGGTTTCCCGCGAGCTACCAGACCCCCCATCTCCACTCCCAGTGCGTCGCCAAGTTATAATTCCCCCTGAAGAGTTAAAAAATGTTAGCTACATGAATTTGAAGACCAGATTGATATGTATTTGAATTAAAGGAAATTCACCTCACTCTCCCACTGGCTTATAAAGAAAGAAAGGCTTGCATTTATACAGCGTAAGCTAAATTCTTTTGAAGTGTAGACACTGTTGAAATGTGCAGAGCAATATCCCACAAACAGCACAAACTAGATAATCTGTTGGTTGAGGGATAAACATTGGCCAGGACACTGGGGATAAGTCCCCTGCTCTTCTTTGAAATAGTGCCATGGGATCTTTTATGTCCACCTGCAAGGGAAGACAGGGCCTCGGTTTAACATCTCATCCGAAAGACGGCACCTCTGACAGTGCAGCACTTCCTCAGTACTGCACTGGAATGTCAGCCTAGATTATGTGCTCAAGTTTCTAGAGTGGTACTTGAATCTGCAACCTTGTGATTGAGAGGTGGGAGTGCTCCCACTAAGCCACAGCTAAAACTTATAAGCAAATGCACAATTCTACAATGTAATATTGAGCTTTACAGATCAGAAAGAAATGAAGTTTGATTCTTGGTCAGATTAGGGGCACTAAATTTGATTCAGCACTTCTGATTGAAGGAGGGGAAAATCTTTACAAGTTGGAAAATGTGTGTGTGTGGTTGTCGGCTGAGGATGGGATTGAGAGTGGCTGTACAGTCTGTGAATATTTAGTATGGTTTCAAAATGGAAATAGCAACTTTCAGTGCTTTAGTATTTAAAGCATCAAATTTAAATTCTGAATGTGTTTCTTATAGATCTTGTAAATACAAAAAGAATGTCAGAAGAAGAGGATTTTAGTACCACTTTAGCCTACACGAAAAGTCCTAAAGTCTCTAGACGAACTACGTTTCAGGTATGGTACTATATAGCTCCAAAATTGTGAAAGTTTTGACCACCTCTATTAAATCTCCCCATAAGCTTCTCTGCTGTAAGGAGAACAATCCCAGCTTCTCTAGTCTCGCCACATAACTGAAGTCCCTGAACCCTGGTACCATTCTAATAAATCTTCTCTGCATCGTTTCCAAGGCCTTGATATCCTTCCTAAAGTATGGTGCCCAGAATTGGACACAATCCACCAACTGAAGCCTAACCAAAGATTTATAACTGTTTACCATAACTAGCTATAGCTCTCGACAAACATCCACTATAAGCCCACTGACTCCCACAGCTACCTGGACTACACTTCCTCCCACCCTGCTTCCTGTAAACACTGTATTCCATTCTCCCAGTTTCTCCGTCTCCGCCGCATCTGTTCTGACGATGCCACCTTCCATACTAGTGCTTCCTTTTTCCTCAATCGAGGATTCCCCTTGACCGTGTCCGTTCCATTTCCCGCACTTCTGCTCTCGCCCCTTCCCCTCTCTCCCAGAACCATGAGAGGGTTCCCCTTGTCCTCACCCTTCACCCCACCAGCCTCCACATTCAACGGATCATCCTCCACCATTTCCGCCACCTCCAGCATGATTCCACCACCAAACACAGCTTCCCCTCACCCCCCCCCCCTTTCAGCATTCCGAAGGGACCGCGACACCCTGGTCCACTCCTCTATCACCCCCAACACCCCTTCCCATTCCCACGGCACCTTCCCGTGCAAGCACGGGAGATGCAACACTTGCCCTTTTACTTCCTCCCTTCCCACTATCCAGGGCCCTAAACACTCCTTCCAGGTGAAACAGCGATTTACTTGTACTTCTTGCAATTTAATATACTGTATTTGCTGCTCACGATGCAGTCTGCTCTACATTGGGGAGACCAAACGCAGATTGGGTGACCGCTTTGCGGGACACCTCCGTTCAGTCCGTAAGGGTAACCCCGAGCTTCTGGTCGCCTGTCACTTTAATTCTCCGCGCCATTCCCACTCTGATCTCTTCATCCTTGGCCTCTTACATTGTTCCAATGAAGCTCAACCTAAGCTCGAGGAACAGCACCTCATTTTTCGATTCGGCACTTTACAGCCTTCTGGACTCGACATCAAGATCAACAATGTCAGACTGTAACCTTGGCCCCTATATTTACTTTTTTCTCACAGGGCAGCTGTTGATGGTTCTGCCATTGCCATTTAAACCACATCTAGAGTCATCTTTTGTTTCTTAACTTGTCCCATTACCATCTCCTTTTGCCTTGCACCATCATCCCTTTTGTCTTTTAATCTCTCCTGCCTTCCATCCTATCACAGATCTTCCCTTTGTTCTTTCCTCCCCTCCTCCCTTTCCCTGCCTCACACTTGCTTAAATACCTGTTACTTCTCCAACTTTTTCCAGTTCTGGCGAAGGATCATCGACCTGAAACGTTGGGGGGGATTTTAACTCGGGTGCGGGATGGTGTCGTGTTATCCGAATTTCATGTTTCCCACACGAATCTAAATGGATGTGGGAGATTGACGCAATTTTAACTGAATTGGCCAATTGATTTCCAACGTGTGGGAAGCCTTTGCAAATGGGTTTGTCATGACTGAAAGTCCCCTCCGATGACATCATTGCTGCTGCATTTAAGGTCCACAGCAAGCCTTGCTTCTTCTGCAGACTGCCAAGCTTCTTGACTGTGCATTGTGAGGGAGCTGCAGCAAATATGCAGCCAAATCAGCTCCTCGCTTTGACGAGGTGGCACTGCAGGCATTAGTGGATGGGGCTAGGGCCAACAGGGAGGTGCTGTTCCCTTCATCAGGGAGGAATACAGTGCAGGAAAAGATTTAATGACCTTCAGCGCACTGGAAAAGTGAGTATGAATTTTCCATCACCCTCAATCTGATCCCCATTGCCTTTCCTCACCAGCACTCAGCTTTAGCAATCTCTTCCTCCACATCCCACTTTACACTGACATCCATGCACCCTTACCCATTCCCTCGCTCTCTATGCTCACATTCACATAACTATTCGACCATGCAGCCCTCACACTCCCTATCACTCTGATGCTTTGAACACAACTGACAACACACAGGGAGGGCCCTTGGTCTTGCAACCTCACTCCATCTTTGTCTCCTAAGTATTTATGCTATGCAATCTCTACACTCACTCCTTCATTCTCACTCAACCTCCACTTGTCTCCCTCATTGCAGGAAAAGAGAGCTCACAATAAGTGAGAAAGAGCGAGGACAGGAGGAGGGCCACCCTCAGTAGCCCACCTCACCCTCTGGGAGGAGGCTGTCCTGGAGATCATGGGAGTGGAGGAAGATGCGCAAGTGGGGGACGGACAGACGGGTGCATCACAGCAAGCTGGTGGCTGAATAGTTTTCCATCTCTCATTGACATTGCATGAGTCGCTGATAATGATTCTGAAGCTGTAACAGATGGACTTATCATCTGCAATATGCAATGTGCATGTAACCTTGGCATCACATCTCTGACTCTTTTTATTTACTCCCCCACAGGACCATCACAAGCACCCGTCCCCACTAGCCAGGAGGAAGAGCCTGAGCCTCCAGACTCCTCAGAGGAAGCTGCAACCTCTGAGGGCGCAGCGTCAGCAGAATTCAGCGCACCCAGCACCAGCGCAGACACTCACCCCTCGGTGGGACTTTCGGGACATAGAGTAGTGTTGTCACCTGGTGTATCACAGCTTGCAAGTGAGCATCGGCAGATTGTGGAGACAGGGACAGCAGTGGAGAGTCCTAGTCGGAGGGCGCAGGACTCTGCCAGCTCGGCTCAGCAGCATGTCGACCCTCTGCCTCTGGGTCCATCCATAAGATCAGAGGTGATGGAACTCCATGCACAGATGCAGGAGTCTCTGGCAGGTTTTGTCTCTAGGGTCGCTGCGAGTGTGGAGCGAATGGAGGAGTCCATAGTGAACATGAGCAGAGCCTTTGTGGAGTCATTGGCGCATGAATGCATCATCACGGAAAGGATGGCTACCTCCGTGGAAAGGATTGCTACCTCTGTGGTAAGGCTGGCTACCGTAGAGGAGAGGATGGCTACGGCCATGGAGGAGGTTAGTCGCCAGGGTATGGAAAACATGGTCATTGTTCAGAATAGAATGACATCTCTTGAGGAGCGATGGGCATCTATTGAGCAGAGAAACTGGACCTTCATGGAAGTCCTTCTGAGTAGGACTGGTATTGCAGATACAGGTCCCCATGACCCCCCTGCTGTGCAGCAAGGTGCTCTCCAGCCACTTCCAGGCGCTGGCCCCTTCTGGCCTGTGCAGCTTCAGGTGGGTGAGCAGCAGCCTGGCGCTCCTGCTGCTGCTGATGTTGCTGGTGCTGCTGTTGTTCCTGGTTCTGCTGCTGCCACGGCTGGTGCTCGAGCTCCTCTAATGCCCAGATGGGAAGGAAATAAATGCCTCCCATGCTTCTGGTATATGCTTCCGTTGAAGAAGCGCTGAGTGAAGATGGCGAGAGGGGTTTCCCAGGAGGCCACACTGGAGATGTGTGTGAGGCTCCAACCTTCCAGAGGTGTGGTTAAGCCTTCTAAAAGTTGCCCCAGACCTGAGACCACTAAGTCCTGCCACCTGCAAATGATGGCTGATCAAATCTCCTCTTTAATGGTTGACCTGCAGTTGATAGTCAGCAATCTAATAGTGCACCCACCAGGTTTCACATTCGTGTTTCCCACCAGGTGTGTTTTACGTGGGAAAAGGGTTAAATTTGCAAGGGCCTGTTAAAATAGGATTATAGAGGCCATTTAGTGGTTATTAAGGGCCTTAAAGACCAGTCCTGCCTGTTGGAAGCGGGACGGAGTCGGGACCATCAGACACGCCTTAGTTAAACTTGCTCGGAGTCGGGAACCAGGTGGGGGGGGGGGGTGGTCCCGCCCGCCAGTTTTTGCGATTTTAACCCCCCGCACGCCTCCAAGCCCGACCTCTCAGCTCAATGAAAATCGAGCCCGTTAACTCTGTTTCTCTCTCCATGATGCTGCCTGACCTGCTGAGTGTTTCCAGCATTTTCTGTTGTTTCAGATTTCCAGCATCTGCAGTATTTTGCTATTGGGTTGCACCTCACTTTTCACTCTTCATACTCTTACACAGAATCATGTAAAATGTAGAAAACTAAAATCAGTATTGAGCCCTCATAATGTGCTACTGTTTTCGAAATGTAAGGATGCATTGTTCCATTTAATTGCTGAAGGAGAGCCTGAAGTACATATTTTCTTTTGCTATTAAAAAAATATGCCCTATAGATATGACTGTTGATGATAAGTATCCATAAAGAATTACTGAGTATTTGTAGGAATTTTGGACATTAGACTTGTCAATGTTACTTTTGGAATCTTGCGAGACTGTATTAGCCAGTCCCCCCTCCTGCCCCTCCCAAAAAGGAAAAACTTTTAAAATTGCTAATTTAGTTAGTTTATGTACTCCTGTCTACAGAGAAAATGACTTTTTTTGTATACTATTTTCAATTCAGGATGAATTACACAGGGCAGTTGCTGCCAGGGTGGCAAAGCAATCCACTGTTGAAGAAAATTACTTCAGTGATTTTGATGACTATGGTGAGAACATGCTCCATACTATAAAATTGTAAGAATTTAACTATTTCCAATGTTGTCTTGTAACCAATTAGAAAATACATTGAAGTTACCTTTGTAAATTTCTACTAACTCCACCCTTAAGTTTAATTACATCTAGAGTACCCAACATAGCTCTTACAAAGGAGTTGCAAATTGGTTCACTAATGTCCTTTAGGGAAGGAAATCTACTGTCCTTACCTGGTCTGGCCTATATGTGACTCCAGACCCACAACAATGTGGTTGACTCTTAACTGCCCTCTGAAATGGCCTAGAAGCCACTCAGTTGTAACAAACTACTTCAAGAAAGAATAATAAAAATAAAACTGGATGGACCACCCAGCATTGACCTCGGCACCGGCTTCGGACATGACAACAACACACCCAGCCCAGTCGACCCTGCAAAGTGCTCCTCACTAACATCTGGGGACTTGTGCCAAAATTGGGAGAGCTGACCCACAGACTCGTCAAGCAACAGCCTGATATAGTCATACTAACAGAATCATACCTTTCAGCCAATGCCCCAGATTCCTCCATCACCATCCCTGGGTATGTCCTGTCCCACCGGCAGGACATACCCACCAGAGGTGGCGGCACAGTGGTATACCAATCGCTGGGTCAAAATCCTGGAACTCCCTCCCTAACCGCCCTGTGGGAGTACCTTCACCACGCGAAACTGCAGCCGTTCAAGAAGACAGCTCACCGCCACCTTCTCAAGGTTAATTGGGGATGGGCAATAAATGCTGGTCTTGCCAGCGACACCCACATCCCAGGAACGAATTAAAAAAAAAAAGTAGTAACAGTTTAAAAAAAATAATGTGCTAGTAGCCTTTTAGTATCTTAACCAAGGTGTAATTCTTAATTTGTGTGCCTAAACAATGAGTGTAGCAGATTACTCAGTCAAGGGCATTACAGCCAAACCAATTTGTCCTTATCTGATGGGTGTGCATGCCCACTCCTTGTAAGGGTCACTGGAGAACAGTGATGAATAGGAGCCATGGATGACTTTTCCTTCCCTTATTCTGGGGACACTGATAGGTCATTGTCTGCTTTTGAGCCAATGGATGGAAAATCAGGCAGGCTGAGTAACTGGCATGCTATTCCCTACACATAATATTCTAACATTCCCTTCCAGTGTTGGATACTCTGCATCAGGAGTGCAAAAGCTGGAAATTCTCCCAGTAGAGAGGACAATCCTGACATTTCTAATGCTTCAAATTTTCTAATGCGTGTTCTGAAATTGAAATTAAATATTTTACTCATGTCCACTTGGCTTAGTGATCGCCCTCTTGCCTCTGAGTCAGAACATTGTATCCCTACTCCAGGACTCTTGAATACATAATCAAAGTTGATACTTCTGCAGAGAATGCTGCATTGTCAGAGGTATCGTCCTTTGGTTGAGATGTTAAATTTAAGCCCCATCTGTCAGTTCAAGTGACTTGCCCAAACATTTATCCTTCAACTAACGCCACCAAGAACAGAGAAACTGGTCATTCATCTCGTTTGCTGTTTGTGGGACCTTGCTGTGCACAAATTGTTTGCCTATGTAACAAAATTACTGTATTTCAAGGGCAAATCATTGGATGTGAAGTGCTTTGGGACAACCTGAGGAGGTGAATAATAAACAGCATTGGCCCAGAAATTCAGCTCTCCCCGGGTGAGTACGCACGGGGTACTCACCCGTAGGCCGAATGGAATTGCCGGTTTCCTGCATGCACTGCGCATGCGCGGGAAACCGGCACTTCCGATCCTCTGAACGAAGAGGTTCAGAGGTCGAACGCGCACGCAGGGGAGGCTGCGCGTGCGCTTTGAACTTAGTTTTTTTTTTACAGGTTTTCCCCGGAGGGTAAGCCTGCAGGATTTACACATTTAAAAAGCAGGCGTAAGGCCTTTTTGCAAGGGAAGTGGTCAATTAATTCAAATTAAAACATTTTTTCCACAGGTTTATTATTTTTAAATAATTTAAAGCAAGGTAAGTTTATTTTTATAATATAAAATTATTTGTTTCAAAAATTTAAATTATTGTTTAAAATAGTTATTTAATGTAATTTATAGTTTATTTAAAAAGAGTGATGTTTTTTAAAAATTTATTTGAAGGTTTACTGCTATTTTGGGCCTGTAGTATTTATAAGTTTTGACAGGTCTACCTGTCAATCTTATGAATGGGCTTTTCCCTCCTCCGATTGGCTGCTCATGGCTCACGTGATCCCAGGGGACGCATCGCACTAACTACGCCCCTGGGACACGCAAGCACAGTGCGCCGGCAGCTGGGCCAGGCCCCGGAGCGGAATTCCACGGGGCCCTACAGCTCAACTGCCGGCGCGCAAGGTAAGTGCAGGTCGGGGGCTTGCACCCGCAGGAAGCCCCCGACCCAAATTTCTGGGCTAATATTATCTGCAACTTGAATATAATTTAAGTTACTATTTGTTTATCCATATATGTATATAGTAAGGTTAGTTCATTGGTATCATAATAAGGAAGTAATTAAAAATATAAGGGCTGATTTTAACTTTCGGTGGTGGAAAATGGGTAGTACAGGAAATTTTGTGATATCCGGCACCGACGGGACCGAGCTGTTGCCGATCTATCAAAACTGCTGGACATACAAAGTTAATGTTGAAGTATACGGAGGTTTTCATCTCCGTATCTGACAACAAACACTGTTGCTTAGCAACAGCTTCTAAACAGTCGGCTGCAGCTGCAAGCGTCTCGAGCTGAAGCTGTTGCTATAGCTACAGACCTTGTAGTGCCTGACTGGGGGAAAAAAAAGCAACGAGAACTAAAAAAAACTTATAGAAAACGGCTCCTGATTTTTGCCGTTAGATCGAGTATTCCGGACATATAACCTCCGGATAAACCAAAGTTTCCTGTAGCAGGGTTGGTCGATGTTATGCACCCTATCCAATCCACTACTGACTGTTTTCCAACACCGGCAAAAGTTAAAATCAGCCCATATACATTTTAAATCCTGCAGTGACCCACTTTAACTAGTTTGGACACAATGCAGAGGAATATTTGATACAGAAAAAAGGTTCAGGTAGAGTTGATTTGAAAGCATAGAATTCAGATGAATATTAAGCCTACAATCTTTGCCATCTTCTAGCACAAATTTAGAGATCAATCTGTGACCTTGTAATGAAAATAAAGTAACAATATCCTGGAGTTCTATCTGCACCAGGATCCTGACTGTGATCTGTTACAAATCCTAGAATCCTAGAAAGTTACAGCACAGAAGGAGGCCATTCGACCCATTGTGTCTGTGCTGGTCGAAAAAGAGCTATCTAGCCTAATCCCACTTTCCAGCTCTTGGTCCGTAGGCCTGTAGTTTATGGCATTTCAAGTGCATATCCAAGTACTATTTAAATGTGATGGGGGTTTCTGCCTCTACCACCCTTTCAGGCAGTGAGTTCCAGACCCCCACCACCCTCCGGGTGAAAAGAATTCTCCTCAACTCCCCTCTAATCCTTCTACCAATTACTTTAAATCTATGCCCCCTGGTTATTGACCTCTCTACTAAGGGAAATAGGTCCTTCCTATCCACTCTATCTAGGCTCCTCATAATTTTATACACCTCAATCAAGTCTCCCCTCAGCCTCCTCCGTTCCAAAGAAAATAAACCCAGTCTATCTAATCCTTCCTCATAGCTAAAATCCTCCAGTCCTGGCAACATCCTCGTAAATCTTCTCTGTACCCTCTCTATCTCTAGTGCAATCACATCTTTCCTGTAATGTGGTGACCAGAACTGTATATAATACCCTAGCTATGGCCTACCTAGTGTTTTATACAGTTCAAGCATAACCTCTCTGCTGTTATATTCTATGCCTTGACTAATAAAGGAAAGTATCTCGTATGCCTGCTTAATCACCTTATCTTCCTGACCCCCACCACCCTCTGGGTGAAGAAAACTCCTCAACTTCCCTAGAATCATAGAATAGTACAGCACAGAAGGAGGCCATTTGACCCATCGAGTCTGTGCCAGCTCTTTCGAAGAGTCCCACTCCCCTACACATTCCCCATAACCCTGCAATTTTTTCTCCTTCAAGTATTTATCCAATTCCCTTTTGAAGGCTACTATTGAATCTGTATCCACCACCCTGTCAGCTAGTGCATTCCAAATCCTAACCACTTATTACGTAAAAAAGATTTTCCTCATGTCTCTCTGTTCTTGCACCCCCTTTAAAATTGTACCATTTAGTGTGTATGGTCTCCCCTCATTCTTTCTACCAAATGTATCACCTCACACTTTTCTGCATTGAATTTCATCTGAGATTGCAACTCAAGATGGCTCCTGGGGAGGCTGCTCCTCACTGTGCACTTCTATCCTTGGCCATCTGCTGCCATCCTTTGCCCTATCTCTCCCAATGTCCTCTCTTCCACTCTTTTAAGTTCCCCTGGCTCTAATAGTGGGTGCATTTTAGCCCTAACTGCTGGTTTAAAACATCACTGCCCGTCCCCCAACCTTGGGCAGTGGCGTTTTAAACCAGCAGTTAACTTGTTTTTCTCATTGAACTCCTGGATCTTTTCTCAAATTTGGCTTCCATATTCGTGGACTTCACTGGACATCAAGACTACACTTCTGCACTGGACGATGCTGGACTACACTGTAAAACTCATCTGTGTCTCTGATCTGCTACTCTGTTGCTTAAATTTTAAAGTAACATTGATCAGCTTACAGCCCTTCTCCCACCATTGCTGTTCCCTTCTGAACTCTGACTGGCTTACTGGTTCAATGGCTTTTCATTCAGCTACAGTCTGGTTCCTGGCTAGCATTTCACTCTCCTGGGCCGAAGTACATTTTTCCGCCGCTTCTGGATCTTATGATGACCACCAACTTCGCCGTCATCTTTCTGCCCCACAACCAATTCTGCACATCTCCTGGATCTTCATTCCCACAGAAATACCTTCACCTGTGTGTCCTCCAATACCCAACCTTCAAATATCTTCTGCACTTCACTCGCAGGCCACACCTATCTCTGAACTTGGACAAGTTTGTCGATGCTCCATGCTGACTCCACCTTACCTACGTCAACTTTATTCTACTATGGGATCTCTGACTTTAACTCTGTACTCCCTCCTACTGTCTCCTATCTATTCCCTGTTACTATATGTATCCTAATAATTGCTACGTAACCAGGTCTATGTAAATGAGTTTTCCCCATGTCCATTCATGTGCACATATTGGCTGCAGCTCTGGACCCGAGCCCATCACTTCCATTTCCACTTTTTTCTCTCCCTTTTTACTTTTCTCTTTGCTCCTCCTTGACTTTTCTCCGAAGATGTTTTATAAGTATATTAAGGGCAAGAGGATAACCAGGGAAAGGGTAGGGCCCATTAGGGACCAAAGTGGCAATCTGTGTGTAGAGCCAGATGATGTAGGCGGGGTTTTAAATGAATTTTTTGCATCTGTGTTCACTATGGAGAAAGACGATGCAGACATAGAAATCGGGCAAGGGGGCTGTGACATACTTGAACATATTAGCATCGAGAGGGAGGAGGTGCTAGCGGTTTTAGCAGGCCAAAAAGTGGATAAATCCCCAGGCCCGGACGAGATGTATCCCAGGCTGCTGTGGGAGGCAAAGGAGGAGATTGCAGGGGCTCTGACACAAATTTTCAGAACCTCTCTGGCCACAGGGGATGTACCAGAGGACTGGAGAACAGCTAACGTACCATTATTCAAGAAGGGTAGCAGGGATAAACCAGGGAATTACAGGCCAGTGAGCCTAACATCTGTGGTAGGGAAATTATTGGAAAAAATTCTGAGGGACAAAATTAGTCTCCACTTGGAGAGGCAAGGATTAATCGGGGATAGTCAGCATGGCTTTGTCAAGGGTAAATCATGTCTGACAAATCTGATTGAATTTTTCGAGGGGGTGACTAGGGGGGTGGATGAGGGAAATGCTGTGGATGTGGTTTACATGGACTTCAGTAAAGCTTTTGACAAAGTCCCGCATAGGAGACTGGTCAAGAAGGTAAGAGCCCATGGGATCCAGGGTGCCTTGGCGCGTTGGATCCTAAACTGGCTGAGTGGCAGGAGGCAGAGGGTGATGGTCGAAGGTTGCTTTTGTGACTGGAAGCCTGTGTCCAGTGGGGTACCTCAGGGATCGGTGCTGGGTCCCTTGTTGTTTGTGATCTACATAAATGATTTGGATGAGAATGTAAAAGGTATGATCAGTAAGTTCGCAGATGACACGAAAATTGGTGGGGTGGTAAATTGTGAGGAGGAAAGCCTCAGGCTACAGGACGATATAAACGGGTTGGTCAGATGGGCGGAAAAGTGGCAAATGGAATTTAACCCTGAAAAGTGCGAGGTGATGCATTTTGGACGGACAAATAAGGCAAGGGAATACACAATGAGTGGTAGGACCCTAGGAAGTACAGAGGGTCAGAGGGACCTTGGTGTACATGTACATAGATCCCTGAAGGCAGCGGAACAGGTAGATAAGGTGGTTAAAAAGGCATATGGGATACTTGCCTTCATTAGCCGAGGCATAGAATATAAGAGCAGGGAGGTTATGATGGAGCTGTACAAAATGCTGGTGAGGCCACAGCTGGAGTACTGTGTGCAGTTCTGGTCGCCTCACTATAGGAAGGATGTGATTGCTTTGGAGAGGGTGCAGAGAAGATTCACCAGGATGTTACCTGGGATGGAGCGCCTCAGCTATGAAGAGAGGCTGGACAGGCTGGGGTTGTTTTCCTTGGAGCAAAGAAGGCTGAGGGGGGACCTGATTGAGGTGTACAAAATGATGAGGGGCATAGATAGGGTAGACAAAGAGGAACTTTTCCCCTTAGTAGGGGGGTCAATAACAAGGGGGCATAGATTCAGGGTAAGGGGCAGGAGATTTAGAGGGGATTTGAGGAGGAACTTTTTCACCCAGAGGGTGGTTGGAATGTGGAACTCAATGCCTGAAAGGGTGGTAGAGGCAGGAACCCTCACAACATTCAAGAAGCATTTGGATGAGCACTTGAAATGCCATTGCATACAAGGCTATGGACCAAATGCTGGAAAATGGGATTAGACTGGACAGGGATGGATGGGCGGCGCAGACACGATGGGCCGAAGGGCCTCTTTCTGTGCTGTAAAACTCTATGACTCTATGACTCTATGACCCTCTCGGGTACTCTACTCTCCCAAATCCCTACCCAAACCCTTCAGTACTCCTCAACTTTTCTACTCTCCTGCCACCATCCCAGGCTTGACTCCCTCTTAGATAAGTTTCCCTCTGTGCCTCTCTTGGCATCCTCCAAAGGACCCATCAAGACACTTGTCGCTGCCTCCTTATGAGCAGCAACCTCAACTGTCCCATCCTACTCTCTCGCCGACTTTCCCATCCAGCGTGCCCGCTGGGGGCTAATCTTGCCAATCTCTTTCCTATCCAACTCCCCCCTCCCAATGCTGACCCTGTGGATTCTGCCAGCGGATTAGCTATCATTTCCCCTCTTCGCATCATTCTCCAGAATGTCCGTTCACTTGTGAACAAGCCCTTGCCATCCATGATGATTGCATCGACATCATGGCCTTGACGGAAACCTGGCTGAGGGCTGATGACACCTTCCCGCTCAGACTACCATGGTGGCGGTGTGGCTCATCACCAAATCACACCTAGGTCTGTTCCCCTACTCCTCTGGCACCTTCTCCTCCTTTGAGCATCTTGCCTTGTACCGCCCCCTCACCTCTCATTTCAAATCCTCGTTCTCTACTGCCCACCCAAGTATCATAAAAATTTTCTCACCGAGATATCTTCACTACTTTCCTCTCTCAGCCTATGCACCGACGGACTTCTCAACCTCGGTGATTTCAACCTCATCTCAATTCATCATGCTCTCTCTCCTCTGAGTTCACTGCCCTCCTATCTTCCCTTAATCTCTCCCTCCATGTAAACTCCCCAAACCATATTCACGGCCACCCCCTTGATCTTACCACCTCAAGTGGCTTTGCTATTCCCATCATGTCAATCACAGAAAAGGCCTTCTCTGATCACTTCCCTGTATCGCTCTCCACCCACAGCCCCTTTGCCTCTCCCAACCCTACTTTCTTCTGTGTCTGCCCCTGGAAAAAATTCTTTCCCAATTCACTTACAACTACAATGGCCTAGCAAACCACTATGAAGCAGTATACGAATAATAAAACTCGATGGACCAACCAGCATCAACCTAGGCACCGGACACGACAAAGGCACACTTTGCTCAGTCGACCCTACAAAGTCCTCCTCACTAACATCTGGGGACTTGTGCCAAAATTGGGAGAGCTGTCCCACAGTCTAGTCAAGCAACAGCCTGACATAGTCATACTCACAGAATCATACCTTTCAGCCAAGGTCTTGATTCCTCCATCACCATCCCTGGGTATGTCCTGTCCCACGGGCAGGACAGACCCACCAGAGCTGGCGGCACAGTGGTATATAGTCGGGAGGGAGTGGCCCTGGGAGTCCACAACATTGACTCCAGACCCCATGAAGTCTCATGGGATTAGGTCAAACATGGGCAAGGAAATCTGCAGATTACCACCCTCAGCTGATGAATCAGTACTCCTCCATGTTGAACATCACTTGGAAGAAGCAGAGGGTAGCAAGGGCACAGAATGTAATCTGGGTTGTGGGACTTCAATATCTATCACCAAGAGTGGCTGGGTAGCACCACTACTGCTGAGAACCAATACGAGAGAAATACCTACTTGACCTCATCCTCACCAATCTACCTGTCGCAGATGCATCTGTCCATGACAGTAGTGGTAAGAATGACCACCGCACAGTCCTTGGGGAGACGAAGTGCTGTTGGGAACATCCTCCATTGTGTTGTGTGGCACTACCACAGTGCTAAATGGGATAGATTCAGAACAGATATAGCAGTTCAAAACTGAGCATCCATGAAGCGCTGTGGGCCATCAGCAGCAACAAAATTTTATTCCACCACAATCTGTAACCTCATGGCCAGGCATATCCCTCACTCTACCATTACCAGGGGACCAACTCTGGTTCAATGAGGAGCGTAGAAGAGCATGCCAGGAGCAGAACCAGGCATACCTAAAAATGAGGTGCCAACCTGGTGAAGCTATAACACAGGACTACATGCATACTAAACAGAGGAAGCAGCATGCTATAGACAGAGCTAAGCAATCCCACAATCAACGGATCAGAGCAAAGCTCTGCAATCCTGCCACATCCAGTCGTGAATGGTGGTTGACAATTAAACAACTAACTGGAGGAGGAGGCTCCATGAGCATCACCATCCTCGATAATGGTGGAGCCCAGCATGTGAATGTAAAAGACGAGGCTGAAGCATTTGCAGCCATCTTCAGACAGACGTGTCAAGTGGATGATTCATCTCGGCCTCCTCCCGAGGTCCCCACCATCACTGAAGCCAGTCTTCTGCCAACTCAATTCACTCATCGTGACACCAAGAAATGGGCGAGCCCCCCAAACACAGCAAAGGCCACGGGCCCAGACAACATCCCGGCTACCGTGCTGGAGACCTGTGTTCCAGAACCAGCCGCACACTCAGCCAAGCCGCCTCAGCACAGCCACAACACCGCCGTTCACCCGACAAAGTGCAAAACTGCCCAGGTATGTCCCCATCCATCTAATTTCCTCCCCATCAGCCCACTCCCAACCATCAAGAAAGCAATGGAAGCTGTCATCGACAATGCCACCAAGCGGCACCCACTTATCAACAATCCGCTCACCAATGCTCAGCCTGGGTTCTGCCAGGACATAAGAAGTAGGAGCAGGAGTAGGCCATTTGGCCCCTCGAGCCTGCTCCGCCATTCAATAAGATCATGGCTGATCTGATCTTGGGTTCAGCTCCGTTTCCCTGCCCGCTCCCTTATTGTTCAAAAATCTGTCTATCTCCACCTTAAATATATTCAATGACCCAGCCTCCACAGCTCTTGGGCAGAGAATTCCACAGATTTACAACCCTCTGAGAGAAGAAATTCATCCTCATCTCCATTTTAAATGGAGGACCCCTTATTCTGAAACTATGCCCCCTAGTTCTAGATTCCCCCATGAGGGGAAACATCTTCTCTGCATCTACCTTGTTGAGCCCCCTCAGTATCTTGTATGTTTCAATCAGATAACCTCTCATTCTTCGAAACTCCAATGAGTATAGGCCCAACCTGCTCAACCTTTCTTTATAAATCAACCCCTTCATCTCAGGATCAACCCCGTGAACCTTCTCTGAAATGCCTCCAATGCAAGTACAGTAAACTCTTGTTTAAACGGCACTTTATCATCCGGAATACTTTAATAACCGGCAAAATAGATATATCTCAATACAAAACAACACCTCAATAACCGGTAATCTTGCCGATTCTACCATACATTTAACGGAACATTCTGTAGGTGAGTACCCAATTATACAGTACATTTCTTGACTTTTTATTTTTGTTTGTGTTAAAAATTGCCTTGGTAGGTATGCCTCTCTGTTATCCAGAATTTTTCATCAACCGGCACCATCGTGGTCCAATAGGAAAGAGTTTACTGTATATCCCTCCTTAAATAAGGAGACCAGAATTATATGCAGTACTCCAGGTGTGGTCTCACCAATACCCTGTACAGTTGTAGCAGGACATCCCTGCTTTTATACTCCAACCCCCTTGCAACAAAGGCCAACATTCAATTTGCCTTCCTGATTACTTGCTGTACCTGCATGCTAACCTTTTGTGTTTCATGCACAAGGACCCCCAGGTCCCTCTGTACTGCAGCATTTTGTAATCTCTATTTAAATAATAATTTGCTTTTTTATTTTTCTTACCAAAGTGGATAACCTCACACTTTCCCACATTATACTCCATCTGCCAAATGTTTGCCCGCTCACTTAGTCTGTCTATATCCCTTTGCAAATTCTTTGGGGTTGATTTTCAGTGTGCCGTGAGGCGGGCTTTTAGGCGTGCGGGGGGCTAAAATCCCGAATTCAGGGGTCCCGACACCATCCCGCCCAAAACCCGCCTCCATATAAGTTTCAAAGGAGGCGGGTAGCCGCCCCGCACTGGGACCCGAGGCGGGAAGGGATTAGTGCCAATTAACTGCATGTTAACAGGTAGTTAACAGGCAGTTTTTAGCCTAATCCCTATTTTGAAGGGTGTCGTGTGGGACTCCCGATGGCTCCAAACCACGCCAGGTTAGAGGAGTCGGGTTGAAGGACTTGGAGGGGTCGAGATGTCGGTGTTCAGGTGAGTGATGGGTGCATGAGTGCAAAGGTAAGTGTGTTTGGTGTGTCTAAAGTGTGTAAAGAAATTTAAATTACCTGTACTTACCTTTACAGCCTTCTTTCTTCTAGGCTTCGGGCGTCCATCATTCAGCCGGCACAGAAAGCAGAATGGCTGCGATCTGTCAAAACTGACAGCCTGCAGCTTTCAGTGCCGGCGAGATTTCTAACCGAGTGTGTAGAAGGACTCAGGTTAGAAGTAAGACTGTCAGTGTTTGACAGCTTCAAACAGCTGTGAAATACTGATATTTCATCTGTCAACATGTCTTGACAGATCTGTGGACATGCACTCCAAGGTCCCTTTGTTCCTCTACATTACTCAGTGTCCTGCCATTTAATGGGGCAGAAATTCGTGACCAAAGGCGTGAGTACGGTCGGGGTACTCACGCATCTGGCCGTTGGAAATGCCGGCGTTCAGCATGAACAGCGCATGCGGGGAACGCCGGCATTTTCAGACCTCGGAACGAAGGGGTTCATAGGCACAGCGCGTGCGACTGCACAGGCAGCGCTTGCGCAGTGAACTTCGTAGATTTCATTCATGGATTCAGTGAGGGTAAGTCCTTACAAGTTACACTTGAAAAAAGCAGGTGTAAAGTTGTTCCAAGGCTGCGGAGGAAGATATATTTTATCGTGGAGCTTCTGAAAGGCAATATTTTTGTTTGGGAAAGGGAGGGAAGTTATTTTAAGAAATTTTAAGTAAGTTTTAAAGTTTAAATTTTTTTTTTTAAACGGGTTTTCAGAACGGTCGGTAGAAGGAGCAATTGTGGCTGTGTGAATGGAATGTGAAAATGAGTGTTCTAAAATGAGTAATGTAACATTTCCAGCACTTTTAAGAAAGAAACTTTTCATCAGTAATGATTTTCCAATAAGTTACTTTCTCTGAAAGTCATAATTAAATAATACATTCATACACATAAGTAAAGGAATATATACATAACACGCAAAGGAATATATACAGACATACATACTTTCAGAAGCTCCACGATAAGAAATATCTTCCTCCGCAGCCTCTGGAGCAACTGTACCCATGCTTTTTTCATGTGTAAGTTGTAAGGACTTGACCTCACTGAAATCATGAATGAAAGCGGCGAATTTTACTGCGCACGCGTTTTGCCTCTGAACCCCTTCGTTCAGAGGACAGGAAATGCCGGTTTTCCCTGCATGCGCTGTGCATGCTGAAAACCGGCATTTGCTCCGGCCAGACGCGTAAGTACCCCGACCGTACTCGCGCATTTGGAAGGGAATTACTGGGCCAACATCTTACATGTAAAAAAAATGAAAAATTTAACAATTGCACGATTTGCCCCCTCGCATCTGCGACTGAGGGTCCAAGGAGGTGCATTGCGCAAGAGGTCATCGTCGTACATATCCTCACACTGTTCCCTTTCGGGAACTTTATGAAGTGGTGGAAGGATTTATGGCCGTGATTAACGCTCATTCCGTGACCGTAACCATCTTTGAACCAGCCATTAGGGTGGTTAGTCCTATGGCGTGAGGGTTTTACGGGCTCCCACAACCCATCTGAGGGGGGGGGGCCACCCACACCCACACCCACGGACGCAAGTATCCCGCTGGATGTCCACCCAGAATTTATAGTTGGAGCTCCGACTCCACTTGCCGGGACTGTCTGGAGTGGGGTTCGAAACCCTACTCCTTCTGGCCCAGCGGCGGGGATGCTTACTGCTACGCAAAAGGCCCACTCCGCACAAAAGGTGACACCCATACGTTTCCTGCGCCTTTTCCCTCCCCGTGACTGGAGCCCTATGCTGCCACTTGAAAGACCAAGCTATCATCTGCCCTTTTTGCGGCACCTTTGACTTCTCATTACCAATGATGAGCAGGCGCTGCGCCTCCACCTCCTTGAGGAGATTGCTGAGGTCATCATCAGTTCAATTGTGAGTTCTTTTAATGCCGTGAATTGTGCTCATTCCAGCCATTTCCCGTTGCTAATCGGATTGGGCCTTTGGCATAGCGGTAGGATCCCCGCCGCTGGGCCAGATCAGGGTAGGGTTTCGCACCCCGCTCCAGACAGTCCCGGCAAGTGGAGTCGGAGCTCCGGCTCTAAATTCTGGGTTGACATCCAGTGGGATATTTGCGTCCGTGGGTGTGGGTGGCCCCCCCTCCTTGTATAGCTTGTGGGAGCCCGTAAAACCCTCCCGCCATAGGACTAAGCGCCCTAATGGCTGGTTCAAAGATGGTTACGGTCACGGAATGAGCGTTAATCATGGCCATAAATCCTTCCACCACTTCATACAGTTCCCCAAAGGGAACAGTGTGAAGACACGTATGACGACGACATTGCTAAATAAATACATGGAATTAAAAAAATTCTTTTAGGGCTTTTAAAAGTCTTTAAATTGCTTTAATTCTGTTTAAAACTACTTCAGATTCTTCAAAATAATGTAAACGTTTTTAAAATTTTATAAAAGTTCACAAAACATTCATAAAATAGCAGATAACTTACTTTCCCTGCAGCTGTGTAACTACAAAGTCCTCTGCAGCTGCTTGGAGAGATTGGGGGCATGTCCTACTACAATGAGACCTTAAGGGGCGTGTCTCACTTGCACTGCACGCTCCAGGCTTCGCGCTGGCTGCACTCCTGGGCGGCGTGACGTCATACGCTGCCCGGGATTCTTCTTTTTGAAACACCAATTCCAGGCGTCCCTGGAGGTGATTGACAGGAGCGTCGGGTAAGTGCATATACGGGGCTTGCACGCGCGGCAAGCCCCGTTCACGAATTTCTGGCCCAATGTGTATTCCCTTTCCTTGTTAGCCCTCCCCAAATGCATTAACTTACACTTCTCCAGATTGAATTTCATTTGCCACTGTTCTGCCCACCTGACCAATTTATTGATATCTTCCTGCAGTCTACAGCTTCCTTCTTCAGTATCAATCACACAGCCGATTTTAGTATCATCTGCAAACTTCTTAATCATATTCCCTATATTCAAGTCCAGATCATTGATATATACCACAAAAAGCAAGGGACCTAGCACTGAGCCCTGTGGAAACAGCCTTCCAGTCACAAAAACACCCATCAACAATTACCCTCTGCTTCCTGTCTCTGAAGGTAGCAGGCCAGGTAGATAAGGTGGTTAAGAAGGCATATGGAATGCTTGCCTTTATTAGCCGTGGCATAGAATACAAGAGCAGGGGGCTTATGCTTCAACTGTATAAAACACTAGTTAGGCCTCTGCTAGAGTACTGCGTGCAGTTCTGGTCACCACATTACAGGAAAGATGTGATTGCACTAGAGAGGGTACAAAGGAGATTTACAAGGATGTTGCCAGGAGTAGAGAATGTTAGCTTTGAGGAAAGACTGGATAGACTAGGTTTGTTTTCCTTCGAACAGAGGAGGCTGAGGGGAGACCTTATTGAGGTGTATAAAATTATGAGGGGCCTAGATAAAGTGGATAGAAAGGACCTTAGCAGAGGGGTCAAAAACCAGGGGGCACAGATTTAAAGTAATTGGTGGAAGGTTTAGAGGGGATTTGAGGGGAAATGTCTTCACCCAGAGGGTTGTGTGGGTCTGGAACTCACTGCGTGAAAGGGTAGTAGAGGCAGGAACCCTAACCACATTTATAAAGTCTTGGATGTGCACTTGGGATGCTGTAACCTGCAGGGCTATGGAACAAGAGCTGGGAAGTGGGATTAGGCTGGAAAGCTCTTGGTTGGCCGGCTCGGACACGATGGGCTGAAATGGCCTCTTTCCGTGCTGCAACTTTCTATGATTCTATGGGGGTAAAATTCAGTATTGCCCCGTTTGGGGCGTGATTATCGGCCATGCGCAAAGTTTAGCACCTGGTGCTAATTATCGACTCCAACTGCAAACTTGGCTTTTATCACCCCCGGTGCAAAGGCTGAGGAGCGAGGCGCTACCTCAGAGCGCTGGCAAAACTCATGTGATGTCAGTCCGCAATGGAACACAGACGCAATGGCGCCGGACAGTTCTTAAAGGAGAGGGTTGATCTTGCTCTCCATCCACATCCTGCTCATTGCAGCCTTGAATCTCGGCCTAGAGAGACCCGTACCTCAAATCTGCTGGAAAGAACAATGGCGAGGCCCAGGGAAAGAGCTCAGTGCAGCCCCCACAGTCTCTTCTAAATCGATACAAGGAAGGGCAAATCACAATAAACCTGCAAAGTGCTGCTCAGTACTCAAAACTCCTTCACACAGCGTTGAATCTCTCCAGAAGTCTCTCTCTCTCTCTCTCTCTCTCTCTCTCAGAATGCGTGGTGCAAAAATGTCACCAACAAAAAAAGGCAGGAAGCGGTTGCTTTTAAATAGCGCTCCCCCAGTCCCTTTTCGACTGCAAAACGCTCCCCTCAACCTGTCGTTGCTAGCAGCAGGCGGTAAGGCCAGGGGCGCCACTCATTATCCGGTCCGGGGCGCTACTGGGGAATTGCACACTCGATTGACGTCACGATCTGCCGGCGCAGGAGCTCGTGGCAGTAGCGTTTAGCGCTGCCGCAAAATGTCTAGTGAATTTCGCGAGCGGCGCAAACATCACCGCACACGGGCGCTAGTTGCTTTGCGCCCCAATAGCGCCCTCTTAAGGCGCTAACGGGAGGCGCAAACCAACTGAATTTTCCCCCTATGTGTGGTGAAGGTACTCTCACAGTGCTGTTAGGGAGGGAGTTCCAGGATTTTGACCCAGCGACGATGAAGGATCGGCGATATACTTCTAAGTCAGGATGGTGTGTGACTTGGAGGGGAACTTTGAGGTGGTGGTGTTCCCATGCATCTGCTGCCCTTGTCCTTCTAGGTGGAAGACGTCGCGGGTTTGGGAGGTGCTGCCGAAGAAGGCTTGGCGAGTTGCTGCAGTGCATCTTGTAGATGGTACACACTGCAGCCACGGTACATCGGTGGTGGAGGGAGTGAACGTTTAAGGTGGTGGATGGGTTGCCAATCAAACAGGCTGCTTTGTCCTGGATGGTGTCGAGCTTCTTGAGTGTTGTTGGAACTGCACTCATCCAGGCAAATAGACAGTATTCCAGCACCCTCCTTACTTGTGCCTTGTAGATGGTGGAAAGACTTTGGCAGTCAGGAGGTGAGACACTCACCGCAGAATACGGAGCCTCTGACCTGCTCTTGTTGCCACAGTATTTATGTGGCTGGTCCAGTTAAGTTTCTGGTCAATGGTGACTCCCAGGATGTTGATGGTGGGGGATTCGGCGATGGTAATACCGTTGAATGTCAAAGGGAGGTGGTTAGACACTCGCTTGTTAGAGATAGTCATTGCCTGGCACTTCTGTGGCACGAATGTTACCTGCCACTTATCAGCCCAAGCCTGAACATCATCCAGGCCTTGTTGCATGCAGGCATGGACTGCTTCATTATCTGAGGAGTTGTGAATGGCACTGAGCACTGTGCAGTCATCAGCAAAAATCCCGTTTTCTGACCTTATATTGGAGGGAAGGTCATTGATGAAGCAGCTGAAGATGGTTGGGCCTAGGACACTGCCCTGAGGAAATGCTGCTGCGATGTCCTAGGGCTGTGATGATTGACCTTCAACCACCACAACCATCTTCCTTTGTGCTAGGTATGACTCCAGCCAGTGGAGCGTTTTCCCCCTGATTCCCATTGACTTCAGTTTTACTAAGGCTCCTTGATGCCACACTTGGTCAAATGCTGCCTTGATGTCAAGGGCAGTCACTCTCACCTCACCTCTGGAATTCAGCTCCTTTGTCCATGTTTGCACCAAAGCTGTAATGTGGTCGGGAGCTGAGTGGCCTTGGCGGAACCCAACTGGGCATCAGTGAGCAGGTTATTGGTGAGTAAGTGCCGCTTGATGGCACTGTCGATGACACCTTCCATCACTTTGCTGATGATTGAGAGTAGACTGATGGAGCGGTAATTGGCCGGGTTGGATTTGTTTTGCTTTTTGTGGACAGGATATACCTGGGCAGTCTTCCACATTGTCGGATAGATGCCAGTGTTGTAGCTGTACTGGAACAGCTTGGTTAGAGGCGTGGCTAGTTCTGGAGCACAAGTCTTCAGCACGATAGCCGGGATGTTGTCGGGGCCCATAGCCTTTGCTGTATCCAGTGCGCTCAGCCGTTTCTTGATATCACGTGGAGTGCATCGAATTGGCTGAAGACTGGTTTCTGTGATGGTGGGCACCTCAGGAGTAGGCCGATATGGATCATCTACTCAGCACTTCTGGCTGAAGATGGTTGCAAACACTTCAACCTTGTCTTTTGCACTCACGTGCTGGGCTCCACCATCATTGAGGATGGGGATATTCATGGAGCCTCCTCCTCCCGTTAGTTGTTTAATGGTCCACCACCATTCACGACTGGATGTGGCAGGACTGCAGAGCTTTGATCTGATCCATTGATTGTAGGATCACTTAGCTCTGTCTGTAGCAATTTTTATATCATCTGTAAACTTCTTAATCATGCCCCCTACATTGAAGTCTAAATCATATTTATATACCACAAAAAGCAAGGGACCTAGTACTGAGCCCTGCGGAACTCCAGTGGAAACACCCTTCCAGTCACAAAAAACATCCGTCGACCATTACCCTTTGCTTCCTGCCACTGACCAACTTTGGATCCAACTTGTAACTTTCCCTTGGATCCCATGGGCTTTTACTTTTCTGACCAGTCTGCCATGTTGGACCTTGTCAAAAGCCTTGCCATAATCCATGCAGTCTACGTGAAACATGCTACCCTCATCAATCCCCCAACGTGTTGCTGTTACGTCAACGAATCCTTTCTATGCCTTCTCTTCTTCTTCTTAGGCAGTCCCTCGGAACCGAGGATGACTTCCACACTAAAAATGAGATCTCAGGTGACCGATGAGTCCAATGCGGGACCTACAGTCTCTGTCACAGGTGGGGCAGATGGTGGTTGAAGGGGTGGGTGGGTGAGGCGCTTGGGTTGACGTGCGCTTGGCTTCCACTTGTTCCCGGCGAAGAGACTCGGTGTTCAGCGCCTTCCTGGATGCTTTTCCTCCACTTTGTGCAGTCTTGGGCCAGGGATTCTCAGATGTCGGTGCGGATGTTGCACTTTTTCAAGGAGGCTTTGAGGGTGTCCTTGAAGTGTTTCCTCTGCCCACCTGGGGCTCTCTTGCCATGTCAGAGCTCTGAGTAGAGCGCTTGTTTTGGGAGTCTCGTATTGGGCATGCGGCCAATGTGGCCCGTCCATCGGAGCTGATCGAGCGTGGTCAAAGCTTCGATGCTGGGGATGTTGGCCTGAGTGAGAACACTGACATTGGTGCGCCTATCCTGCCTATACATTTGCAGGATCTTGCGGAGACAGCGTTGGTGGTACCTCTCCAGTGCTTTGAGGTGCCTGCTGTACATGGTCCATGCCTCTGAAGCATACAGGATGGCAGGTGTCACTACTGCTCTGTAGACCATGAGCTTGGTGCTGGGTTTGAGATCCTGGTCTTCAAACATTCTCTTCCTCAGGCGACCGAAGGCTGCACTGCCACACTGAAGGCAGCGTTGGACTTCGTCATCGACGTTTGCCCTTGTTGACAGTAGGCTCCTGAGGTATGGAAAGTGGTCCATGTTGTCCAAGGCCTCGTCATGGATTTTGGTAATCGGGGAGCAGTACTGTGTGGCGGGGGCAGGTAGGTAGAAGACCTTTGTCTTACGGATGTTTAGTGTGAGGCCCATGCTCTCGTACGCTTCGATGAACGTGTTGACGATGGTTTGGAGTTCGGCCTCCGAGTGTGCGCAGACACAAGCATCGTCTGATACTGTAATTCGCTGACAGAGGATGGGACGACCTTGGATCTGGACTGGAGGCGACGGAGGTTGAACAGTTTCCTGTTTGTTCTGTAGATTAGCTCCACTCCAGCGGGGAATTTACTGAGGGAGCATTGCAGCCAGGAAGATCGAGACGAGCGTTGGTGCGATGATGCAGCCTTGCTTGACCCCGGTCCGTATGTGAATTGGGTCTGTGGTGGATCCATTGGTCAGGATCACGGCTTGCATGTCGTTGTGAAGCAGGCAGAGGATGGTGACAAACGTTTGAGGGCAGCCGAATTTGAGGAGGACATTCCATAATCCCTCACAGTTGACGGTGTCAAAGGCCTTTGTGAGATCAAAGAAGGCCATGTACAGCGGTTGGTGGTGTTCTCTGCATTTCTCTTGTAGTTGACGCGCGGTGAAGATTGTGCCCCTTAGTGGGCAGAATCCGCATTGCGACTGGGAGGAGCTCTTCAGCCACTGGAGAAGGCGATTGAGGAGGATTCTTGCGATGACTTTACCTGTGGCAGACAGCAGGGAGACTCCTTTGTAACTACCACAGATGAACTTGTCACCTTTCTTGAAGATGGTCACGATTACGGGGTCACTGAAATCCCCTGGCATGCTCTCCTCCTTCAAAATAAGAGAAATTAGTTCATGTATTCACGGCAATAGTGCTTCTCCGCCATGTTTTAGCGCCTCAGTGGGGATTCCATCTGTTCCTGAGGCCTTGTTGTTCTTCAGTTGTTGGATGGCCTTTTCAACCTCATGCCGGGCTGGGGTTGGGCTGAGGTGGTGGCAGGTAGCATGCTGCGGGATGGAGTTGAGGACACCCGCGTCAAAAACAGAGTCTCGGTTAAGGAGATCTTCGAACTGCTCCATCCAACGGGCACTGACTGCCTCTCTGTCCTTGGTGAGTACCTCTCCGTTCTTGCCCTGCAGTGGGGTAGGACCTTGGGTGCTTGGGCCTTAGGTGGTCTTGACTGCGCTAAAGAATCCACGTACGTCGTGGTTGTCGGCTAGCTGCTGGATCTCCTGCGCTTTCTCCACCCACCATCTCTTCTTTAGGTCGCGAGTTTTTTGTTGGACTTCGGCCTTCAGGCGTTCGTATGTCTAGTTAAATATTGAATACACTAGTCTACGATGTCATTGTGTAAAGTGATGTTCATTCGGTAATCCTTTTCAATACATTTGTTCAAAAACACCTGTTTCTTTTTCATTGTACCTTCTATTTGAGAAACCGTGGACATCAGTTATGGCATTCCCTTCTTGTCTCTTTCCAGTACATCCATAACTAGCTCTACTCATACTGGTGAATCTCCTGCAGTCTCCTAACTAACTGATTCCATACCTGCTACGTTTCTTCTCTCTTCCCACAAACTGTTAGTGAGGTAATGTCTGCTATACTCTTGGCCTGACCTTGTGCTCCTTGCAACTACTGCAGAATTAGTCTTTAATATAAGCACATAAGAAATAGGAGCAGGAGTTGGCCTTTCGGCCCTTCGAGCCTGCTCCGCCATTCAGTGAGATCATGGCTGATCTTCTGCCTCAATTCCATTCACTGGCCTTACCGCCATATCTCTTGATGCCCTTACTAGTCAGAAATCTATCGACTTCTGTTTTGAATATACCCAATGACTGAGCCTCCACAGCCCTGTGGGGTAGAGAATTCCAAAGATTCACCACCCTCTGTGAAGAAATGTCTTCTTATCTCAGTCCTGAATGGCCTACCCTTTATCCTGAGGCTGTGGCCCCTGGTTCTAGACTCCCCAGCCAAGGGAAACATCCTCCCAGCATCCACCCTATCAAGCCCTGTAATAATTTTGTATGCTTCAATGAGATCCCCTCATTCTTCTGAATTCAAGAGAATACAGGCCTAGTTTACTCAATCTCTTCTCATACGACAGTCCCGCCATCCCAGGAGTCAATCTCGTGAACCTTCGTTGCACTCCCTCTATGACAAGTATATCCTTCCTTAGGTAAAGAGACCAAAATTGTATACAGTACTCCAGGTGTGGTCTCACCAAGGCCCTATATAATTGGAGTAAGACTTCTTTACTCCTGTACTCTTGCAATGAAGGCCAGCATACCTTTTGCCTTCCTAATGGCTTGCTGCACCTGCACATTCACTTTCAGTGACTCATGTATAAGGACACCCAGGTCCCTTTGAGCAACTGCATTCCCCAATCTTTTACCATTTAGGAAATACTCTGCCTTTCTGTTTTTTCTACCAAAGTGGATAACTTCACATTTATCCACCTTATAATCCATCTGCCATGTTCTCGCCCACTCACTGAGCCTGTCGAGATCCCCTTGAAGCCTCTTCACATCCTCTTCACAACTGACAATGCCACCTAGCTTTGTGTCATCAGCAAATTTGGAAATGTTACATTTAGTCCCCTCATCCAAATCATTGTATAGATTATGAATAGCTGGGGCCTAAGCACCGATCCTTGCGGTCCCCCACTAGTCACAGCCTGCCATCCTGAAAAAGACCCGTTTATCCCTACTCTTTGTTTTCTGTCTATTAACCAATTCTCAATCCATGCTAGTATGTTTCCCCCAATTCCATGTGCCCTAATTTTGTTCACCAACCTCTTGTGTGGGACCTTATCGAAGGCCTTCTGAAAATTCAAATACACCATATCTACCGGTTCCCCTTTGTCTACTCCACTAGTTACATCCCAAAGAACGCCAATAGGTTTGTCAAACAGGACTTCCCTTTCATAAATCCATGTTGACTCTGCCCAATCTTACTATTAGTTTCTAAGTGCCCAGTTATTGCATCCTTTATAATAGATTCCAGCATTTTCCCAACTACTGATGTGAGGCTAACAGGTCTGTAGTTCCCCGTTTTCTCTCTCCCTCCTTTCTTAAATAGCAGGGTTACATTTGCTATCCTCCAATCTGCAGGAATCATTCCAGAATATATAGAATTTTGGAAGATGACAACCAATGCGTCCACTATCCTAATGGCCACCTCTTTCAAAACCCTAGGATGTAGGTCATCTGGTCCTTGAGATTTATCAACTTTTAGTCCCATTAATTTTGCTAGTACTGTTTTTTTACTAATAATAATTTCTTTAAGTTTTATATTTTGAAAAACTTTCTGTGACTATTCTACCTGTTACGCCCATACTTACAGCAATCCGTGAGCTTGATTATTGTCCGGTGGGTTGGGGGTGTGTGTATGATGACGAGGAGGAGGGGCGACGACGACGACGATGAGGACAATGAGCAGATGGTGGTGGCAGGGGAAGGAGTGGAGAGTCTGCGTTGGAGGACACAGCTCTGCTCAGCTGGACACAGACATTGTACCCCAGGGGCCATCGATGAAAAGGAGAATCATTGAGCAGCAGCAGAGAATGTGCGATGTACTGACCGGTCTTCCAAGCACACTGACCATGATTGCAGAGAGAATGGAGTAGTCCACCTCGAGCATGAGTGGGTTGATGTCGCAAGGCATTGAGATGATGTGTTCTTCCATGGATAGAGTGACCAGCTCCATGGAACATCAAACGTTGCAAGCAAATGAATCCATTCATGCGTTGACACCTTAGCCTTGGCCTTCAAATACTGATCTGCTCTCCAGCAGAGTGGTAGCAGTGAAATGCGGCTGGGCCATGTGTGGGATGATGGCAAAAGGTCACATGGAAGTGGGGACTTCACTCAAAGTGTTTTCACTTCTCACCCATAAGAATGTAAGAAATAGGAGCAGGCGTAGGCCATTCAATAAGATCATGGCTGCTTTTACCTCAACTCCACTTTCCTGCCCTATCGCCATATCTCTGAGTCAGAGCAGGGATCTGAGCAGCCTGCCTCTTTCTCTGCTGAAGCCACAGGGGCTGCAACATGTAGGAGCAGAAGGAAAAGGAAGAGTAAAGCTTTGTAGTTGCACATGGGTGTATGATTATTTGTTATGTTGAAAAGTTTCTGTTCTTTAGTTCAATCACATAAATTTTATTCTTTTGCATCACTTTCACGTTTCACCCTTGGTTGCTAGAAACATAGAAAAATAGGAGCAGGAGTAGGCCATTCGGCCCTTTGAGCCTGCTCCACCATTCAGTATGATCATGGCTGATCCTCTATCTCAATACCATATTCCCACTCTCTCCCCATATCCCTTGATGCCTTTTGTGTCTAGAAATCTATCTATCTCCTTAAATAGTTGCTGGGTGGCAATTTTGCCTTTTAATTTGTTTGATGATGAGTGGGAAGATATGAATCGACGGCTGCCAATGGGGGATATGCAAGAGGTGGTTGGTTGTTTGCAGGACTGTTTTGTGTCAGTGGCATTGCAGGGGGTGGTGGGGAGAGGGTGGAGGAGTGTGGGTGGTGGGAAGAGTGGCCGTTGCATGTGGATCTGACATTGGTCCACTGGTGCAACCTAAGTGAACCTTGCATTAGTAAGGGCATCCCAGGCAGCAATGTGAGCAGCTGGTACTGCATGGCCTTCATCACCTTCCTACTCCTCGTCTTCCTTCTCCTCCTCAGATTTTTTGAAAGAGGATCTGAGCTCTTCACTTTGTTCCTTCTGCATGTCCAAACCTTGCTACTGCGCAATGTTGTGAAGAGTGCAGCACACCACGACCATTCTGGACACCCTGGCTCGTGCATACTGAAGGGTGCCTCCAGATCTGTCTAGGCACCTGAAGCACATCTTCAGCATGCCGATGGCTTGTTCGATCGCACATCTGGTGGTCATATTGCATTCATTGTAGCGTTGTTGGGCTTCATTTTTAGAGTTTGTGACGAGTGTCATCAATCAAGTTCGAAGTGGGTATCCCTTGAGTCCTAGCAGCCACCCCTTAAGTGTGCTTCCAGGTCTGAAGAGGTCAGGGAGCTTGGACTGCCACAGGACAAAAGCATCATGGCAGCTCCCCTGGAATCTTGCGCACGCCTGCAGAAATATCTTTTTGTGTTTGCACACCAGCTGCACGCTGATGGAGCGGAAGCCCTTACAGTTGACGAATACTCCTGGTTGATCTGTGGGTGCCTGGATTGCCACGTGTGTGTAGTCAATGACGACATGCCCTATGGGAACCCAGACAAGCTGCAAAGCCATGTGCCTGCTCATTCTGACTGGTGTCATCGCAGGCAAAGTTCACAATTGCCGGCCCTAACAAACAAACCATCAGTTACCTGTCTGTTGCATTTGTGGGCTGCCGACTTTGAGATTCTGGATATGTCTCTGGCAGAGCCATGGAAGGATCTGGAGGCAAAAAAGTTAAGGGCAGTGCTGACTTTGACAGCCACTGGTAATGCGTGGCTACCAGGTTCAGCAGGAAGCAGATCATTATCTAGCAGGCTGCCGATGTCTGTCACCACCTGACACGACAACCTGAGCCTTTCCTAACTCTAACCCCACTGCTGTTTGGACATGTCAAGCAAACTCAACCTCTGCCTGCAGACCCTGAGTGGACTGCCCCACTATGAGCTGCACCCTTCTCTGCTACTCCCTTCTCTGCTGTCCATCTCTGATGCTGGCGCTAGTCATATTGGTCTTCGTCCGAGGTCCAATATAACGTAACCAAAGTGCCACCCATCCTGATGTGATTCAGAAAACCTCAAGTGTAGAAAGTAAACTCTCAACTAAGTACTGTGAACAAACCCTTTCCCCCTAGCAGGTAAGAAAACAACTGAGAGTACTGAGTATTTATTGCAATATTTCCATGCGTTTGAATCAGCCCCCTCAATTACCGTTGTGTTCTCACCTTGCCTTCACTGGTGAGTTTCAGGAAGTCCGGGAAACCCATGGATGTGCCGTTAAATTTGAAAGTGAGTTGGAAACCTTGCTCCAGTTGAGCGATTGGGATATGTTGGTAGGCAACCCACCTCTCCCAAGGGGGTTGTGCGCAAGCAGCTTAACACGCTCGAGCTAAACGTGGAAGTCGGCGGGTTGGAGCCGGCTTCCTGATGCGCTCACATTTTTCCTGGTTTTCATCCCCACGCGCACCCAAACCCACGTGCTCTTAGCCTATCTGAGTGGTCCTCCTAAGTGCTACCGGAGTGGCAGGAGGATGTGAGGTGGCTGACTGCTGTGTGTTGATGCAAATCTTCTGGCGGTGAGGTGGCTGCAGTCACTGCTGTGCATCCGCGAGGCTGAGAACTACGTGGATAGCACGTTTCGGGAGGTGGTCACCCCGCAGCTTAAGAGTGTGCAGGCAGAGAGGGAATGGGTGGCCGTCAGACAGAAGAGGAGGACCAAGCAGGTAATGCAGGAGTCCCCTGAGCACATCTTTCTTACCAACCAGTATTCGGTGCTGAGTACTAGCGAGGGCGATGGTTCCTCTGGGGAGTGCAGCCAGAGCCAAGTCCACAGCACCATGGAAGGCTCGGCTACACAAGCGGGGGGGGGGGAGGGGAGAGGGAAAGCGATAGTGATAGGGGATTCAATAGTTAGGGGATGATGGGCCTTCAATAACCACAAAACTAGAAGTTATAGGCTTAAACAAGTTGGCTTTTAATCACTAAGATCAGAGCTAACATCTCAACACGCCGACTGGTTCACAGGAATGAGTCATACAGATCCTGGGATCTTTATGTAAGAGAAGTCAGGGGCGGAGCCAAGAGCCAAGACCTGGAACCTCCCAGGTTAGTCGGGAAAGAGGAAGTGAAACTATACACAGTGGGGGAGGGTAATATACATGAGTGCAAAACGAATACAGGATCAAGACAAACAGATTTCATTACATTCACCCCTTCTATAGATTTAGTCCATCGGGGTGATGTTTCTTAAAAGTTGGTATAAGTGAGTCTGTCAGGAGGTTTTGCAGTTCTCAGTGATCGGCGCAAAGCCGGTTGGGATGCCTCTAGGGGAGTGGATTCTGGTTCCTCCGCTGTCCGGGACTCCGCAGTGTCTTCCAGGTTATCTGCAGTGTCCTCCAGGTTAAAGTTGGGTATTGATACCTCTGGGCGTCCTGTCTCTTTGTAGTGTAGGTCTTCATCGGGTAGTCTCCCATCGTTCTCTCCGCTCCCCGAGGGAGCGAGGTCTTTTATGGAAACCGTGTCCTCTCGCCCGTCAGAGTATTCGATATAGGCATACTGAGGGTTTGCATGGAGGAGCTGTACTTTTTCCACAAGGGGGTCCAATTTATGGCCTCTCACGTGCTTCCGCAATAGTACTGTCCCCGGAGACGTCAGCCACGTGGGTAGAGATATGCCCGAGGTGGATTTCCGGGGGAAAACGAACATCTTTTCGTGAGGGGTAGCGTTAGTGGCAGTACATAACAGAGACCTTATGGAGTGGAGCACGTCTGGGAGGACTTCCTGCCAGCGGGAGGTCGGAAGGCCTTTTGACTTTAAGGCTAACGTGACAGCCTTCCAAACAGTAGCATTCTCCCTTTCCACTTGCCCATTACCCCGGGGGTTGTAGCTAGTGGTTCTGCTAGTGGCTATCCCCTTCGAGAGCAAGAACTGGCGCAGCTCATCACTCATGAATGACGTCCCCCTATCGCTGTGTATGTAGTTCGGCATGCCAAACATGCAGAATAGATTACAGAGACACTTGATGACCGTGGCACTGGTCATGTCTAGGCAGGGAATGGCGAAGGGGAAGCGGGAATATTCATCAATGATATTGAGGTAGCATACGTTACGGTCGGCAGAGGGAAGGGGTCCCTCGAAGTCCAGACTTAGACGCTCGAATGGCCGTGTGGCTTTGATAAGGTGTGCACGGTCAGGCCTGTCGAAACGAGGCTTGCATTCCGCACAGATGCGGCAGGCTCTGGTCATTGCCCTGACCTCCTCGATGGAGTGGGGCAGATTGCGGGACTTTATAAAATGGTATAGTCGGGTGACCCCTGGGTGACAGAGGTCGTTGTGGAGACCCTGTAATTTGTCCGTATGAATGCTGGCACACATTCCCTGCGATAGGGCGTCTGGGGGTTCATTAAGGGCTCCCGGCCTGTACATAATATCATAGTCGAACGTGGATAGTTCAATCCTCCAGATGAGTATTTTGTCATTCTTGATTTTCCCCCTTTGTTTGTTATTAAACATGAAAGCCACCGACCGCTGGTCGGTGAGCAGGGTGAAACGTTTGCCGGCTAGGTAGTGTCTCCAGTGCCGCACTGCCTCCACTATAGCCTGTGCCTCCTTCCCGACAGAAGAGTGCCTGATTTCAGGTCCCTGAAGGGTTCGGGAGAAGAAGGCCACAGGTCTCCCAGCCTGATTGAGGGTCGCAGCTAAGGCAAAGTCTGACGCATCGCTTTCGACTTGAAAGGGAATGCATTCGTCCACTGCACACACTGCAGCCCTTTCAATGTCCTGTTTAATACTGGTGAAAGCCTCCCGAGCTTCAGCTGATAGTGGGAAGGACGTTGATTTAATGAGGGGTCGGGCCTTATCAGAGTAATTGGGCACCCATCTATATATATAAATCGGTACATCTGTCTGTCTGTCTGTCTGTCATTCTGTCTGTCATCGCCTGTGCGCCTGTCGGGCTATGCGCTCGAAAGTTACAGGGCGTACCTACGCGCGCGTTACCTCCAAAGAAAGCTTACGCTTCCGAGACGGTTTTAAGCGTATTTACGTTTCGGCCGCGCTAAAATCCCGCCCGCGGTATCCCAAAAACCTTCAATGTTCCGCTCATTAGCATCTCATTATCCGCTCATTAGCGACAGAGTGACCTCGAGCTTGACCAATTGTACGCCGGGTTGCTGGCGTGTGCCGCCGGGCCAATCAGTGCGTGTGTGGCCGGGCTTTATCGTTCTGAACCAAGGTGAGTCGCCGCCATCTTGATTCCAAACTTTTCCTTTCTTTTTCCCGCTTTCTGCGTCTTAAAAAAAAACGTTGCTTTTAAAACACATATTGTTTTTTAAAAAAATGATTTAGAAAGTAATTAACTTATCTAATCTCATTAATTTTCCTACCTTTCCCCGTTTTTCCAGGTAGGCCTAGTAGCCTCGGCGTCTCCTCCGCACCCACGCCCGAGCTAGGCACCTCCCGGCCCCACTCGAAGGCTGGAGGGCCGAGCCTCAGCCCAGCGCCGCTGGGGTGCGCGCGCAGCAGGAGCTGAGACGCGGCGTCTCTCTCTGGCTCGACCGGGGGGGCGGGGCTTGCTGAGCGTCAAGCGTTACCCTGGCAACCCCGGCCTGCCTTCTCTCACAGCCGCAATCGGCGGTCTTCACCTCCGGGGGGGGGGCTGCGACCCTCGGGGGGGGGCCGCGACCCTCGGGGGGGGGGCCGAGCGCGCAGCAGGAGCAGCTGAGACGCGGCGTCTCTCTGGCTTGGTCAGCGTCACGGTTACCCTGGCAACCGGGCCCACCGGCCGAGCCAGAGAGAGACGCCGCATCTCAGCTCCTGCTGCGCGCGCAATCGGCGGTCTTCACCTCGGGGGGGGGGCCGCGACCCTCGGGGGGGGCGCGACCCTCGGGGGGGGCGGCCCTCGGGGGGGGTGACCATCGGGGGGGGCGCCCCCTCCCTCCCTTCCCTCCCCCCCGCCCTCCCTTCCCCCCCGCCCTCCCCCCTCCCTTTTCCCCGCCCTCCCCCTCCCCCTTCACCCCCTCCCTCCCCTCCGCCCGTTCTCCCTTCCCCTCCCTCCCCTCCCCCCCCGCCCTCCATTCCCCTCCCCCTGCCCTCCCTTCCCCCCCTCCCTCCCTTCCTCCCCCCCCTCCCCTCCCCCCCGCCCTCCCTTCCCTGCCCTCCCCCTCCCCCCCTTCCCCGCCCTCCCCCCCGCCCTCCATTCCCCTCCCCCTCCCCTCCTCCCTCCCCCCTCCCTCCCCTCCCCCTCCCCTCCCTCCCCCTCTCCCCCACCTCCCCTCCCCCCTCCCCTCCCCCTCCCCTCCCTCTCTTCCCCCCAGTCGCTCTCTCTCTTCCCCCAGTCGCTCTCTCTCTTCCCCCCACTCGCTCTCTGTCTTCCCCCCACTCGCTCTCTGTCTTCCCCCCAGTCGCTCTCTCTCTTCCCCCCAGTCGCTCTCTCTCTTCCCCCCAGTCGCTCTCTCTCTCTCTTCCAACAACAACATGCCCTCGAAAAAGCCTCGGCACCGCCGGGCACTTCAGCTAGTATATATATAAATCGGTCGATACTTCTGTCTGTCATTCTGTCTGTCATCGCGTGTGCGTCTGGCGGGCTATGCGCTCGAAAGTTACAGGGCGTACCTACGCGCGCGTTACCTCCAAAGAAAGCTTACGCTTCCGAGACGATTTTAAGCGTATTTACGTTTCGGCCGGGCTAAAATCGCGCCCGCGGTATCCCAAAAACCTTCAACATTCCGCTCATTAGCATCTCATTATCCGCTCATTAGCGACAGAGTGACCGCGAGGTCGACCAATCGTACGGCGGCTTGCTGCCGCGTGCGGCCGGGCCAATCGGTGCGTGTGTGGGCGGGCCTTATCGTTCTGAACCGAGGTGAGTCGCCGCCATCTTGATTCCAAACTTTTCCTTTTTCCCGCTTTCTGCGTCTTTAAAAAAAACGTTGCTTTTAAAACACATATTGTTTTAAAAAAAATGATTTAGAAACAAATTAACTTATCTAATCTCATTAATTTTCCTACCTTTCCCCGTTTTTCCAGGTAGGCCTCGAAGCCTCGGCTTCTCCTCCGCACCCACGGCCGAGGTAGGCATCTCCCGGCCCCACTCGAAGGCTGGAGGGGCGGGCCTCAGTCCAGCGCCGCTACCTTACTAAAGGGTGCGCGCGCAGCAGGAGCTGAGACACGGCGTCTCTCTCTGGCTCGGCCGGGGGGCAGGGCTTGCTGAGCGTCAAGGGTTACCCTGGCAACCGGGCCTGCCGGCCGTCTCACACAGCCGCAATCGGTGGTCTTCGCCTCGGGGGGGGCGCGACCCTCGGGGGGGGCGCGACCCTCTGCGGGGGCAGCGACCCTCGGGGGGGCCACGACCCTCGGGGGGGCCGCGACCCTCGGGGGGGCCCTCCCTCCCCCCTTCCCCTCTCCTCCCTCCCTCCCTTCCCCCCTCCCCTCCCCCCCTTCCGCCCTCCCCTCCCCCCTCCGCCCTCCCCCCCTTCGCCCCCTTCTCCCCCCCTCCTTCCCCCTTCCCCCCCTCCTTCCCCCCCGCCCTCCCTTCCCCCCCGCCCTCCCTTCCCCCCACCCGCCCTCTCTTCCCCCCACCCGCGCTCTCTCTCTTCCCCCCAGTCTCTCTCTCTCTTCCCCCCAGTCGCTCTCTCTCTACCCCCCAGTCGCTCTCTCTCTCTCTTCCAACAACAACATGCCCTCGAAAAAGCCTCGGCACCGCCGGGCACTTCAGCTAGTTGGGCATAATACGAAAAAAATCCCAGGCACCTTTTTAAAGCTTTGGGATTGTGTGGCAGGGGCAGTTCCTTTAGGGGGCGTAATCGGTCAGGGTCTGGTCCAATTACCCCATCTTCCACCACACAGCCGAGGATACAGAGACGGGTTGTGTTGAAGACACATTTGTCTTCGTTGTAGGTTAGATTCAGCTTTAGGGCAGTTTTTAAAAATCTCGCAAGATTTAGATCGTGGTCTTGCTGGTTGTGCCCGCAGATAGTGACATTGTCCAGATAGGGGTAGGTAGCTTGTAGTTTATTCTCGTCAACCATGCGGTCCATCTCACGTTGGAAGACTGAGACCCCATTTGTTACTCCGAAGGGCACTCTGAGAAAATGGTAGAGGCGCCCGTTCGCCTCGAAGGCAGTGTATGGGCGGTCCTCCGTTCTAATGGGGAGCTGCTGATACGCGGATTTGAGGTCGATAGTCGAGAAGACTCGGTATTGCGCAATCTGGTTGACCATTTCTGATATGCGGGGTAAAGGGTAGGCGTCCAGCTGGGTATAAATATTAACAGTCTGGCTGTAGTCAATTACCATCCGTTTCTTTTCGCTATTTTTAACTATGACTACTTGGGCACGCCACGGGCTGGTACTGCATTCAATAATGCCTTCCTGCAGGAGTCTGTCCACTTCCGCCTTGATAAAGTGTCTGTCTTCCAGACTGTACCGTCTACTTTTGGTCGCTATGGGCCTACAGTTCGGAGCGAGATTAACGAATAAAGAGGGCGGGCTGATTTTTAAGGTTGATAGGCCACAGACTGTGAGTGGCGGCTGGGACCCGCCATATGCTAGCGTGACACTTTCGTGGTGGCACTGGAAGTCCAGGCCCAAGATTACATTAACACAGAGTTCTGGCATCACGAGGAGTTTAAAATCCTTGTAGTCCGTGCCTTTTACAGTCAGTGTTACCACACAGTAGCCCAAAATGTCCGAAGTGTGGGGCTTAGCAGCCATAGCAATTCTGCTCCGTGTAGGGGTTACCGTTAATGAGTGCCGCCGTACCAGGCTAGGGTGGATAAAACTCTCGGTACTCCCACAGTCAATTAAACATTTCGTTAAATTCCCGTTTACCTGTATGTCCATCATGGATTTTGTCAACGGGTGCGGCCTGGATTGATCCACCGTGATCGAACCCACTGTTGAGCCCTGGGCGACCGTTGAGTCGGGAAAAGATGGCGGATCCCAAGATGGCGGCCCGCACGGCACGCACGAGGCGGTGACGGAGTTGGAAATCGGATTCCCCCTGCAGACTTTGCTAAAGTGCCCCTTTTTCTTACATTTGAAGCATGCAGCGTCCTTCGCTGGGCATCGTTGTCTGGGGTGCTTGGCCTGGCCGCAGAAGTAGCATTTCGGGCCTCGAGACATTGCCGCTGTAGTAGGACTCCTGGGTGAACTTCTGTGTGGGGACTCCGGCGGCGTAGAGCTGGTCTGAGACCTGGATGGGGAAGATGGCTGATTCCAAGATGGCGGCCCCCTCGGCGCGCACGAGGTGGTGAGGGCCGCATGGCCGGACGAATAAGAGTCAGAGTTTTTCTGGGCCACGTCCAGTGAACGCGCAGTGGCCACTGCCTTTTTTAAGTCCAGGACCTCCTTCTCCAGCAGTCTCTGCCGGATATAATTCGATTTGAGGCCCGTGATGAAGGAATCGCGGACCAATTCGTCAGAGTACGCGTTGGCCGTCACGGCCTTGCAGTTACAGTCCCGGACCAGGTCCTTTAGGCCCTGTAAGAAATCGTCCATTGATTCCTCTGGTCGCTGCCTGCGTGTAGCCAGCAGATGCCTGGCGTACACTTCATTTACCGGCCTCTGGTATTGGGCCTTCAGGATAGTGATGGCCTCCGTGTATGAGGTGGCGTCCCGGATGAACGAATAAATCCGATGACTTACGCGAGTAGTCAGTAGACTCAGTTTATCTACCTCGCTAGCGGATGAGGCCCCCGCGAGGAGTTCGAAGTATTTGAGCCAGTGTCCAAATTGATTTGATGCTTCAGCAGAATGTGGATCCAAGTCCAGGCGCTCTGGTTTATGGAGTCGATCCATCCTAGTATTCTTTAGTGATTAAAATTGATGGGCCTTCAATAACCACAAAACTAGAAGTTATAGACTTAAACAAGTTGGCTTTTAATCACTAAGATCAGAGCTAACATCTCAACACGCCGACTGGTTCACAGGAATGAGTCATACAGATCCTGGGATCTTTATGTAAGAGAAGTCAGGGGCGGAGCCAAGAGCCAAGACCTGGAACCTCCCAGGTTAGTCGGGAAAGAGGAAGTGAAACTATACACAGTGGGGGAGGGTAATATTCATGAGTGCAAAACGAATACAGGATCAAGACAAACAGATTTCATTACAGGGGAGCAGACAGGCGTTTTTGCGGCCACAGACGTCCCTCCAGGATGGTATGTTGCCTCCCTGGTTCAAGGGTCAAGGATGTCACTGAACGGCTGCAGGGCATTCTGAGGGCGGAGGGTGAATAGCCAGAGGTCGTGGTCCATATTGGTACCAACGACATAGGTAGGAAGAGGGATGAGGTCCTGCAGGCAGAGTTTAGGGAGCTAGGAAAGTGGTTAAAAAGCAAGACCTCAAAGGTAGTAATCTCCGGATTACTACCACTACCACTACCATGTGCTAGTGAGTACAGAAATAGGAAGGTAGAGCAGATGAATGCGTGGCTGGAGAGATGGTGTAGGAGGGAGGGCTTTAGATTCCTGAGGAATTGGAACCGTTTCTGGGGGAGGTGCGACGTCTACAAGCCAGACGGGTTGCACCGCAACGAGCACGGGACCAATATCCTCGCGGGAGGGTTTGCTAGTGCTGTTGGGGAGGGTTTAAACTAGCTTGGCAGGGGGATGGGAGCCTAAGTATAGAGTCAATAGGGAGGGAAGAAGAATTGGAAAACAAAAACATAGAAAGTAAATTGGAAGGACAGAGGAATCAAGGGCTAGATAGTGGTCAACAAGGAGGTTTGCCTGTACTAAATGGTATATACGTCAATGCAAGGAGTAAAGCGAACAAACATAGAAACATAGAAGATAGGAGCAGGAGTAGGCCATTCGGCACCTCGAGCCTGTTCCGCCATTTAATGAGATCATGGCTGATCATCCAAATTCAGTACACTGTCCCTGCTTTCTCCCCATATCCCTTGATCCCTTTAGCTTTAAGAAATATATCTAACTCCTTCTTGAATATATTTAATGAATTGGCCTCAACTGCCTTCTGTGGTAGAGAATTCCACAGGTTCACCACTCTCTGGGTGAAGACATTCCTCCTCATCTCAGTCATAAATAGCTTACCCCTTATCCTTAGACTGTGACCCCTGATTCTGGACTCCCCTTCCATTGGGAACATCCTTCCTGCATCTAGTCTGTCTAGTCCTGTTAGAATTTTATAAGTTTCAATGGGATCCCCTCTCATTCTTCTAAACTCGAATGAACATAAGCCTAATTGACTCAATCTCTCCTCATACGTCATTCCTGCCATCCCAGGTATCAGTCTGGTGAATCTTCGCTGCACACCCTCCATGGCAAGAACATCCTTCCTCAGATAAGGTGACCAAAACTGCACACAATACTCAAGGTGTGGTCTCACCAAGGCCCTGTACAACTGTAGCAAGGCATCCTTGCTCCAGTACTCAAATCCTCTCGCTATGAAGGCCAACATACCATTTGCCTTCTAAACCACCTGCTGCACCTGCATGCTTACCTTCAGCGATTGGTGCACAAGGACACCCAGGTCTCGTTGCACTTCCCTTTTTCCCAATCGCTTGCCATTCAGATAATAATCTGTCTTCCTGTTTTTGCCACCGAAGTGGATAACCTCGCATTTATCCACATTATACTGCATTTGCCATGCATCTGCCCAATCACCCAACCTGTCCAAATCATACTGGAGTTTCTCTGCATCCTCCTCACAGCGCACACGCCCACCCAGCTTTGTGTCATCTGCAAACTTGGAGATATTACATCTAATTCCCTCGTCTGGATCATTAGTATATATTGTGAATAGCTGGGGTCCTAGCGCCGATCCCTGCGGTACCCCACTAGTCACTGCCTGCCACTCGGAAAAAGACCCGTTTATTCCAACTCTTTGCTTCCTGCCTGCCAACCAGTTCTCTATCCAAGACAGTACCTTACCCCCAATCCTGTGTGCTTTAACTTTGCACGCTAATCTTTTATGCGGGACCTTATCGAAAGCCTTTATTCTACCAGTTACATCCTCAAAAAATTCCAGTAGATTAGTCAAGCATGATTTACCTTTTGTAAATCCATGTTGACTTTGTCTGATCCTGTCACTGTTTTCCAAGTGCTCTGCTATTACATCTTTTATAATGGACTCTAGCATTTTCCCACTACTGATGTCAGACTTACCGGTCTATAATTCCCCATTTTCTCTCTACCATCTTTTCTAAATAATGGAGTTACATTAGTTATCCACCAATCCATGGGAACTGTTCCAGAGTCTATAGAATTTTGGAAGATGACCAGCAATGCACCTACTATTTCTAGGGCCACTTTCTTAAGTACCCTAGGATGTAGATTATCAGGCCCTGGGGATTTATCGGCTGTCAATCCCGTCAATTTCCCGAACACCATTTCCCTACAAATACTGATTTCGTTCAATTCCTCCCTCTCATTAGACCCTATGTTCCCCGACATCTCTGGGAGGTTATTTGTATCCTCCTTTGTGAAGACAGAACCAAAGTATGTATTTAATTGGTACCCATTTCTTTGTTCCCCATTATAAATTCCCCTGATTCTGACTGCAAGGGACCTACACTTGACGTCACCAATCTTTTTCTCTTCACATATTTATAGAAGCTTTTACAGTCAGTTTTATGTTCCCTGCAAGATTACTCTCATAATCTATTTTCCCCCTCTTAATTAATCCCTTTGTCCTCCTTTGCTGAATCCTAAACTGCTCCCAATCCTCAAGTTTGCTGCTTTTTCTGGCCAAATTATATGTCCTCTCCTTGGATCTTATGCTATCCCTAATTTCCCTTGTTAGCCACGGTTGAGTCACCTTTTTTATTTTGTTTCTATGAAGATGAGCTGAGGGCACAGGTAGATACTTGGGACTATGATATTATAGCTGAAAGAGGGGCAGGTATGGCACCTCAACATTCCTGTTTACAGGATTTTCAGACGGGATAGAGAGTGAGGTAAAAAGTGGGGGGGGTGTCATGGTATTGATTAAAGAAAATATTACAGCTGTGAGGAGGGATGATATGTCGGAGGGATCATGAAACGAGGCCATTTGGGTCGAATTGAAAAACAAAAAAGGGGCGATCACACTGCTGGGAGTATACTACAGACCCCCAAACAGTGAGAGGGAGATAGAAGAACAAATATGCAGACAAATTTCTGAGAAGTGAAAGAACTATAGGGCAGTAATAGTAGGGGATTTCAAATACCCCAATATTAACTGGGATAAAATTAGTGTGAAGGGTATAGAAGGTGCGGAATTCCTAAAATGCATCCATGGGAACTTTTTTAGCCAGTATGTAGCAAGCCCAAGAAGGGAGGGGGCGGTTCTGGACTTGCAGGTAAATGGCGTATCAGTGGGGGAGCATTTTGGTGCTCGTGATCATAATTCTGTTACATTTAAGGTAGTTATGGAAAAGGACAAGGATAGATCAGGAATAAAAATTCTAAATTGGGGAAAAGCAAATTTTGCTAAGCTCAGAGGGGATTTAGCCATAGTGGACTGAAGGTAAATCAGTGTCAGAGCAGTGGGAGGCATTCAAGGACAAGATCTGGAGGGTTCAGACCAAACATGTGCCCTTAAAGGAAAAAGGTGGGACTAACAAACCTAGAGGTAGGATAAAGAAAAAAAGGGAGGCGTATGACAGATGCCGACGGCTAAATACTCCAGAATCTTTAGAGGAGTACAGAAAGTGCAGGGTCATAGAGTCATAGAGTTATACAGCACAGAAAGAGGCCCTTCGGCCCATCGTGTCTGCGCCGACCATCAATCCCTGTCCAGTCTAATCCCATTTTCCAGCATTTGGTCCATAGCCTTGTATGCAATGGCATTTCAAGTGCTCATCCAAATGCTTCTTGAATGTTATGAGGGCTCCTGCCTCTACCACCCTTTCAGGCAGTGAGTTCCAGATTCCAACCACCCTCTGGGTGAAAAAGTTCCTCCTCAAATCCCCTCCAAACCTCCTGCCCCTTACCTTGAATCTATGCCCCCTTGTTATTGACCCCCCTACTAAGGGGAAAAGTTCCTCTTTGTCTACCCTATCTATGCCCCTCATCATCTTGTACACCTCAATCAGGTCCCCCCTCAGCCTTCTTTGCTCCAAGGAAAACAACCCCAGCCTATTTAGTCTTTCTTCATAGCTGAGGCGCTCCATCCCAGGTAACATCCTGGTGAATCTTCTCTGCACCCTCTCCAAAGCAATCACATCCTTCCTATAGTGAGGCGACCAGAACTGCACACAGTACTCCAGCTGTGGCCTCACCAGCGTTTTGTACAGCTCCATCATAACCTCCCTGCTCTTATATTCTATGCCTCGGCTAATGAAGGCAAGTATCCCATATGCCTTTTTAACCACCTTATCTACCTGTTCCGCTGCCTTCAGGGATCTATGTACATGTACACCAAGGTCCCTCTGACCCTCTGTACTTCCTAGGGTCCTACCACTCATTGTGTATTCCCTTGCCTTATTTGTCCGTCCAAAATGCATCACCTCGCACTTTTCAGGGTTAAATTCCATTTGCCACTTTTCCGCCCATCTGACCAACCCGTTTATATTGTCCTGTAGCCTGAGGCTTTCCTCCTCGCAATTTACCACCCCACCAATTTTCGTGTCATCTGCAAACTTACTGATCATACCTTTTACATTCTCATCCAAATCATTTATGTAGATCACAAACAGCCAGGGTCCCAGCACCGATCCCTGAGGTACCCCACTGGACACAGGCTTCCAGTCACAAAAGCAACCTTCGACCATCACCCTCTGCCTCCTGCCACTCAGCCAGTTTAGGATCCAACGCGCCAAGGCACCCTGGATCCCATGGGCTCTTACCTTCTTGACCACTCTCCTATGCGGGACTTTGTCAAAAGCTTTACTGAAATCCATGTAAACCACATCCACAGCATTTCCCTCATCCACACACCTAGTCACCCCCTCGAAAAATTCAATCAGATTGGTCAGACATGATTTACCCTTGACAAAGCCATGCTGACTATCCCCGATTAATCCTTGCCTCTCCAAGTGGAGACTAATTTTGTCCCTCAGAATTTTTTCCAATAATTTCCCTACCACAGATGTTAGGCTCACTGGCCTGTAATTCCCTGGTTTATCCCTGCTACCCTTCTTGAATAATGGTACTACGTTAGCTGTTCTCCAGTCCTCTGGTACATCCCCTGTGGCCAGAGAGGTTCTGAAAATTTGTGTCAGAGCCCCTGCAATCTCCTCCTTTGCCTCACACAACAGCCTGGGATACATCTCGTCCGGGCCTGGGGATTTATCCACTTTTTGGCCTGCTAAAACCGCTAGTACCTCCTCCCTCTCGATGCTAATATGTTCAAGTATGTCACAGTCCCCTTGCCCGATTTCTATGTCTACATCATCTTTCTCCATAGTGAACACAGATGCAAAAAATTCATTTAAAACCCCGCCTACATCATCTGGCTCTACACACAGATTGCCACTTTGGTCCCTAATGGGCCCTACCCTTTCCCTGGTTATCCTCTTGCCCTTAATATACTTATAAAACATCTTAGGATTTTCCTTTATTTTGCTCGCCAGTGTTATTTCATGGCCCCTCCTTGCCCTCCTAATTTCTTTTTTAAGTATGCCCCTGCACTTTTTATACTCCTCTAGGGCTTCCTCCGTCTTTAGTCTTTTGTAACTGCCAAAAGCCCTTTGACTGCTGTGATTATCTCTCTGCCGAGGTGTGATAAATGGCAGTTGGAAAGGTTACCTGTAAACATCTGACATGATTCTCTGACTATATAAGCTGTGTCTTTATGCATTTCTCCACTTCACCTGAAGAAAGAGCAGCGCTCCGAAAGCTTGTGATTTCAAATAAAGCTGTTGGACTATAACCTGGTGTCGTGTGACTTCTTACATTTGTCCACCCCAGTCCAACTCCGGCATCTCCACACCAAGAAGTTAAGAGCCCATGGGATCCAGGGCAATTTGGCACATTGGATCCAAAAGTGGCTTGGTGGCAGGAGGCAGAGAGTGATGGTCGAAGGTTTTTTCTGTGACTGGAAGCCTGTGTCCAGTGGTGTACCGCAGGGATCGGTGCTGGGTCCTTTGCTGTTTGTAGTGTACATTAATGATTTAGATATGAATGTAGGAGGTAGGATCAGTACGTTCGCAGATGACACGAAAATTGGTGGAGTGGTAAGTAGCGAGGAGGGAAGCCTCAGGCTACAGGATGATATAGACGGGTTGGTTAGATGGGCAGAATAGTGGCAAATGGAATTTAACCCTGAAAAGTGTGAGGTGATGCATTTTGGGAGGACTAACAAGGCAAGGGAATACGCAATGAATGGTAGGACCCTAGGAAGGACAGAGGATCAGAGGGACCTTGGTGTGCATGTACATAGATCCCTGAAGGCAGCAGGGCATGTCGATAAGTTGGTTAAAAAGGCTTATGGGATACTTGCCTTCATTAGCCGAGGCATAGAATATAAGAGCAGGGAGGTTATGATGGATCTGTACAAAACATTATTTAGGCCACATCTGGAATACTGTGTGCCGTTCTGGTCGCCACACTATTGGAGGGATGTGATTGCATTGGAGAGGGTGCAGAGGAGATTCACCAGGGTGTTACCTGGGCTGAAGCACTTCAGCTATGAAGAAAGACTGCACAGGCTGGGGTTGTTTTCCTTAGAGCAGAGAAGGCTGAGAGGGGACCTGATTGAGGTGTACAAAATTATGAGGGGCATAGATAGGGTAGATAGAAAGGAACTTTTCCCCTTTGTAGAGGGGTCAATAACCAGGGGGCATAATTTCAAGGTAAGGGGCTGGAGGTTTAGAGGGGATTTGAGGAAAAACTTTTTAACCCAGAGGGTGGTTGGAATCTGGAACTCACTGCCTGAAAGTGTGGTAGAGGCAGAATCCCTCAACATTCAAGAAGCATTTAGATGAGCACTTGAAACGTCATAGCATTCAAGGCTGCGGACCAAGTGCTGGAAAATGGGATTAGAATAGACAGGGCCTGATGGCCAGCGCGGACACGATGGGCCGAGTGGCCTCTTTCTGTGCTGTATATCTCTATGATTCTAGGATCCTTTACTGTGAGATCATTTATTAATTCTGTCTCATTACATAGTACAGGAAACTCTCAATTTACCGGCACCTAAATAACCGGAAATCTCTGTTAACCGGCAAAATTCAGGAGTAGGTTCAGGTAACTTTTCCTTCATATTAGTGGCCGTTCCTGGATCTGTGGCTGTGTAACCGGGGATCTTGTGGCTGGGGTTCCTGCACCTGTTGCTAAGCAACAGGGAAGCCTGGATTTGTTGCTGTGTACGGAGCTCTCGTACCTTTTACTATACCTCTCTGTAATCCGGACTTTTTGATAAACCGGCACCACGCCGGTCCCATCGGTGCCAGATAAAAAAGAGTTTCCTGTACCAGATCCGAGAGAGCCTGCTCCCTGGTTGGTTCCATTACATACTGTTCTAGGTAAACATCCTGGATGCGCTCTATGAACTCCTCCTCCAGGCTACCATGGCCAATTTGATTTGTCCAATCAATATGGAGATTAAAATCACCCATGATTATTACAGTACCTTTTTTACAGGCCTCCATTATTTGTTGATTTATATTCTGTCCAACAGCATTGCTACTGTTCAGGGGCCCGTAGACTACGCCCACAAGAGACTTTTTCCCTTTATTTTTTTTTATCTCCACTCAAACCAATTCTACATCCTGCTCTTCTGAGCCAATATCACTTCTCACCACTGCACTGTTCCCATCTTTTACCAACAAAGCCACCCCACCTCCCTTTCCTTTCTTTCTATCCTTCCGAATTATCATATACCCTGGAATATTCAGTTCCCAGCCCTGGTCGCCTTGCAACCACGTCTCTGTAATGGCGATCAGATCATACCCATTTGTATCTATTTGTGCCGTCAACTCATTTATCTTGTTACGAATGCTGCGTGCATTCAGATATAGAGCTTTTAACTTTGTCTTTGTACTATTTTTCCTTGTTTTGGCCTTTTTTTCTGTTACACTCTTACTTTTAAACATTCTGTCCCTTCCTGTCACACTCTGGTTATTATTTCCCCCATCTCTAGCCTGCTCTATTGCTTTCTCATTTCTCATTGACTTTTTATTTTCCCGCTCACCTGGATCCTCCCCCCCACTATTTAGTTTAAAGCCCTCTCTACAGCCTTAGTTATTTGATTTGCCAGGACTCTAGCCCCAGCATGGTTCAAGTGAAGCCCATCCAAATGGAACAGCTCCCTCTTATCCCAGTACTGGTGCCTGTGCCCCACAAAGTGAAACCCATTTCTCCCACACCAGTCTTTGAGCCACTCGTTCATTTCTCTGATCTTATTTACCCAATGCAAATTCGCTCGTGGCTCAGGTAGTAATCCAGAGATAATTACCTTTGTGGTTCTGCTTTTTAATTTAGCCCCTAGCTGCTGATACTCTCTCAGCAGAACCTCTTTCTTTGTCCTACCTATGTCATTGGTACCTACGTGGACCATGACAACTGGATCTTCCCCCTCCCACTCCAAGTTTCTCTTAAGGAGATGTCCTTAACCGTGGCCCGCAGGCAACACAGCCTTCGGGACTCACTCTCTTGGCTGCAGAGAACAGTATCTATCCCCCTCACTATACTGTCCACAATCACTACAACATTTCTTTTTGCTCCCCCCACTTGAATGGCTCCCTGTACCATGGTGCTGTGGTCAGTTTGCTCATCCTCCCTGTAGTCCCTGGCCTCATCCACACAGGGAACAAGAATCTCGTTACTGTTGGACAAGGCCAAGGGCTGAGGCTCCTCCACCACTACCTCCTGGATCCCAATACCTGCCTCACTTGCAGTCACACCCTCCTGTCCCTGACCATAGACCAAATTGGAAGTAATTATTCTAGTGGGTGTGACTGCCTCCTGGAACAGTGTCCAGGTAACGCTCCCCCTCCCTAATGTGTTGCAGTGTCTGAAGCTCGGACTCCAGCTCATCAACTCTGAGCCGAAGTTCCTCGAGCAGCCAACATTTGCTGCAGATGTGATCGCCCTGGACCTCGATGGTGTCCACGAGCTCCCACATGCAACAACAAGAACACATTGCCTGGTCTCCCACCTCAATTAATTAATTAGGTTTTAAATTTGGAACACATATCTTTTAATCTACACCAAGGCACTTAAATTTAAACTCTCAAGTTTGGAAAAAAAGCGAGAAATCGAGTAATACTCACTAGCCAATCACTTACCTGCTTTCTGCTGACGTCACACTTCGATTACTTTTTACTTCTTTACACCTTTATACCTTTGTATCTCGGCTCCCGCTGCTTTTGAACTCTCCTGGGTTTTGGCGCTCTCGCTCTGCTCCCGCTGCTTTTGAACTCTCCTGGGTTTTGGCGCTCTCGCTCTGCTCCCGCTGCTTTTGAACTCTCCTGGGATTTGACGCTTTTGCTCTGCTTCCACTGCCAGCAATTTTAACACAGGTGAGAGATCAGCTAGATGCGAGTATCGGTTGGAGATAGGGCTATAACACCATAGCACCAGTTCTCTGACCCTCACCCCCTGGGCAGCAGTGTGCCTCAGAGTTACCTTTTTAATGTAATGTTTTCCTGCAAGGCCTCATATCTTGAGGATTATGGTCTCGTCATTAGGTTACCCACAATTTGGTGAGCTTTAAAATGGAATCATAGGGGCAAGATGCATTTTAATGCTCATAAAAAAGAACGAATGTTACAAAAATATAAGAAAATCTAATGTCTAAAATCTAATCTACAATGGATATATTGCTGCTTTTCAGAGCTGATGAAGGATTTCCGTAGCACGAAGAAAACTGGGAAAGCGGGGAAGAAGAAACGCACAGTGAATAATTTTACATTCTCGGATGATGATGAGAAACCAAAAAGAGTTTCCTTTGTGAAGAATAGAAGGAAGGATGATGCTGAAGTTGATGGTAGTCTGAACACCACAGAAAAAACAGTAGAAGACGGTCTTGAGAATAGCCAATGGAGCCGACCATCTTTCCTGAAATCCACAAGGAACGACAGATGGGAAGATGAGGACAGTAGGGAGGAGGAAAAAATGCCTGTCCCTCAACCAAGAGAACGCAGAATGAAACGAGTACCATCTACGGGTATCTTATTTTTACATTCGTGACATACACCTAACTTGTGTTTTTTTTATGACATGAAAACATTTTGTGTGGTGAATAATGGTCTCACTATCCAGTTGAGTTACGATTTACACAATTGAAAATGATCAGAAATATGTTATTTTCCTTGTAGCAGTTGATGGTTGTATGGATTGTTCCATAGTTAATTGAAACACTATCTAAGACTCCCTTCATATTACAGTGGTGCCACTGACAGCAGGCCTCACTTTAGTGACAGTACTGCTAGAATAGAAAAACAAGTATACCGCTTTGGATACTGTTGGGGGGGATGACTCACCAGGGGAAGGCAGCAGCAGCCAACTTCCTGGCACTGGGGGTGCTCCTGCTGCCCAGGAAGGGGGGAAAAAGAGTGGGAGAGCAATAGTGGTAGGGGATTCTATAGTAAGGGGAACAGATAGGCGTTTCTGTGGCCGTAGACGTGAATCCAGGATGGTTTGTTGCCTCCCTGGTGCCAGGGTCAAGGATGTCACCGAGCGGCTGCAGGGCATTCTGGAGGGGGAGGGTGAACAGCCAGTGGTCGTGGTCCACATTGGTACCAACGACATAGGTAAAAAGAGGGATGAGGTCCTGCATCAAGAATTTAGGGAGCTAGGTAACAGATTAAAGAGCAGGACCTCAAAGGTTGTAATCTCTGGATTACTCCCAGTGCCACGTTCTAGTAAGTATAGGAATGGGAGGATAGAGCAGATGAATGCGTGGCTAAAGAGTTGGTGTAGGGGGGAGGGTTTTACTTTCCTGGATCACTGGGCCTGCTTCTGGGAAAGGTGGGACTTGTACAAGTCGGACGGGTTGCACCTGAACCAGAGCGGGACAAATATCCTTGCGGGGAGGTTTGCTAGCACTGTTGGGGGGGGTTTAAACTAACTTGGCAGGGGGATGGGATACAGAGGGGAGCTGAAATAGGGGGGGATGTGCTGCCAATTATAGAGAAAAAAACAAGTCAGCTTGGTAGACAGGGCAAATATATAAGGGCAAGGCTGGATGGCATCTATTTTAATGCAAGGAGTCTTGCAAATAAGGTGGATGAACTGAAGGTGTTGATAAACACATGGGAGTATGATATTGTTGCTATCACGGAGACATGGTTGAGGGAAGGGCAAGATTGGCAGCTCAATATTCCGGGGTACAGAATCTTCAGGCGAGACAGAGGGGGAGGTATAAGAGGAGGGGGTGTCGCAATATTAATTAAGGAGTCAATTACTGCAGTAAGGAGGGATGATATATTAGCAGGGTCCTCTAATGAGGCCATATGGGTGGAGCTTAAAAACAAAAAGGGGGCAAGCACTTTGCTGGGAATGTACTATAGGCCTCCAAACAGTCAGGGGGAGATAGAGGAACAGATATGTAGGCAAATCTCAGAGAAATGTGCAAATAATAGGGTAATAATAATGGGGGATTTCAACTTACCCAATATTAACTGGGATAGTCAGAGTGTGAAAGGCTCAGAGGGTGTAGAATTCTTAAAGTGCATCCAGGAGAGCTTTTTGAGCCAGCATGTAGAAAGTCCTACAAGAGAGGCGGCGGTACTGGACCTAATTCTAGGGAATGTGGCCGGCCAAGTGGAAAAAGTGCTAGTAGGTGAGCACTTTGGTGATAGTGACCATAATATGGTAAGATTTAAGGTGGTCATGGAAAAGGACAGGGATGGGTTTAGAATAAAGGTTCTAAATTGGGGGAAGGCCGATTTTAATAGGATAAGGCAGGATCTGGCCAAAATGGACTGGGATCAGCTACTTGTAGGAAAATCCGCATCGGAGCAATGGGAGGCTTTCAGAAGGGAGATTGAGATCATACAATGGCAACATGTTCCCGTAAAGGTCAAGGGTGGTTCCAAAAACCACAGGGAACCTTGGATGTCAGGGGATATACGAGAATGGATTAGGAAAAAAAGGAGGGCTTTTGGTAGATACAAAAGGCTAAAGACGGAGGAAGCCCTAGAGGAGTACAAAAAGTGCAGGGGGATACTTAAAAAAAGAAATTAGGAGATCAAGGAGGGGCCATGAAATAACACTGGCGAGCAAAATAAAGGAAAATCCTAAGATGTTTTATAAGTATATTAAGGGTAAGAGGATAACTAGGGAAAAAATAGGGCCCATTAGGGACAAAAGTGGCAATCTGTGTGTGGAGCCGGAAGATGTAGGAGGGGTTCTAAATGAATTTTTTGCATCTGTTTTCACTATGGAGAAGGACGATGTAGACATAGAAATAGGGCGGGGGGACTGTGATATGCTCGAACATATTAACATCGAGAGGGAGGAGGTATTGGCGGTTTTAGCTGGCCTAAAAATGGATAAATCCCCAGGTCCGGATGAAATGTATCCCAGGCTGCTGTGTGAGGCAAAGGAGGAGATTGCGGGGGCTCTAACACATATATTCAGGACCTCTCTGGCCACAGGGGATGTGCCAGAGGACTGGAGAACCGCTAATGTAGTACCATTATTCAAGAAGGGTAGTAGGGAAAAACCGGGGAACTACAGGCCAGTGAGCCTAACATCAGTGGTAGGAAAATTATTGGAAAAAATCCTGAGGGACAAAATTTGTCTCCACTTGGAGAGGCAAGGATTAATCAGGGATAGTCAACATGGCTTTGTCAAGGGAAGATCATGTCTGACTAATTTGATTGAATTTTTTGAGGGGGTGACTAGGTGTGTGGATGAGGGTAACGCAGTGGATGTGGTATACATGGATTTCAGTAAGGCCTTCGATAAAGTCCCGCACAGGAGACTGGTCAAGAAGGTAAGAGCCCATGGAATCCAGGGTGCCTTGGCACATTGGATACAAAACTGGCTTAGTGGCAGAAGGCAGAGGGTGATGGTCGAAGGTTGTTTTTGTGACTGGAAGCCTGTGGCCAGTGGGGTACCACAGGGATCGGTGCTGGGTCCCTTGCTGTTTGTGGTCTACATTAATGACTTGGATATGAATGTAAAGGGTATGATCAGTAAGTTCGCGGATGATACAAAAATTGGTAGGGTGGTAAATAGCGAGGAGGGTAGCCTCAGTCTGCAGGACGATATAGATGGGTTGGTCAGATGGGCGGAACAGTGGCAAATGGAATTTAACCTGGAAAAGTGCGAGGTGATGCACTTTGGGGGGACTAACAAGGCAAAGGAATACACAATGAATGGAAAGACCCTAGGCAAGACGGAGGGTCAGAGGGATCTGGGTGTGCAAGTACACAGATCCCTGAAGGCGGCGGAACAGGTGGATAAGGTGGTAAAAAAGGCATATGGGATACTTGCCTTCATTAGCCGAGGCATTGAATATAAGAGCAAGGAGGTTATGATGGAGCTGTATAAAACACTGGTTAGGCCACAGCTGGAATACTGTGTGCAGTTCTGGTCGCCACACTACAGGAAGGATGTGATCGCGTTAGAGAGGGTGCAGAGGAGGTTCACCAGGATGTTACCAGGGCTGGGGCGCTTCAGCTATGAAGAGAGACTGGGCAGATTGGGTTTGTTTTCCTTGGAGCAGAGGAGGCTGAGGGTGGGCATGATTGAGGTGTACAAAATTATGAGGGGCATAGATAGGATGGATGCTGAGGAGCTTTTTCCCTTAGTAGAGGGGTCAATAACTAGGGGGCATAGATTCAAGGTAAAGGGCGGGAGGTTTAGAGGGGATTTGAGAAAGAACTTTTTCACCCAGAGGGTGGTTGGAGTCTGGAACTCACTGCCTGAAAGGGTTGTGGAGGCAGAAACCCTCACAACATTTAAGAAGCATTTGGATGTGCACTTGAAATGCCATAGCATACAAGGCTACGGGCCAAATGCTGGAATATGGGATTAGATTAGGCAGGGCTTGATGGCCGGCGCGGACACGATGGGCCGAAGGGCCTCTATCCGTGCTGTATTACTCTATGACTCTATGACTCTATGACTTCAAAAGATGATGTTTTCTGTGCTTATTTTGAGGTAGCAATCTGTTCAATAACAATATAAATGACTGCTAGTGGCTCAGCCTGTTTGTGTAGATATACTTCAATCAGCCTTTATGGATAGCAAGCTGGCTACACTCAGACAGGTGGTATTTACCATTTACATAAATGATTTGGACTCAGAAGTTTCAAAATTTGCAAACAACACTAAATTGGGGGTAAAGTTAATATTGGGGAGGACTGCGACAAAATGCAAGAAGATGTTAATAAACTTGTAGAATGGGCATGTAAATACCAAATTAATTTCAAATAGATAACTATGACATGGTGCATTTTCATAGGAAGAATAATGAGGCCACCTACTCCTTGGAAAATAAGAGCCGGAATGGTATATGGGGTAGAGGAGCAAAGTAATCTAGGGGTACAGGTTCACAAATCCTTAAAAGTAGCAACACAGGTTAACAAGGCCATAAAAAAGGCAAACAAAGCACTGTGGTTAATTTTGAGAGGAATAGACTTAAAAAGCACAGATGTTTTGTTAAACCTGTTGTGTCTGTGTGTTGATAGAGACACTGAAGACAGGAGTTGGTTTGATAGGTGTTTACTAAACAAAGTCTGGAGGGGAACTAACGGATACAATACAATATACAGGCTTATATAGCCCGAGTGGCCATTACCGGCATTACAGTACACATGGGGCTCTTAAAGGCACATACACTACAATTCCTCCCCTTTTAGCTAACCAGTACATAATATTTTAAGTAATTATTAATTACATGTTATAAGAAAAATAATATACACATTGCTGCAGTTAATTAATTATAAGTCAGTCTCTCTGGAGGCTTCCTGACTCGGTCCGGATAACGCCTCAGTGGTGTAGTAGTTTCTGGTGGTGTAGTAGGTTCTTTTGGCAAGGCTGATTCGGCTTGAATGCCAGTGTCGGGTTCCAGTATCACCGGATCGGAGGTAGATATGGGTATCTCTACTTCATCGTTAGGCGTATAGAGTTGTGGTGTCGGTTGTCCCTTTTCGGATGACTCTATGATTTGGTCAGCATGGCGCCTTATTATGCTTTCTCCGATGTCCACGGTATACATCAGTGGTCCTAGTCGTGTGCAGATAGTTCCAGGCTGCCATTTCTCGGTACGGTAGTCCCGGGCCAAAACTTGTTGACCTATCTGGAAGGTTCTAGTTGGCCTTTCATTCATGCCTTGAAATTGCTGGTTCTCCACGTCCCTTCTGATGTTGGGCTTGATCAAATCCAGCCGGCATCTTAGGCTTCTATTGAAGAACATCATGGCGGGAGTTTGGTTTGTAACCATATGTGTTGCATTCCTGTATGCGAACAAGAAGTTATCCACCTTGTGCTGAAGTTTTATGTCTTCATTACCCATGGCCTTTATGGCCTTCTTGAAGGTCTGGACAAACCTTTCAGCCAATCCATTGGTGGCGGGATGGTATGGGGCGGATGTGTAGTGCTTAACCCCATTGTTTTTTTAAGAACTTCCTGAATTCTTTGGACACAAATTGTGGTCCATTATCAGAACAGATCTGTTCCGGCAGCCCATTCCTGGCAAATATGGTCCTTAATACTGTGCTGGTTTTTTCCGTGGTGGTGGAGGACATCTTTATTACCTCCGGCCACTTGGAGTGTGCATCAACCGCGATTAAGAACATTGAGTCCATAAATGGACCAGCAAAGTCGATGTGTACCCTTTGCCAGGGAGATGAGGGCCACTCCCATGGATGTAGAGGGGCTTGGGGTGGAGTGTTTTGGACCTTCTGGCATCCTAGGCAGCTCTTGGTCATTTCTTCTATGTCTCCATCGATACCTGGCCACCATACAAACGCTCTGGCTAGGTTCTTCATTTTCACTCCACCCAGATGCCCCTCGTGAAGCTCCTTTAGCACTTTATCCTGGAGTTTGGGTGGAATCACCACTCTGGATCCACACATCAAGGTTCCTCGGCATACTGACAGCTGTTCTCTTCTTTGCGAGAATGCTGGCAACAGTGGTTCGCCATGTGCTGGCCATCCCTTCACCGTTAAGTCATAGACTCGTGAGAGAGTCGGGTCATTTCTCGTTTCCTTTCAATGGCAGAATTTGTTACTGGTAGACATTCCACTATGGTTGAGTGGAACATCTCCACTGGGTCTACTGTAGGTGCCTCTTCTACCGTTGGCAACGGTAGGCGCGATAAACCGTCAGCATTCCCATGCTGTTTTGATCCTTTGTATTCTATGTTGTATTGGTGTGCCCCTAGAAAAAGGGAGCACCTCTGTAGCCTTTGCGCTGTCATAATGGGAACACCTTTTTTAGGGTTGAATATGGAGATGAGGGGTTGATGGTCAGTCAACAAGGTAAATTTTTGTCCGTGTAGGTAATGGTTGAATTTCTTCACTCCCCATACCAGGCTGAGTGCTTCCCTGTTGATTTGGGCATAGTTACGCTCAGCTGAGTTCAATGAGCGTGACGCAAAAGCTATCGGCCGTTCCGAGCCATCAGGGAATTTATGCGATAATACTGCTCCTATGCCGTAGGCGGATGCATCGCACGCTAGTCTGATTGGCAGTGATGGGTTGTAATGAGCCAAAACTTCTTTGGACGTGATTAAGTCTTTGCATTTATGGAAGGCACGTTTACAGTCTTCGCTCCATTTCCAAATTACTCCTGTTTGTAGCAGTTCATTAAGAGGGTGTGGAAGAGTTGATAAGTTCGGTAAAAATTTATGATAGTAATTTATTAATCCCAGGAACGACCTTAATTGTGAAACATCTTCAGGTGCTGGGGCTTTTATGAACGCTTCAATTTTTTCAGGTGACTTATGCAACCCTTTCTTATTAATTATGTGGCCACAATATAATATTTGATTTTGGAAAAATTCGCACTTGGGGCGATTTGCTCGTAGGCCCCATTCTCTCAGCCTAGTGAGCACCTGCTCCAAATTGGCAAGGTGCTCGTTGTCATTTTCTCCTGTTACAAGGATGTCGTCTAGGTAGCATTGAGTCCCCGGAATCCCTTGGAGGACTTGCTCCATAGCTCTTTGCCAGATTGCTGGAGCGGATGCTACTCCGAAAACCAGTCGATTGTACTGGTACAGACCTTTGTGTGTATTTATCGTGAGAGATTTTTTAGAGGCCTCTTCAACCTCCATCTGTAGATATGCCTGTGCCAAGTCAATTTTGGTGAAACGTTTCCCTCCGGATAGTGAGGCGAAAATATCTTCTGTCCTCGGAAGAGGATACTGTACCGTGTGAAGGACCGGGTTGACAGTCACCTTGAAGTCTCCACAGATGCGAATTTTTCTCTGTTCTTCAGATTTATCATTATTCAATGCTTTCTTCATGACTGGAACGATGGGTGTTGCCCACTCGCTCCAATCTATTTTGGATAATACGCCTGCATTTTCCAAATTCTCCAGCTCTGCCTCGACTGCTGGACGAATTGCGTATGGCACCGGTCTTGCTTTAAAAAACTTGGGAATTGCTGCATCTTCCACTTTTATTGAGGCGGTGATGCCTTTCAAGGTTCCTAATTTCTCTTGAAACACTTCTTTGGCGTTGGCCAAGATGTCTTTTAATCGTTCAGGTATGACGTCATCATCGTTTCTTTTCTTACTGGTCACCGTCAGTGCCTGAATGGAGTGCCAGTCTAAACGTATTTTCCTGATCCATTCACGTCCCAACAGCGGTGGGCCACCATCTTGTAGAATGTATAAATACAACTTTTGTATTTCCTTGCCGTTGTATACAACAGGCACCCTTATTTTTCCTTTGGGGTATACTTTCTGCCCCGTATATGTTTTCAAGATAATGGATGTGTCTTTTAAAGCTATATGCGGAAATAGCCGCTCGTAATCCCGTCGATTTATGACGGTCAGAGCTGATCCTGTATCTAGCTCCATTTTAACTGGGGACCCTGCTATCGTGAGGGTAACCCAAATGGTCTGGTAATCATCTTTGGCAAGTACATTATGTAATTTGAGACAGCTTAGTCTCTTGTTTTCGGAGTCGCTATTGCTCTTCTGGTCTTCGGAGCTACTGTCCGTCATCATTTGTACCTTTCTGTACTTTTCTTTATTGATTTTTTTTTTCCTGTCTGTGGATTTATTTTGTCCAATCTTTCCGCATTGCCTGCATGCTTTGTCCTTGAACCAGCAGTCTCTCTGGTCATGGGTGGATCTGCCACAGCGATAACATCTCTCGAAACCCTGTGTCATTTCATGGGTGCCGAAGTCCTGTGTCTTTTGTTGTATCTCTGCAGCTCCTCTTGCGGCTTCTTCGTATGATACAGCCATACTGAAAGCCTTGTCCAGTGTTAAATCCTTTTCAGAAAGCAGCCTTTTCTGTGTTCCTTCACTTAAGAGACCGCAGACGAATTTGTCTCGAAGATATTCTGCTAGTCCTGCCCCGAATTGGCAGTGTTTTGATGGCTTTCTTAATTCAGTGAGGTAATCAGTGTTATTTTCATTCTTGTGTTGATTTCTCTTGAAGAATTTGAATCGTTCCGCTATCAGCAGCGGTGTTGGGTTTAAGTGCTCCTGTAGGGTATCAACAATTTCTTTAAAATTCTTGTCCTTTGGTTTGACTGGAGTGATTAAATTTCGTAACAGCCCGTATGTCTTTGCGCCCATTAGATTTAGCAGTACTGAAGCTTTTTTTTCATCTTCTATTCCATTTGCAGTGCAATATACCTCCACTCTTTCACATATGTGGTCCAATCCTCTATCTCATTATCAAAAGCATCAATATTGCCCAACTTAGGCATCTTAGAAAAGATATGGCGCTTCCCGCGCTTTTCCCGCCGCTGCTGCCGATGACAACACTGTTTCCCGCGGTTTCCGTTCTATTTTAAAATTTATTTATTTACAGTTGGAGACTCGTTCCCGCCGGACTTTTTCTCTAGGTCTGAACGCCGACCTGCTTGCAGCGCCGGCCGTCTCCTGAGTGCTCCCTCCCCGTCTGTTACTGCTTGCCTCCGCTTTCGCTGCTTGGCCCAGCTGTAGAGCCAGCCGCTGGAGCCCCAGCCTGGCGCCCAGGAAGGATTAGCGCAGTACCTGCCACCAGCTTGGCCAGCTGGTGAAACCACAGCTTCTTCCACTTTCTTGATTCTTCTGGACGCCAGAGGAATCGATGTCCTTGAGGTGCTGCCGAATTGCAGGTAAGTCCGTTTCCACTTCGTCGCCACTGTTGTGTCTGTGTGTTGATAGAGACACCGAAGACAGGAGTTGGTTTGATAGGTGTTTACTAAACAAAGTCTGGAGGGGAACTAACGGATACAATACAATATACAGGCTTATATAGCCCGAGTGGCCATTACCGGCATTACAGTACACATGGGGCTCTTAAAGGCACATACACTACAAAACCCATATATAAAACCTCACTGTGCACAATTCTGGTCTCCATATTGCAAAAAGGATATAGAGGTACTGGAGAAGGTGCAAAAAAGATTGACAAGTATGCTATCAGAACTGAGAGGTTATAACTATAAAGAAAGACTGAACAGGCTGGGGCTCTTTTCTCTAGAATAGAGAAGGGGTGACCAAATAGAGGTCTTTAAAATTATGAAGGGGTTTGATAGGGTCAACATAGGTAAACAAGATGTTTCCACTTGTGGGGGTAGCCAAAACTCGGGGTCATAATTATAAGATTGTCACTAATAGATCCAATAGGGAATTCAGGAGAAATCTCTACCTAGAGAGTGGTTAGAATGTGGAACAATCTACTACATGGAGTAGTTGAGGCGAGCATCATAGATGCATTTAAGGGGAAGCTAGATAAGTACATGAGGGAGAAAGAAATAGAAAGATTTGCTGATAGGGTAAAGTGTTATAAGAACATAAGAATTAGGAGCAGGAGTAGGCCATACGGCCCCTCAAGCCTGCTCCGTCATTCAATAAGATTATGGCTGATCTTCAACCTCAATTCCACTTTCCTGCCCGATCTCTCTATCCCTTGATTCCCCTAGAGTCCAAAAATCTCTCTCAGCTTTGAATATACTCTATGATTCAGCATCCACAGCCCTTTGGGGTAGAGAATTCCAAAGATTCACAACCCTCTGAGTGAAGAAATTCTTCCTCATCTCAGTCCTAAATGGCCAACCCCTTATCCTGAGATTATGCCCCCTACTTCTAGACATGGGAAACAGCCTCTCAGCATCTACCCTGTCACAGAAATCACAGAAACCCCACAGTGCAGATAGAGGCCATTTCGGCCCATCGAGTCTGCACCGACACATATCCCACCACCCGATTCCCGTAACCCCTACACCAACACATATCCCACCCTATCCCTGTAACCCCATGTATTTAATCCCCCTAACACTAAGGGTCAATTTATCATAGCCAATCAACCTAACCCGCACATCTTTGGACTGTGGGAGGAAACCGGAGCACCCGGAGAAAACCCACGCAAACACGGGGAGAATGTGCAAACTCCACACAGACAGTCACCCGAGGCCGGATTCGAACCTGGGTCCCTGGTGCTGTGAGGCAACAGTGCTAACCACTATGCCACCGTGCTGCCCCCCTGAGGGGGATCTGTCAATCCCCCTCAGAATCCTATATGTTTCAATGAGATCACTTCTCATTCTTCTAAACTCCAGAGAGTATAGGCTCAATCTCTCCTCCATAGGACAACCCTCTCATCCCAGGAATCCAATTAACCTTTGTTGCACTGCCTCTAAGGAAAGTATATCCTTCTTCAGGTAAGGAGACCAAATCTGGGCACAGTACTCCAGGTGTGGTCTCACCAAAGCGGTGTACAATTGTAGCAAGACTTCCTTACTCTTATACTCCAACCCCCTTGCAATAAAGGTCAACATGCCATTTGCCTTCCTAATTGTTTGCTGTATCTATATGCTTAACTCTGTGTTTCCTCTATGAAGACACCTCAATCTCTCTGAATACCAACATTTAAAAGTTTCTCACCATTTAAAAAAAAAAATTCAGTTTTTCTATTCCTCCTACCAAAGTGAAGAACCTCACATTTCTCCACATTATACTCTATCTGCCACCTTATTGCCCACTCACTTAACCTGCCTATATCCCTCTGCAGGCTCTTTTTGTCCTCCTCACATAATACTTTCCCACCTAGCTTTGTATCGTCAGCAAACTTGGATACATTACACTCGTTCCCTTCATCTAAGTCATTAATATAAATTCTAAATAATTTAACGGCACCCCACTAGTTACAGCCTGCCAACCTGAAAATGACCTGTTCATCCCTACTCTCTGTTTTCTGTCCATTAGCCAATCCTCTATCCATGCTAATATATTACCCTCAACCCTATGAGCCCTTATCTTGCATAACAACCTTTTATGTGGCACCTTATCGAATGACTTTTGGAACCTATCCTGCTAGTTACATCCTTAAAAACTAATAAGTTGGTTAAACACGATTTCCTTTTCATAAAACCATGTTGACTCTGCCTAATCATATTATGATTTTCTAAATGTCCTGTTACAACTTCATTAATAATGGATAGCAGCAATTTTGCGACAACTGATGTCAGGCTAACTGGCCTGTAGTTTCCTGTTTTCTCTCTCCCTCCTTTCTTGATTAGCGGGGTTACATTTGCTACTGTCCAATCCTGGGACCATTCTAGAATATAGGGAATTTTGGAAGATCACAACCAATGCATCCACTATCACCGCAGCCACCTCTTATAGAATCCTAGGATGTAGGCCATCAGATCCAGGGGATTTGTCAGCTTTTAGTCCCATTAGTTTCTCCAGTACTTTTTTTGTACTGATCTTAATTACTTTAAGTTCTTCACTCTCAATAGCCCTTGGTTCCCCACTATTTTTGGTATGTTTTTGTGTGTTCTACTGTGAAGACAGACATAAATAAAATAATTGTTTAAAGTCTCTGCCATTTCCTTATTCGTCATTATAATTTCTCCTGTCTCCAGCTCTAAGGGACCAACGCTTACTTTTGCTACTCTCTTCCTTTTTACATACATGTAGAAGATCTTACAATCTGTAAGGGGTGGTGTGTGTGGTCAGCTTCACCTCTGACTCCGAGCAGTTCGAATCGCTCCCACTCCTTTGGTTCTAGACTTTGGACTTATTTGGGGGTTGTAATGAAATTGCAACAGATACCTGAGTTGGTCAAAAGAATTGAGATTTTTATTTTGAGACAGCAAAATATACAATACAATAAATCTTATACTCTAAAAGGGGGGAACACTTCGGAATATGCGAGGGAGAATTACAATAAACTAAATACCTTACCCTCCCAACCCCACTATCCTAACTAGGTTGAATTCCAGAGGACCAGGAAATGCTCACCAAACGACTTTCTTGACAGATTGTAGAGGTTTGCGATTTCGGGGTTCTCTTTAGTTGTGGCGGTTGGGGCCCGCCGCACCCCGGATGTGGTGGAAGGCTGCACCTGCGTTGGGTTGTCAGTCTTCGCCTGTCCGCTGATGCGGTTAGATGCGTAGTTGGATTTATCAGGTGAGCACCCAATTTTCTTTGGTTAGGTATAGTTTTTAGAGTCTTTTGTGTCAAATCTTACCCAGGGGTAAGTCAGACTAGCCTGTAGAGTGGAAACCAGTTTATGATTTTTCAATTTCTCGGTGGTTGGTTTCTTGTTGGTCGCGGTGGTCCAATATTACCTGGTTGGTGGTAATATTGTTAGTTGTTGGTTTCTTGAGGCCTTTGGTTGGCGCGATTTCCTTTTCCTTCCGTTTCGTTCTTTCTTCAAGTCTCCGATCCTCCGACTGAGTACGGTGATATCTTTTCTGAACCGTACTTTCTCTCCTGTACTGAACTTGAGCCTTCTTTCTGATCTGATCTCATCTTGTCTCACTGAACAGGCAGGCCTCAATTATACTGTTTTGAGGCCTGGCTTATCTGACTGCCAAATCTCTGGTTCTTTGTTAATTTTGGTGGGCTCGTTAATTTTAATGTTTCAATTCTCATCAAGTTTCGGGGATGGTCCCATCTATTTTTAATTGGCTTTTAACTGGTTTCGGGATTGCCTTGAAATCAGTTTTAAATGTGTAAAGTATTTTGGAAATCTTTCTGATTGGTTTTTAACTGTTGTTTGATTGTCTTTTCCTGCTGGGGCCAGGTTCTCCTTTGTTGACTGTTGGCGTGTATTGTATTATTCATGTTCTTAATGGCCCTGTAAGTTTCGGTGGGAATAGTCTTTTCTGGGGGCTTATTGTCTTTATGTAGAATGGCTGGGATGGCCCAGAACATTCCCAGACGATCTGGCCTTTCCAATACTCAAACTGTCTGTATTTCGGGGGCCCATCCCACCTCCTTTTGTCACAGCTTTTTCCACAGGCCTGAACATGCCTTTTAAACTAGCCAAATCTTCCTGGGGTTTGATTTTTGGTCCCCTTTGGCCCAATATTCTTTTAAAACAGTCCAATATCTCTTTTCTTACTTTGGGGGAATTTGTATAATTTTGCGAGCTTTACAAGTCTGTTTTTATATTTCTTGCTAGTTTACTCTCATAATATATTTCCTTTTTATCACTTTTTTGGTCATCATTTGCTGGTTTCTAAAGCTCTCCCAATCCTCAGGCTTGCTACTATTCTTCGCAACATTATAACTCTCTTCTTTTAATCTAATACAATCCTTAACTTATTTAGATAGCCACGGATGGATCATTTTTCAAGTGGAGTTTTTATTTCTCAATGGAAAGCATATTCGTTGAGAATTTTGGAATATTTCTTTAAATGTTTGCCACTGCATTTCTACTGTCATACCTTTTAATCTCATTTCCCAATCTACGTTAGCCAACTTGTCCCTCATACCTATGTGATTGGCTTCATTTAACTTTAAGACTCTAGTTTGGGACTTAGAATTCACATTGGGTTTGAGAGTGAAATACTTATCATATGAACACTCTTCCCCAGAGGATCCTTTTCTATGAGATTACTAATTAACCCTGTCTCATTGCGCAATACAAGATTTAAAATAGCCTGTTCCCTGGTTGGTTCCACGACGTATTGTTCCAGGAAATTGTCTCGAATGCATTCCATGAACTAGGCCTCCAGACTACCTTTGCCAATTTGATTTGCCCAGTCTATATGAAGATGAAAGTCACCCAGAATTATTGCATTACCTTTGTTACAAGCTCCTATTATTTCTTGATTAATACTGAGTCCAACGGTATAGCTACTGTTAGGGGGCCTACTACACCAGTGCTTTCTGCCCATGTTATTTCTTATCTCCACGCATACTGTTTCTTCTTCCTGATCATCTGAGCCAAGATCCTTTCTCATTACTATGCTAATTCATCCGATATTATCAGGGCTGAGAGGGTCGTGGATAGCACGTTTAGCGAGTTGTTCACGCCTCAGGGTAGGGCTGCACAGGGGGTGACCATCAGGCGGAGCAACAGAGGCAGGCAGGAAGTGCAGGGAACCCCTGCGGACATCCCCCTTTCAAACAAGTATACCAAGTTGGATACTGTTGAGGGGGATGACTCACCAGGGGAAGGCAGCAGCAGCCAGCTTCCTGGCACCAGGGACGCTTCTGCTGCTCAGAAAGGGAGGAAAAAGAGTGGGAGAGCAATAGTGGTAGGGGATTCTATCGTAAGGGGAACAGATAGGCGTTTCTGTGGCCGCAAACGTGACTCCAGGATGGTTTGTTGCCTCCCTGGGGCCAGGGTCTGGGATGTCACTGAGCGGCTACAGGGCATTCTTAAGGGGGAGGGTGAGCAGGCAGAGGTCGTGGTCCACATTGGGACCAACGACATAGGAAGGAAGGGGGATGAGGTCCTGCATCAAGAATTTAGGGAGCTAGGTAACAGATTAAAGAGCAGGACCTCGAAGGTTGTAATCTCTGGATTACTCCCAGTGCCACGTGCTAGTAAGTATAGGAATGGGAGGATAGAGCAGATGAATGCGTGGCTAAAGAGTTGGTGTAGGGGGGAGGGTTTTACTTTCCTGGATCACTGGGCCTGCTTCTGGGAAAGGTGGGACTTGTACAAGTCGGACGGGTTGCACCTGAACCAGAGCGGGACAAATATCCTTGCGGGGAGGTTTGCTAGCACTGTTGGGGGGGGGTTTAAACTAACTTGGCAGGGGGATGGGATACAGAGGGGAGCTGAAATAGGGGGTGATGTGCTGCCAATTATAGAGAAAAAAACAAGTCAGCTTGGTAGACAGGGCAAATATATAAAGGCAAGGCTGGATGGCATCTATTTTAGTGCAAGGAGTCTTGCAAATAAGGTGGATGAACTGAAGGTGTTGATAAACACATGGGAGTATGATATTGTTGCTATCACGGAGACATGGTTGAGGGAGGGGCAAGACTGGCAGCTCAATATTCCGGGGTACAGAATCTTCAGGCGAGACAGAGGGGGAGGTATAAGAGGAGGGGGTGTCGCAATATTAATTAAGGAGTCAATTACTGCAGTAAGGAGGGATGATATATTAGCAGGTTCCTCAAATGAGGCCATATGGGTGGAGCTTAAAAACAAAAAGGGGGCAAGCACTTTGCTGGGAGTGTACTATAGGCCTCCAAACAGTCAGGGGGAGATAGAGGAACAGATATGTAGGCAAATCTCAGAGAAATGTGCAAATAATAGGGTAATAATAATGGGGGATTTCAACTTCCCCAATATTAACTGGGATAGTCAGAGTGTGAAAGGCTCAGAGGGTGTAGAATTCTTAAAGTGCATCCAGGAGAGCTTTTTGAGCCAGCATGTAGAAAGTCCTACAAGAGAGGGGGCGGTACTGGACCTAATTCTAGGGAATGTGGCCGGCCAAGTGGAAAAAGTGCTAGTAGGTGAGCACTTTGGTGATAGTGACCATAATATGGTAAGATTTAAGGTGGTCATGGAAAAGGACAGGGATGGGCCGGAAATAAAGGTTCTAAATTGGGGGAAGGCCGATTTTAATAGGATAAGGCAGGATCTGGCCAAAATGGACTGGGATCAGCTACTTGTAGGAAAATCCGCATCGGAGCAATGGGAGGCTTTCAGAAGGGAGATTGAGATCATACAATGGCAACATGTTCCCGTAAAGGTCAAGAGTGGTTCCAAAAACCACAGGGAACCTTGGATGTCAGGGGATATACGAGAATGGATTCGGGAAAAAAGGAGGGCTTTTGGTAGATACAAAAGGCTAAAGATGGAGGAAGCCCTAGAGGAGTACAAAAAGTGCAGGGGGATACTTAAAAAAGAAATTAGGAGATCAAGGAGGGGCCATGAAATAACACTGGCGAGCAAAATATAGGAAAATCCTAAGATGTTTTATAAGTATATTAAGGGTAAGAGGATAACTAGGGAAAAAATAGGGCCCATTAGGGACAAAAGTGGCAATCTGTGTGTGGAGCCGGAAGATGTAGGAGGGGTTCTAAACGAATTTTTTGCATCTGTTTTCACTATGGAGAAGGACGATGTAGACATAGAAATAGGGCGGGGGGTCTGTGATATGCTCGAACATATTAACATCGAGAGGGAGGAGGTATTGGCGGTTTTAGCTGGCCTAAAAATGGATAAATCCCCAGGCCCGGATGAAATGTATCCCAGGCTGCTGTGTGAGGCAAAGGAAGAGATTGCGGGGGCTCTAACACATATATTCAGAACCTCTCTGGCCACAGGGGATGTGCCAGAGGACTGGAGAACCGCTAATGTAGTACCATTATTCAAGAAGGGTAGTAGGGAAAAACCGGGGAACTACAGGCCAGTGAGCCTAACATCAGTGGTAGGAAAATTATTGGAAAAAATTCTGAGGGACAAAATTTGTCTCCACTTGGAGAGGCAAGGATTAATCAGGGATAGTCAACATGGCTTTGTCAAGGGAAGATCATGTCTGACTAATTTGATTGAATTTTTTGAGGGGGTGACTAGGTGTGTGGATGAGGGTAACGCAGTGGATGTGGTATACATGGATTTCAGTAAGGCCTTCGATAAAGTCCCGCACAGGAGACTGGTCAAGAAGGTAAGAGCCCATGGAATCCAGGGTGCCTTGGCACATTGGATACAAAACTGGCTTAGTGGCAGAAGGCAGAGGGTGATGGTCGAAGGTTGTTTTTGTGACTGGAAGCCTGTGGCCAGTGGGGTACCACAGGGATCGGTGCTGGGTCCCTTGCTGTTTGTGGTCTACATTAATGACTTGGATATGAATGTAAAAGGTATGATCAGTAAGTTCGCGGATGATACAAAAATTGGTAGGGTGGTAAATAGCGAGGAGGGTAGCCTCAGTCTGCAGGACGATATAGATGGGTTGGTCAGATGGGCGGAACAGTGGCAAATGGAATTTAACCTGGAAAAGTGCAAGGTGATGCACTTTGGGGGGACTAACAAGGCAAGGGAATACACAATGAATGGAAAGACCCTAGGCAACACGGAGGGTCAGAGGGATCTGGGTGTGCAAGTACACAGATCCCTGAAGGCGGCGGAACAGGTGGATAAGGTGGTAAAAAAGGCATATGGGATACTTGCCTTCATTAGCCGAGGCATTGAATATAAGAGCAAGGAGGTTATGATGGAGCTGTATAAAACACTGGTTAGGCCACAGCTGGAATACTGTGTGCAGTTCTGGTCGCCACACTACAGGAAGGATGTGATCGCGTTAGAGAGGGTGCAGAGGAGGTTCACCAGGATGTTACCAGGGCTGGAGCGCTTCAGCTATGAAGAGAGACTGGGCAGATTGGGTTTGTTTTCCTTGGAGCAGAGGAGGCTGAGGGGGGACATGATTGAGGTGTACAGAATTATGAGGGGCATAGATAGGATGGATGCTGAGGAGCTTTTTCCCTTAGTAGAGGGGTCAATAACTAGGGGGCATAGATTCAAGGTAAAGGGCAGGAGGTTTAGAGGGGATTTGAGAAAGAACTTTTTCACCCAGAGGGTGGTTGGAGTCTGGAACTCACTGCCTGAAAGGGTTGTGGAGGCAGAAACCCTCACAACATTTAAGAAGCATTTGGATGAGCACTTGAAATGCCATAGCATACAAGGCTACGGACCAAATGCTGGAATATGGGATTAGATTAGACAGGGCTTGATGGCCGGCGCGGACACGATGGGCCGAAGGGCCTCTATCCGTGCTGTATTACTCTATGACTCTGTGGCTACTTCCCCTCCTTTTCCATTCTGTCTGTCTTTTCTAAACGTCAAGTATCCAGGAATATTTAATTCCCAACCTTGGTCACCTTGCAACCATGCCTCTGTAATGACTATTAGATCAAACCCATTTGTGCCACGAATTCATCTATCTTGTTACAAATGCATCATGCATTTAGATAAAGAGCCTTTAATTGTAACTTTTCACCGTGATTCCCTGCTTTCACCTTATTACCGTTAAACTCTCTGTCCCTTCATCTGCTCATCTTTACCCAAATTGCTACACTGCTCCATTGCCTTGACTTTTCTCTTTAGATTTCTAAGTTTCCCCTCACCTGACCCCTCCTCCCTTTTTAGTTGAGTATATCACAGAATCATCACAGAAACCTCACAGTGCAGATAGAGGCCATTTCGGCCCATCGAGCCTGCACCGACACATATCCCACCCGATCCCCGTAACCCCTACACCAACACATATCCCACCCTATCCCCGTAACCCCACGTATTTAATCCCCCTAACACTAAGGGTCAATTTTATCATAGCCAATCAACCTAACCCGCACATCTTTGGAGTATATAAATGCAAGTTGTTATTATAGGGTTTGAGAAGGCTTTTGTGGAGCATAAACACCGGCATAAATCAATTAATAGAATCATAAAATGGTTACAGCACGGATGAAGGCTCGTCAAGCCCGTGCCGGCTCTCTGCAAGAGCACTTCAGTTAGCCCCACTCCCCTGCCCTTTCCTCGTAGCCCTCCAAATTTTTTTCTACAGGTACTTATCCAATTCCCTTTTGAAAGCCGTGATTGAGTCTCCCTCCACCACCTTTTCAGGCAGTGCATTCCATATCCTAACCCCTCACTGCATAAAAACATTTTTTCTTCTGTTGCCTTTGGTTCTTTTGCCAAACACCTTAAATCTGTGTCCTCTGGTTCTCTGCCCTTCTGCCAATGGGAACAGTTTCTCTCTATCTACTCTGTTCAAAGCCCTCATGATTTTGAACATCTCTATCAAATCTTCTCTGCTCTAAGGAGAACAACCCCAGCTTCTCCAGTCTATCCACGTGACTGAAGTCCCTCCTCCCTGGAATCATTCTCGTAAATCTTTTCTGCATCCTCTCTTAGGTCTTCACATCCTTCCTAAAGTGCAGTGCCCAAAACTGGACACAGTACTCCAGTTGAGGCCAAATACAGGTTCATCATAATTTCCACGCTTTTGTACTCTATGGGCAGGATTTTCATTGGGCCGTGGAGGCGGGACTGGAGGCGTGTGGGGGGTTAAAATTGCAATAACTGGCGTGCGGGCCCAACCCCGCCTCCAAGCAATTTTCATTAATTCGTGTCTAATGGTCCCGTCTCCGTCCCACCTCCAAGAGGCGGGATAGGTCGTTAAGTCCCTTATAACAAGCACTCAATTGCCTCTATAATGCAATTTTGAAATGCCTTTCCGATTTTAACCCTTTTCCCACGTGAAACACGCCTGTTCTGAAACACAACGGTGAAACCTGGCGGGAGCACAATTGGATTGCTGACTATCAGCTATCAACCATTAAAGAGGAGATTTGATCAGCCATCCTTTGCAGGTGGCAGGACTTTGTAGTCTCAGGTCTGGGGGAACTTTTAGAAGGCATAACCACAGCTGTGGAAGTTTGGAGCCTGACGCCCATCTCCAGTGTGACCTCCTGGGAAACCCCTCTCGCCATCTTCACTGAGCGCTTCCTCAACTGAGGCATATATCAGAAGCATGGGAGCCATTTATTTCCTTCCCTTCTGGACATTAGATGAGGACGAAGACCAGCCGCAGCACCAGCAGAACCAGGAACAGCAGCAGCACCAACAGCAGCAGCAACAACAGGAGCGCCAAGCTGCTGCTCGCCCACCTGAAGCTGCACAGGCCAGAAGGGGCCAGCGCATGGAAGCCCGTCGGTGCAGGAGATACCCCCCAAACAGGGTCTACAGACACAGGGTCAGCTACCTCAACATGTCTGAGCAGCAGTGCCAAAGGCGGCTCCGACTTTCGCGAGAGGTAGTGGGTGACACCTGTGCAATGCTGCAACAACACCTGCTGGCCAGAGGACCAGGTGGACAACCCTTACCAGTGGCCATCAAAGTCACCACCGCACTCAACTTTTTTGCCTCAGGCTCTAACCAGGGATCAGCAGCAGACATCAGCGGCATCTCCCAGGCGGCCGCACACACTTGCATCACGAAGGTAACCAATGCCCTCTTTGCCATCGCGCACAATCACATCCATTTCACCAAGGATCAAGCAAGTGTCACGGCGCGTGCAGTTGGATTAGCTAATCTGGCAGGCTTTCCAAGGGTGCAGGGCGTCGTTGACTGCACACATGTGGCCCTTAAGGCACCCCATCGCAATCCAGGTATTTTTGTCAACCGCAAGGGCTTCCACTCCCTTAACGTTCAGCTGGTATGTGACCACAAGAGGGAAATTTTGCATGTTTGTGCCAAGTACCCTGGCAGTTGCCATGACTCCTTCATACTGCGCCAGTCTAGTGTGCCTCCGCTATTCAGTCCACCAGACCAACTTAACGGATGGCTACTTGGAGACAAGGGATATTCCCTGAAGACGTGGCTAATGATGCCAGTGAGGAGCGCATCCAACGAAGCTGAGGAGAGCTCCAACTCCAGCCACATGTCCACCAGAGCCATAATAGAGCAAACCATCAGTTTGCTGAAGATGCGCTTCAGATGCCTGGATAGATCAGGTGGAGCCCTGCAGTACTCAGCAGCCAGGGTCTCCAGATTCGTCGTGGTTTGCTGTGCACTTCACAACATGGCACAGCGTCATGGCTTGCAGATTCCTGAGGACCAAGTGGCTCGTCACATATCCTCCTCAGATGAGGCGGAGGAGAGCGAAAACGAACATCTTGCAGAGGCCCATCAACCAGCAGCAGCAGTACGCGAGAACATTGCTGACCGGGATGCAAGGAACATACTCATCTTGGCTAGATTTGCTTAGCCTAGCCAATGAAGCACTTTTGCCTCGCAGCTTCTTACCTGAGCATTGACAGTGGCCAAGGACCAGCGGATTCCCAGCAATTTGACTACCATACTGACAATTACAAGTAATCCTAAGCCCTCAACGTGAAAGTCCCATTCGCGAAATGACACACACCACAACTACAGCAGTAGCCATCAGATTTTTTATTTACATTATTCATCTGATGGCTTTTTCACAGAAAACATCAAATTTCACCCAAGTGTCTACCCTTGTGACTATTTGTGCAGTATCTTTCTCTTACGCATGCTCCTACGTGGTGCTTCCCCTGTGGCTTCAGCAGATGTGGAGGCCCCCTTGCTCACTTTTCTGCTGCTCCTGTCTTGACACCTTTGGCAGGCGTCCTCTGGGGTTGCGAACCTGTGAGGGCTCGGCAACAGTGTGCTGCTCCTGCGGCTCTGCAGGGGTTGAGACGCCGATCTCAGATGGGTGTGGACTCTGGTGGGGCTCTGCAGTGGCATGGAAGTGTGAGCGCTTGGAGAGGAGCCCCCACTTCCTTGATGTCTGCCACCAACTTCCCTCTCATGGGTCAGGTCCCCCTCAGCGCTTGCAAGTGGCTTGAGAGCACCTTGCTGCACATCAGGGGGGCCATGGGGACCTGTATCTGCACTGGCAGTCCTACTCAGAAGGACTTCCATGAAGGTCTGGTTTCTCTGTCCAATGGATGACCATCGCTCCTCCAGAGATGTCATTCTATTCTGAACACTCACCATGTTTTCTGCACTCTGGCGACTTATCACCTCCATGGAGGTTGCCATCTTTCCATGGTGATGCATTCATGCACCAACGACTCCACAAAGGCTCTGCTCATGTTCGCTATGGAATCCTCCATTCGCTCCACACTCGCCGCGACCCTGGAGACCAAACCTGCCAGAAATTGCTGCATCTGTTCCTGGAGTTCCAGCACTGCTGATCTTGTGGATAGACCCAGAGGCAGAGGGTCGACATGCAGCTCAGCTGAGCTGGCAGAGTCCTGCGCCCTCTGACTAGGACTCTCCACTGCTGCCCCTGTCTCCACAATCTGCTGATGCTCACTTGTGAGCTGTGATACACCAGGTGACAAGACTACTCTATCTCGCGAAGGTCCCACCAAGGTGTGAGTGTCTGTGCTGGTGCTGGGTCCGCTGAATTCTGCTGACGCTGCGCCCTCAGAAGTTGCAGCTTCCTCTGAGGAGTCTTGAGGCTCATGTTCTTCCTCCTGGCTAGTGGGGGCGGGTGCTTGTGATGGTCCTGTGGGGGAGTAAAGGAAAGAGTCAGAGATGTGAGGCCAAGGTTACATGCACATTGCATATTGCAGATGATCATTAGTCCATCTGTTAGAGCTTCTGAATCATTATCAGTGACTCATGCAATGTCAATGAGAGAGATGGAAAGCTAGCTTGCTGTGATGCACCCCTCTGTCCATCCCCCACTTGCGTATCTTCCTCCATTCCTACGATCTCCAGGACGCCCTCCTCCTGTCCTCGTTCTTTCTCGCTTATTGTGAGCTCTCTTTTCCTGCAATGAGGGAGACAAGTGGAGGTTGAGTGAGAATGAAGGAGTGAGTGTAGAGATTCCTTAGCATAGATACTGCAAAGTGTTACAGTACAAAGGGATCTGGGGGTCCTGGTGCATGAAACACAGAAGGTTAGTATGCAGGTACAGCAGGTGATCAGGAAGGCCAATGGAATCTTGGCTTTTATTGCAAGGGGGATGGAGTATAAAAGCAGGGGGCCTAGAAATTCACTAGCCTTAGCGCCGCTTTTGAGGCGCTAGAGGGACTAGCGCCAGAGTTATGGCCAGTTGAAAAATTCCCTGGGGCCCTAAAGCGGCGTTGCACCGGTAGCGCTGCGCCGGCACCGATGATGTCATCGGTGTGCGCAGCGTCCCGGTTGCCATGCCGACGGGCCCCAGCGCCGAAATTCAGTTGCGGCCGCCTCGCCCGTGGCAGCCGCAACTAAGACTCTGGCAACAGAGTCCAACATGTGTTTGCGCCGGCGCATTAAAGGCCCCGCGGCGGCCGGCCGCTTTCCCGCCGGCCGCCTGCCCGCAGCTCCCTCCCCGGACTTCTCCCCACCACCCCCCCCCCGGAACAGATGCAAGCCCGGCACTTGTCCGAGGTGCCGGGCTCATTTTTAAACAGATTTGCGCGGGCCGCGGCCGGGTGCAGGCAGCTCCTCCTTAACGGAAGGAGGAGGCCTGCACTTCCCCAGCCTGCCGCACCGCATCGGGTGCCGCAGCGCCGGAATTGCGGCGCTAAACGGCAGTTAGCGCCCTTTTCCAGGCGCTAAGACCCTTCAGTAGCGCCGGCAGCCGTTTGGGCGCGGCGCTACTGAATTTTTGGCGCGCGCAGGGGGACTTAGCGCCGGCACTAACTTCCGGCGCTAAAGCCCTGGCTAAGCCAAAACCCAATTTCTAGGCCGGGAAGTCTTGCTGCAGTTATACAGGGTACTGGTGAGGCCACACCTGGAATACTGCGTACAGTTTTGGTTTTCATACTTAAGAAAAGATATACTTGCTCTCGAGGCGGTTCAGAGAAGGTTTACTCGGTTGATTCCGGAGATGAGGAGGTTGACTTATGAGGAAAGGTTGAGTAGGTTGGGCCTCTACTCATTGGAATTCAGAAGAATGAGAGGCGATCTTATCGAAACATATAAGATTGTGAGGGGGCTTGATCGGGTGGATGCGGTGAGGATGTTTCCACTGATGGGTGAGACTAGAACTAGGGGGCATCATCTTAGAATAAGGGGCTGCCCTTTCAAAACTGAGATGAGGAGAAACTTCTTCACTCAGAGGGTAGTAAATCTATGGAATTTGCTACCTCAGAGAGTTGTGGAAGCTGCGACATTAAATAAATTTAAAACGGTGATAGACAGTTTCCTAGCTGATAAGGGAATAAGGGGTTACGGGGAGAGGGCAGGGAAGTGGACGTGAGTCTAAGTTCGGATCAGCCATGATCCTATTGAATGGCGGAGCAGGCCCAAGGGGCCGTATGGCCTACTCCTGCTCCTACTTCTTATGTTCTTATACTGAGAAGGAGACAAAGATGGAGTGAGTTGTCAAGACCTCCCTGTGTGTTGTCAGTTGTTTTCATAGCATCACAGTATGAGGGCTGCATAGTCGAATAGTTAGGTGAATGTGACCATAGAGAGAGAGGGAATGGGTAAGGGTGCATGGATGTCAGTGTCAAGTGGGATGTGGAGGAAGAGATTGCTAAAGCTGAATGCTGGTGAGGAAAGGCAATGGGGATCAGATTGAGGTTGATGGGAAATTCATACTCACTTTTCCAGTGCGCAGAAGGTCATGAAATCTCTTCCTGCATTGAATCCCGGTTCTGCGGGTTACTGATAATGAGCTGACCTCCTCTGCCACCTGGACCCACACAGCCTTGGTCTGCTGGGAAGGCTTCTTCCTCCCTGAAGAAGGGAAGAGCACCTCTTTATGATCTCTTGCTCCCTCAACTAAAGCCTGCAAGGCAACATCATCAAACCTCAGAGCAGCCCTAGCTCTCTCGCTGGCCATTCTTCCTTCAGGTCCCTGTAGCATGAAAGGCCAAAAGTTTGGCAGTCTGCAGAAGAAGCAAGGCTCGTTGCAGACCTTAAATGCAGCAGCAATGATGACGTTATCGGAGGCGACTTTCAGACTGGAAAAACTCATTTGCCATGGGTTCCCACACGCTGGAACTCAATTGGCCAATGAAGTTAAAATCACATCAATCTCCCACATCGATTTAGATTCGGGTGGATAACACGAAATGCGGATTACATGACCCCAGCCCGCCCCTGAATTGAAATCCAGCCCTATAACTCTATTCATGAAGCCCAGGATCCCGTAAGCTTTTTTAACTGCTTTCTCAACCTGCCCTGCCACCTTCAACGATTTGTGCACATATACCCCATGGTCTCTGTTCATGCACCCCTTTTAGGATTGTACCCTTTCGTTTATATTTCCTCTCATTCTTTCTACCAAAATGTATCGCTTCGCATTTTTCTGCTTTAAATTTCCTCTGCCATGTGTCCGCCCATTCCATCAGCCTATCACTGTCTACCACTATCTTCCTCACTGTTCACTATACTTCCAAGTTTTGTGTCATCTGCAAATTTTGAAATTATGCCCTGTACACCCAAGTCTAAGTCATTAATATATATCAAGAAAAGCAGTAGTCTGAGAACTGACCCCCTGGGGAACACCACAATTGGGCTGAATAACCAGTTTTTATGCTATAAATTTTATGTAATTTAAGTCCTGGTGGACAGAAATAAAGGTCACGATGGCACCTTTCAAATACACCATTAGTTATTTTTGTGTTGCTTTCAGTGCTGTCGAATCTACCTTTCAGGTTAATGGGATTCCATGGGACCAGAAGTCTGAGCATATTCCAAACTTCTTCATAACACTCTCGCATCTGAGTTGGAAGGTTGTGGGTTCAAGTGCCATTTCAGAGACTTGGGCACATAATCTAAGAAAGAAAGCACTTGCATTTTTATATAGCACCTTTCACGACCTCAGAACGTCCAAAAACGTTTTGCAGCCAATTACAGGAAACTCTCGATTTACTGGCACTGAAATAACCGGAAATCTCTGTTAACCGGCAAAATTCAGGAGTAGGTTCAGGTAAGTTTTACTTCATATTAGTGGCCGTTCCTGGACCTGTGGCTGTGCAATTGGGGTTCCTGCACTTGTTGCTAAGCAACAGGGACGCTTGGTCTGTGGCCGGAGTTCCTGCAGCTGTTGCTAAGCAACAGGGAAGCCTGGATTTGTTGCTGTGTATGGAGCTCTCGTACCTTTTAACTATACCTCTCTGTAATCCGGACTTTTTGATAAACCGGCACCACGCCGGTCCCGTCGGTGCCAGATAAAAAAGAGTTTCCTGTAAGTACTTTTGAAATGTATTCACTGTTGCAATGTAGAAAATGTGCACAATGTCCCAGAAACAGCAATGTGATAATGACAAGATAATCTGTTTTAGTGATGTTGGTTGAGGGGTAAATATTGGTCAGGATACCAGGGGAAAACTCCTATGCTCCTCTTTGAAATACTGCCGTGGAATCTTTTACATGTCCTCCCAGGTGGAAAAGGGCAGCTGGAGCCTCGGCATAAAGTCTAATCTGAAATGTTAGCCTAGATTATGGGCTCAAGTTTCTAGAGTGGGACTTGAATCCACAACCTCTGACTCAGAGGTGAGAGTGCTATCACCCTTCAGTGCAGTACTGAGGGAGTGCTGCATTAAAATATCCCATGGCACTATTTCTAGAAGAGCCGGGGAGTTCTTTTGATGTCCTGGCCAAACTTTACTGAAACAGATTACCTGGTCATGTATTTCATTGCTGTTTGTTGAACTTTTCAGTGCGCGTTTTCCCACATTACAATGGTGACTACACCTCAAAACTATTTTGGCTGTGAAGCACTTTTGAATGTCCTGAGGTTGTGAAATGTACTATCTCAAATGCTCTTTCTTTTGGTTTCTTTCCTTTCTCCTCCAGAAGGTTGAAATGGATCCCACCTCAGGAAGTAGGCTGTTCTAGGTTAGAAAAGTTGTCTGGACTCTCGATGATGGCAACATTTTGTTAAAACTTTCACAGGGGGCATAAGGAGAAAGTGAATGGAGTTTCCAAGGGTTTGTAGACCTAGGATCAACACCCGCCCTTCCCGACCCCACCCTGGAGAACTGGTAGGTCCCACAATTCCAGCAATGTGCGTCAGTTGGGAGCCCAAAATGCACGCCTAGTGATGTCACCACCTGCTGGCCCCATGCGCGTGACGTTCCTTCCCTCTGACTCTGAAAGGTCCAGCAGGGTAAGCGCTGGAAGATACTGAGGGCAGGGTGGGGTGGTGCAATTCTGGTGTGACTGCTGAGATCACGTCTCCTGGATTTTTGGCCCCAATGCGCCTGGTGGGAAACTGACGGGATCATAGAATCATAGAATAGTACAGCGTCGGCGGGAATCTCGAGTGGCAGAGCGGGGCTATAAAAGGCCCCAGAGACCAGGTAAGGCCTCACAGCGTCGGCGGGAAACTCGAGCGGCAGATCGGGGCAATAAAAGGCCCCAGGGACCAGGTAAGGCCTCACAGCGTCGGCGGGAATCTCGAGCGGCAGAGCGGGGCTATAAAAGGTCCCAGAGACCAGGTAAGGCCTCACAGTGTCGGTGGGAAACTCGAGCGGCAGAGCGGGGCTATAAAAGGCCCCAGGGACCAGGTAAGGCCTCACAGCGTCGGTGGGAATCTCGAGCGGCAGAGCGGGGCTATAAAAGGCCCCAGAGACCAGGTAAGGCCTCACAGCATCGGCGGGAATCTCGAGCGGCAGAGCGGGGCTATAAAAGGCCCCAGAGACCAGGTAAGGCCTCATAGCGTCGGCAGGAATCTCGAGGGCAGAGCGGGGCTATAAAAGGCCCCAGAGACCAGGTAAGGCCTCATAGCGTCGGCGGGAATCTCGAGCGGCAGAGCGGGGCTATAAAAGGCCCCAGAGACCAGGTAAGGCCTCACAGCGTCGGCGGGAAACTCGAGCGGCAGAGCGGGGCTAAAAAAGGCCCCAGAGACCAGGTAAGGCCTCACAGCGTCAGCGGGAATCTCGAGCGGCAGAGCGAGGCTATAAAGGGCCCCAGAGACCAGGTAAGGCCTCACAGCGTCGGCGGGAATCTCGAGCGGCAGAGCGGGGCTATAAAAGGCCCAGAGACCAGGTAAGGCCTACCAGTCTCAGAACTCGGAACTCGAAGGGAAGGAGAGAGGTAAAAAGTAATCCAAGTGGGACGTCACCAGAAAGCGGGTAAGTGATTGGTTGGTAAGTATTTCTCTCTTTTTTAAGCTTAAACTCTGTGGTTTATAGTTTCTAAGGTGCGATATTCATCATCTAGAATCGGGGCAGAGGGTATTTAAAAATAATATTAATAAATTTAATTAATTACATAGAATGGGAGATCAGGTGATGTGTTGCTGCTGCAATATGTGGGAGCTGGTGGACACCATTGATGCTCACGGTGATCACATTTGCAGTAAGTGTTGGCTGCTCAAGGAATTCCGGCTCCGTGTTGAAGAGCTGGAGTCTGAGCTTCAAACACTGAGACATATCAGGGAGGGGGAGAGTTACCTGGACTCTGTGTATCAGGAGGTAGTCACACCAATTAGATTAATTAATTCAGATGTAGTCCGTGGCCAGGGTCAGGATGGTGTGACTAGAAGTGAGGCAGGTACGGGGATCCAGGAGGTAGTGTTGGAGGAGCCGCAGCCCTTGCTCTTGTCCAACAGGTTTGAGGCTCTTACTCCCTGTGAGGATGGGAACAGGGACTGCGGGGAGGATGAGCAACCTGGCCACAGCACCGTGGAGTGGGGGGCCATTCAGGTGGGGGGAGTTAAAAGAAATGTTGTAGTGGTAGGGGATAGTATCGTTAGGGGGATAGATAGAGTTCTTTGCAGCCGAGAGCGAGAGTCCCGAAGGCTGTGTTGCCTGCCCGGTGCCAGGGTTAAGGACATCTCCTCTGGGCTGGAGAGAAACTTGGAGTGGGAGGGGGAGGATCCAGTTGTCGTGGTCCATGTTGGTACCAACGACATGGATAGGACAAGGAAGGAGGTTCTGCTGAGGGAGTTTGAGCAGCTAGGGGCCAAATTAAAAAGCAGAACCACAAGGGTAATAATCTCTGGATTACTACCTGAGCCACGTGCAAATTTGGCTAGGGTAAATAAAATTAGAGAGTTAAATGTGTGGCTCAAAGACTGCTGTGGGCGAAATGGGTTTTGCTTCCTGGGACACTGGCATCAGTACTGGGACAGGAGAGAGCTGTTCCGTTGGGACGGACTTCACTTGGCCAGTGCTGGGACTAGAATCCTGGCGAATCGAATAACTAGGGCTGTAGAGAGGGCTTTAAACTAATTAGTGGGGGGGAGGTTTTAAGAGAGCGAAAAATAAAAATGACAGCGGAGAAGACAATAGAGCAAGGTAGCAGTGGGGGAATTAAAAACCAGAGCGTGTCAGGAAGGGACAGGATGTATAATGATAAAGGTAAAGTAGTAAAAGGGGTAAAAGCAGGAATAAATTGTCAGAAAACATATTTGGAAGTTCTTTATCTGAATGCACGCAGCATTCGTAACAAAATTGACGAGTTGACGGTGCAAATAACCACACATGGGTATGATCTGGTGGCCATTACGGAAACATGGCTGCAAGATAATCATGACTGGGAACTAAACATACAAGGGTATTTGACAATTAGGAAGGACAGACAGGAAGGAAAGGGAGGTGGGGTTGCTATGTTAATCAAGGATGGAATCACTGCAATCGTCAGAAATGATATTGGGTCAAAGGATCAGGATAGTGAAACAGTTTGGGTGGAGATAAGGAATAATAAGGGGAAAAAGTCACTAGTGGGCGTAGTCTATAGGCCTCCTAACAGTTGCAACTCTGTTGGTCAGAGTATAAATCGGGAAATAGTTGGGGCTTGTAATAAGGGAACAGCTATAATCATGGGGGATTTTAACTTTCATATTGACTGGACTAATCAAATTGGGCATGGCAGCATTGAGGAAGAGTTCATAGAGTGTATTAGGGACGGGTTCCTTGAGCAGTATGTAACTGAACCAACCAGGGGGCAGGCAATCTTAGATCTGGTCCTGTGTAATGAGACAGCATTAATAAAAAATGTCCTAGTAAAGGACCCCCTTGGAATGAGTGACCATAATATGGTTGAATTCCAAATTCAGTTTGAGGGTGAGAGAGTTGGATCTCAAGCCAGCGTACTAAGCTTAAATAAAGGAGACTATGAAGGTATGAGAGTAGACTTGACTAAAGTGGACTGGGAAAACAGATTAAAGTGTAAGACGGTACAAGAGCAGTGGTCTACATTCAAGGAGATATTTCACATCTTTCAAGATAAATATATTCCACTGAGGAAAAAGGGGAGTAAAAGAAAAGACAGCCATCGTGGCTTAGTGAAGTAATGAAGGATAGTATTCGACTGAAAACAAGGGCATATAAATTAGCCAAATCTAGTGGGAGGATAGAAGATTGCAAAGCATTTAAAAGCCAGCAAACAATAACTAAAAGATTAATTAAGAAAGGGAAGATAGATTATGAAAGTAAACTAGCAAAAAATATAAAAACAGATAGCAAGAGTTTCTACAGCTATATAAAAAGAAAAAGGGTGGCTAAAGTGAACGTTGGTCCCTTAGAGGATGGGACTGGGAAACTAGTGGTGGGGAACATGGAGATGGCAAAGATGCTGAACAAATATTTTGTATCAGTCTTTACAGTAGAGGACATTAAAAATATCCCAACACTGGACAAATGGGGCAATGGGGGGGAGGAGCTAAACACGATTAAAATCACTAAGGAGATGGTACTTGGTAAAATAATGGGACTTAAGGTGGATAAATCCCCCGGACCTGATGGCCTACATCCTAGGGTCTTGAGAGAAGTGGCGGTAGGGATTGTGGATGCATTGGTGATCATTTTCCAGAACTCCCCGGACTCAGGAAAGGTCCCGGCAGATTGGAAAACTGCTAATGTAACACCCTTATTTAAGAAGGGAAGTAGACAAAAAGCTGGAAACTATAGACCAGTTAGCCTAACATCTGTGGTTGGCAAAATGTTGGAGTCCATTATTAAGGAAACAGTAACAGAGCATTTGGATAAACATAATTTAATAGGACAGAGTCAGCATGGTTTTACGAAGGGGAAGTCATGTTTGACAAATTTGCTCGAATTCTTTGAGGATGTAACATACAGGGTGGATAAAGGGGAACCAGTGGATGTAGTGTATTTGGACTTCCAAAAGGCATTTGACAAGGTTCCACAAGATTACTGATCAAGATAAAAAATCACGGGATTGGGGGTAATATACTGGCATGGGTGAAAGATTGGCTATCTAACAGAAAACAAAGAGTTGGGATAAATGGTTCGTTCTCAGGCTGGCAATCAGTAACTAGTGGTGTTCCGCAGGGGTCAGTGCTGGGACCCCAACTCTTTACAATCTATATTAACGATTTGGAGGAAGGGACCGAGTGCAACATATCCAAGTTTGCCGACGATACAAAGATGGGAGGGAAAGCAGTGAGTGAGGAGGACATAAAAAACCTGGCTAAGTGAGTGGGCAGAGATTTGGCAGATGCAATATAATGTTGGAAAGTGTGAGGTTATGCACTTTGGCAGAAAAAATCAAAGAGCAAGTTATTATTTAAATGGAGAGAAACTGCAAAGTGCTACAGTACAAAGGGATCTGGGGGTCCTGGTGCATGAAACACAAAAAGTTAGTATGCAGGTGCAGCAGGTGTTCAGGAAGGCCAATGGAATCTTGGCTTTTATTGCAAGGGGGATGGAGTATAAAAACAGGGAAGTCTTGCTGCAGTTATACAGGGTATTGGTGAGGCCACACCTGGAATACTGCGTGCAGTTTTGGTTTCCATATTTAAGAAAAGATATACTTGCTCTCGAGGCGGTTCAGAGAAGGTTCACTCGGTTGATTCCAGAGATGAGGGGGTTGACGTATAAGGAAAGGTTGAGTAGGTTGGGACTCTACTCATTGGAGTTCAGAAGCATGAGAGGCGATCTTATCGAAACATATAAGATTGTGAGGGGGCTTGATCGGGTGGATGCGGTGAGGATGTTTCCACTGATGGGTGAGACTAGAACTAGGGGGCATAATCTTAGAATAAGGGGCTGCCCTTTCAAAACTGAGATGAGGAGAAACTTCTTCACTCAGAGGGTAGTAAATCTATGGAATTTGCTACCCCAGAGAGCTGTGGAAGCTGCAACATTAAATAAATTTAAAATGGAGATAGACATTTTCCTAGCAGATAAGGGAATTAGGGGTTACGGGGAGAGGGCAGGGAAGTGGACGTGAGTCTAGATTCAGATCAGCCATGATCCTATTGAATGGCGGAGCAGGCCCGAGGGGCCGTATGGCCTACTCCTGCTCCTATTTCTTATGTTCTTATGTAGCACAGAAGGAGGCCGTTCGGCCCATCGAGTGCGTGTCGGCTCTTTTGAAGAGTAATCCAGTTAGTCCCACTCCCCCCGCTCTTTCCCCATATCCCTGCAATTTTTTCTCCTTCAAGTATTTATCCAGTTCCCTTTTGAAGGTTACTATTGAATCTGTATCCACCACCTTATCAGGCAGTGCATTTTAAATCCTAACCACTTGTGTAAAAAAAAATTCCTCATGTCGTCTCTGCTTCTTTTGCCAATCACCTTAAATCTGTGCCCTCTGGTTATCGACTCTTTATTTACTGTATCTAAACCATTCATGATTTTAAACACCTCTATCAAATCTCCTCTTAGCGTTCTCTGCTGTAAGGAGATCAACCCCAGGTTCTCCAGTCTATCTACGTAACTGTAATCCCGCTTCCTTGGAACCATTCTCGTAAATTACTTTTGTGTACCCTCTCCAAAGCCTTCAGGTCTTTACTAAAATGTGTGCCCAGAATTAGACACAATACTTCAGCTGAGGCCGAACTAATGTTTTATATAAGTTTAACATAACTTCCTGGCTTTTGTACTCTATGCCTCTATTTATAAAGCCCAGGATCCCATATGCTTTAATAACTGCCTTTTTTTAACCTGTCCTGCCACCTTCAAATATTTGTATGCAAACACCCCCAGGTCTCTCTGTTCTTGCACCCCTTTTAAAATTGTACCATTTAGTGTGTATCGTCTCTCCACGTTCTTCCTACCAAAATGTATCACCTCGCACTTTTCTGCATTGAATTTCATCTGCCACGTGCCCATCCATTCCCACATATCCAAATTTGCCGATGACTCAAAGCTAGGCGGCATTGTAGGCAGTGTAGATAAAAGCATAAAATTACAAAGAGATATTGATAGATTAAATGAATGGTCAAAAGTGTGGCTAATGGATTTCAATGTATGCAAATGTGAGGTCATCCACTTTGGACCTATAAAGGGAACTTTCTTAATGGTGGAAAGCTAAAAACAGTGGCGGTCCAAAGAGATTTGGTGGTCCAGGTACATTAAAATGTTATGAACAGTTCCAAAAAATAATCAAAAAGGCTAATGGAATGCTGATCTTTATATCTAGAGGACTAGAATACAAGAGGGTAGAAGTTAGGCTACAGCTATACAAAGCCCTGGTTAGACCACAGCTGCAGTACTGTGAGCAGTTCTGGGCACCATACCTTAGGAAGGATATATTGGCCTTGGAGGGAGTGCAGCGTAGGTTTACCAGGATGATACCCGGACTTCAGGGTTTAAATTACGAGGAGAGATTACACAAACTAGGATTGTATTCCCTGGAATTTAGAAGGTTGAGGGGTGATTCGATCGAAGTTTTCAAGCTATTAAGGGGAACAGATAGGGTAGATAGAGAGAAACTATTTCCACTGGTTGGGGATGCTAGGACTAGGGGATATAGTCTAAAGATTTGAGCCAGGCCTTTCAGGAGTGAAATTAGGAAACACATCTACACACAAAGGGTGGTACAAGTTTGGAACTCACTCTTCTGCAAATGACAATTGATGCTAGTACAATTGTTAATTTTAAATCTGAGATTGATTAATTTTGTTAACCAGAGTTATTAAGGGATATGGAGCAAATGTGGGTATGTGGAGTTAAGCCATGATTTCATTGAATGGCAGAACAGGCTCGGGGGTTAAATGGCCTACCCCTGTTTCTATGTCCTATGTTTCTATTCCACTAGCCTGTCAATGTTCTCTTGAAGTCTATTACTATCTTCCTCACTATTTACTACACTTCCAAGTTTCGTGTCATCTGCAATTTAGAAAGTGTACCCTGTACCCCCAAGTCCAAGCAGTTAATGTAGATCAAAAACAGCAGCACTGAACCTTCGGGAACGCCACTGCATACCTCCCTCCAAAACACAGTCATTCACCACAACTCTCTGTTTTCTATCCCTTATCTAATTTTCTATCCATGCTGCTACTGCCCCTCTTATCCCATGGACTTCAATTTTGCTAACAAGCCTAATATGTGGTACTTTATCAAACATCTTTTGAAAGTCCATATATACAACATCAACTACACTGCCGTCATTCACCCGCTTTATTACCTCATCAAAAAATTCAATCAAGCTCGTCAAATATGATTTGGCCTTAACAAATCTTTACTGGCTCTCCTTTATTAGTCCATGTTTGTGCAAGTTGCTGTTAATTTTCATAGAAACATAGAAACATAGAAGATAGGAGCAGGAGTAGGCCATTCGGCCCCTCGAGCCTGCTCCGCCATTCAATGCGATCATGGCTGATCATCCAAATTCAGTACCCGGTCCCTGGTTTCTCCCCATACCCCTTGATCCCCTTAGCCTTAAGAAATATATCCAACTCCTTCTTGAATATATTTAATGAACTGGCCTCCACCGTCTTCTGTGGTAGAGAGTTCCACAGGTTCTCCACTCTCTGGGTGAAGAAATTCCTCCTCATTTCTGTCCTAAATGGCCTACCCTTTATCCTTAGACTGTGTCCCCTGGTTCTGGACTCCCCAACCATCGGGAACATCCTTCCTGCATCTAGTCTGTCCAGTCCTGTCAGAATTTTATGAGTTTCAATGAGATCACCTCTCATTCTTCGAAACTCCAGCGAATATAAGTCCAATCGACCCAATCTCTCCTCATACGTCATTCCTGCCATCCCAGGTATCAGCCTGGTGAATCTTTGCTGAACTCCTTCCATGGCAAGAACATCCTTCCTCAGATAATGCGACCAAAACTGCACACAATACTCAAGATGTGGTCTCACCAAGGCCCTGTACAACTGCAGCAAGACATCCTTGTTCCTGTACTCAACCGTTTCGCTACGAAGGCCAACATACCATTTGCCTTCTTAACCGCCTGCTGCACCTGCATGCTTACCTTCAGCGACTGGTGCACAAGGACACCCAGGTCTCATTGCACTTCCCCTTCTCCCAATCTATTGCCATTTAGATAATAATCTGCCTTCCTGTTTTTGCCACCGAAGTGGATTTATCCACGTTATATTGCATCTGCCATGTTTCTGCCCAATCACCCAACATGTCCAAATCATCCTGGAGTTTCTCGACATCCTCCTCACAGCACACACGTCCACCCAGCTTTGTGTCGTCTGCAAATTTGGAGATATTACATCTAGTTCCCTTGCCCAGATCATTTATATATATTGTGAATAGCTGGAGTCCAAGGACCGATCCCTGCGGTACCCCACTAGTCACTGCCTGCCATTCGGAAAAAGACCCGTTTATTCCAACTCTTTGCTTTCTGTCTGCCAACCAGTTCTCTATCCAAATCAATACCTTGCCCCCAATCCCATGTGCCTTAACTTTACACGCTATTCTCTTATGCGGGACCTTATCGAAGGCCTTCTGAAAGTCCAGATACACCACATCCACTGGTTCTCCCTTACCTATTTTACCAGTTACATCCACAAAAAATTCCAGTGGATTAGTCAAGCACGATTTACCTTTCGTGAATCCATGTTGACTTTGTCCGATCCTGTCACTGTTTTCCAAGTGCTCTGCTATTACATCTTTTATAATGGACTCTAGCATTTTCCCCACTACCGATGTCAGGCTTACTGGTAATTCCCCGTTTTCTCTCTACCACCTATTTTGAATAGTGGGGTAACATTAGCTACCCTCCAATCCATGGGTACTGTTCCAGATTCCATCAAATGTTGGAAGATGATCAGCAATGCATCTACTATTTCTAGGGCCACTTCCTTAAGTACCCTAGTATGTAGATTATCAGGCCCTGGGGATTTATCGGCCTTCAATCCCATCAATTTCCCTAACACCATTTCCCTACAAATACTGATTTCTTTCAGTTCCTCCCTTTCATCAGATCCTATGTTCCCCGGCTTCTCTGGGAGGTTATTTGTGTCCTCCTTTGTGAAGACAGAACCAAAATATGTATTTAGTTGGATGCCATTTCTTTGTTCCTGTAATGAAATCTGTTTGTCTTGATCCTGTATTCGTTTTGCACTCATGTATATTACCCTCCCCCACTGTGTATAGTTTCACTTCCTCTTTCCCGACTAACCTCGGAGGTTCCAGGTCTTGGCTCTTGGCTCCGCCCCTGACTTCTCTTACATAAAGATCCCAGGATCTGTATGACTCATTCCTGTGAACCAGTCGGCGTGTTGAGATGTTCGCTCTGATCTTAGTGATTAAAAGCCAACTTGTTTAAGTCTATAACTTCTAGTTTTGTGGTTATTGAAGGCCCATCAATTTTAATCACTAAAGAATACTAGGATGGATCGACTCCTAAAACCAGAGCATCTGGACTTGGATCCACATTCTGCTGAAGCATCAAATCAATTTGGACACTGGCTCAAATGCTTCGAACTCTTCGCGGGGGCCTCATCCGCTAGTGAGGTAGATAAACTGAGTCTACTGACTACTCGCGTAAGTCATCGGATTTATTCATTCATCCGGGACGCCACCTCTTACACGGAGGCCATCACTATCCTGAAGGCCCAATACCAGAGGCCGGTAAATGAAGTGTACGCCAGACATCTGCTGGCTACACGCAGGCAGCGACCAGAGGAATCAATGGGCGATTTCTTACAGGGCCTAAAGGACCTGGTCCGGGACTGTAACTGCAATGCCGTGACGGCCAACGCGTACTCTGACGAATTGGTCCGCTATTCCTTCATCACGGGCCTCAAATTGAATTATATTCGGCAGAGACTGCTGGAGAAGGAGGTCCTGCACTTAAAAAAGGCAGTGGCCACTGCGCGATCACTGGACGTGGCCCAGAAAAACTCTGACTCTTATTCTTCCGGCCATGCGGCCCTCACCGCCTCGTGCGCGCCGAGGGGGCCGCCATCTTGGAATCAGCCATCTTCCCCATCCAGGTCTCAGACCAGCTCTACGCCGCCGGAGTCCCCACACAGAAGTTCACCCAGGAGTCCTACTACAGCGGCAATGTCTCGAGGTCCGCAATGCTACTTCTGCGGCCAGGCCAAGCACCCCAGACAACGATGCCCAGCGAAGGACGCTACATGCTTCAAATGTAAGAAAATGGGGCATTTTAGCAAAGTCTGCAGGGGGAATCCGATTTCCAACTCCGTCACCACCTCGTGCGTGCCGTGCGGGCCGCCATCTTGGGATCCGCCATCTTTTCCCGTCTCAACGGCCGCCCAGGGCCCAACAGTGGGTTCGATCACGGTGGATCAATCCAGGCCACACCCGTTGACAAAATCCATGATGGACATACAGGTAAACGGGAATTTAACGAAATGTTTAATTGACTGTGGGAGTACCGAGAGTTTTATCCACCCTAGCCTGGTACGGCGGCACTCATTAACAGTAACCCCTACACGGAGCAGAATTGCTATGGCTGCTAAGCCCCACACTTCGGACATTTTGGGCTACTGTGTGGTAACACTGACTGTAAAAGGCACGGACTACAAGGATTTTAAACTCCTCGTGATGCCAGAACTCTGTGTTAATGTAATCTTGGGCCTGGACTTCCAGTGCCACCACGAAAGTGTCACGCTAGCATATGGCGGGTCCCAGCCGCCACTCACAGTCTGTGGCCTATCAACCTTAAAAATCAGCCCGCCCTCTTTATTCGCTAATCTCGCTCCGAACTGTAGGCCCATAGCGACCAAAAGTAGACGGTACGGTCTGGAAGACAGACACTTTATCAAGGCAGAAGTGGACAGACTCCTGCGGGAAGGCATTATTGAATGCAGTACCAGCCCGTGGCGTGCCCAAGTAGTCATAGTTAAAAATAGCGAAAAGAAACGGATGGTAATTGACTACAGCCAGACTGTTAATATTTATACCCAGCTGGACGCCGACCCTTTACCCCGCATATCAGAAATGGTCAACCAGATTGCGCAATACCGAGTCTTCTCGACTATTGACCTCAAATCCACGTATCACCAGCTCCCCATTAGAACGGAGGACCGCCCATGCGCCGCCTTCGAGGCGAACGGGCGCCTCTACCATTTTCTCAGAGCGCCCTTCGGGGTAAGAAATGGGTTCTCGGTCTTCCAACGTGAGATGGACCGCATGGTTGATGAGAATAAACTACAAACTACCTACCCCTATCTGGACAATGTCACTATCTGCGGGCACAACCAGCAAGACCACGATCTAAATATCGCGAGATTTTTAAAAACTGCCCTAAAGCTGAATCTTACCTACAACGAAGAGAAATGTATCTTCAACACAACCCGTCTCTGTATCCTCGGCTGTGTGGTGGAAGTTGGGGTAATTGGACCGGACCCTGACCGATTACGCCCCCTAAAGGAACTGCCCCTGCCACACAATCCCAAAGCTTTAAAAAGGTACCTGGGATTTTTTTCGTGTTATGCCAAATGTTGCCCAATTACTCTGATAAGGCCCGACCCCTCATTAAATCGACGTCCTTCCCACTATCAGCTGAAGCTCGGGAGGCTTTCACCAGTATTAAACAGGACATTGAAAGGGCTGCAGTGTGTGCAGTGGATGAATGCATTCCCTTTCAAGTCGAAAGCGATGCGTCAGACTTTGCCTTAGCTGCGACCCTCAATCAGGCTGGGAGACCTGTGGCCTTCTTCTCCCGAACCCTTCAGGGACCTGAAATCAGGCACTCTTCTGTCGAGAAGGAGGCACAGGCTATAGTGGAGGCAGTGCGGCACTGGAGACACTACCTAGCCAGCAAACATTTCACCCTGCTCACCGACCAGCGGTCGGTGGCTTTCATGTTTAATAACAAACAAAGGGGGAAAATCAAGAATGACAAAATACTCAGGTGGAGGATCGAACTATCCACGTTCGACTATGATATTATGTACAGGCCGGGAGCCCTTAATGAACCCCAGACGCCCTATCGCGGGGAATGTGTGCCAGCATTCATACGGACAAATTACAGGGTCTCCACAACGACCTCTGTCACCCAGTGGTCACCCGACTATACCATTTTATAAAGTCCCGCAATCTGCCCCACTCCATCGAGGAGGTCAGGGCAATGACCAGAGCCTGCCGCATCTGTGCGAAATGCAAGCCTCGTTTCTACAGGCCTGACCGTGCACACCTTATCAAAGCCACACGGCCATTCGAGCGCCTAAGTCTGGACTTCAAGGGACCCCGGCATTATCAGAGTAATTGGGCACCCATTGGGCATAATACGAAAAAAATCCCAGGCACCTTTTTAAAGCTTTGGGATTGTGTGGCAGGGGCAGTTCCTTTAGGGGGCCTAATCGGTCAGGGTCCGGTCCAATTACCCCATCTTCCACCACACAGCCGAGGATACAGAGACGGGTTGTGTTGAAGACACATTTGTCTTCGTTGTAGGTTAGATTCAGATTTACTGCAGTTTTTAAAAATCTCGCAAGATTTAGATCGTGGTCTTGCTGGTTGTGCCCGCAGATAGTGACATTGTCCAGATAGGGGTAGGTAGCTTGTAGTTTATTCTCGTCAACCATGCGGTCCATCTCACGTTGGAAGACCAAGACCCAATTTGTTACTCCGAAGGGCACTCTGAGAAAATGGTAGAGGCGCCCGTTCGCCTCGAAGGCGGTGTATGGGCGGTCCTCCGTTTTAATGGGGAGCTGGTGATACGCGGATTTGAGGTCAATAGTCGAGAAGACTCGGTATTGCGCAATCTGGTTGACCATTTCTGATATGCGGGGCAAAGGGTAGGCGTCCAGCTGGGTATAAATATTAACAGTCTGGCTGTAGTCAATTACCATCCGTTTCTTTTCGCTATTTTTAACTATGACTACTTGGGCACGCCACGGGCTGGTACTGCATTCAATAATGCCTTCCCGCAGGAGTCTGTCCACTTCCGCCTTGATAAAGTGTCTGTCTTCCAGACTGTACCGTCTACTTTTGGTCGCTATGGGCCTACAGTTCGGAGCGAGATTAGCGAATAAAGAGGGCGGGCTGATTTTTAAGGTTGATAGGCGACAGACTGTGAGTGGCGGCTGGGACCCGCCATATGCTAGCGTGACACTTTCGTGGTGGCACTGGAAGTCCAGGCCCAAGATTACATTAACACAGAGTTCTGGCATCATGAGGAGTTTAAAATCCTTGTAGTCCGTGCCTTTTACAGTCAGTGTTACCACACAGTAGCCCAAAATGTCCGAAGTGTGGGGCTTAGCAGCCATAGCAATTCTGCTCCGTGTAGGGGTTACTGTTAATGAGTGCCGCCGTACCAGCCTAGGGTGGATAAAACTCTCGGTACTCCCACAGTCAATTAAACATTTCGTTAAATTCCCGTTTACCTGTATGTCCATCATGGATTTTGTCAACGGGTGTGGCCTAGATTGATCCACCGTGATCGAAGCCACTGTTGGGCCCTGGGCGGCCGTTGAGTCGGGAAAAGATGGCGGATCCCAAGATGGCGGCCCGCACGGCACGCACGAGGCGGTGACGGAGTTGGAAATCGGATTCCCCCTGCAGACTTTGCTAAAATGCCCCTTTTTCTTACATTTGAAGCATGTAGCGTCCTTCGCTGGGCATCGTTGTCTGGGGTGCTTGGCCTGGCCGCAGAAGTAGCATTTCGGGCCTCGAGACATTGCCGCTGTAGTAGGACTCCTGGGTGAACTTCTGTGTGGGGACTCCGGCGGCGTAGAGCTGGTCTGAGACCTGGATGAGGAAGATGGCTGATTCCAAGATGGCGGCCCCCTCGGCGCGCACGAGGCGGTGAGGGCCGCATGGCCGGAAGAATAAGAGTCAGAGTTTTTCTGGGCCAGGTCCAGCGATCGCGCAGTGGCCACTGCCTTTTTTAAGTCCAGGACCACCTCCTCCAGCAGTCTCTGCCGGATATAATTCGATTTGAGGCCCGTGATGAAGGAATCGCGGACCAATTCGTCAGAGTACACGTTGGCCGTCACGGCCTTGCAGTTACAGTCCCGGACCAGGTCCTTTAGGCCCTGTAAGAAATCGTCCTTTGATTCCTCTGGTCGCTGCCTGCGTGTAGCCAGCAGATGTCTGGCGTACACTTCGTTTACCGGCCTCTGGTATTGGGCCTTCAGGATAGTGATGGCCTCCGTGTAAGAGGTGGCGTCCCGGATGAACGAATAAATCCGATGACTTACGCGAGTAGTCAGTAGACTCAGTTTATCTACCTCGCTAGCGGATGAGGCCCCCGCGAAGAGTTCGAAGCATTTTGAGCCAGTGTCCAAATTGATTTGATGCTTCAGCAGAATGTGGATCCAAGTCCAGACGCTCTGGTTTTAGGAGTCGATCCATCCTAGTATTCTTTAGTGATTAAAATTGATGGGCCTTCAATAACCACAAAACTAGAAGTTATAGACTTAAACAAGTTGGCTTTTAATCACTACGATCAGACCTACATCTCAACACGCCGACTGGTTCACAGGAATGAGTCATACAGATCCTGGGATCTTTATGTAAGAGAAGTCAGGGGCGGAGCCAAGAGCCAAGACCTGGAACCTCCGAGGTTAGTCGGGAAAGAGGAAGTGAAACTATACACAGTCGGGGAGGGTAATATACATGAGTGCAAAACGAATACAGGATCAAGACAGACAGATTTCATTACAGTATACTTCCTCAATATCATTGATGAATATTCCTGCTTCCCCTTCGCCATTCCCTGCCCAGACATGACCAGTGCCACGGTCATCAAGTGTCTCTGTAATCTATTCTGCATGTTTGGCATGCCGAACTACATACACAGCGATAGGGGGACGTCATTCATGAGTGACGAGCTGCGCCAGTTCTTGCTCTCGAAGGGGATAGCCACTAGCAGAACCACTAGCTACAACCCCCGGGGTAATGGGCAAGTGGAAAGGGAGAATGCTACTGTTTGGAAGGCTGTCACGTTAGCCTTAAAGTCAAAAGGCCTTCCGACCTCCCGCTGGCAGGAAGTCTTCCCAGACGTGCTCCACTCCATAAGGTCTCTGTTATGTACTGCCACTAACGCTACCCCTCACGAAAAGATGTTCGTTTTCCCCCGGAAATCCACCTCGGGCATATCTCTACCCGCGTGGCTGACGTCTCCGGGGACAGTACTATTGCGGAAGCATGTGAGAGGCCATAAAACGGACCCCCTTGTGGAAAAGGTACAGCTCCTCCATGCAAACCCTCAGTACGCCTATATCGAATACTCTGACGGGCGAGAGGACACTGTTTCCATAAAAGACCTCGCTCCCTCGGGGAGCGGAGAGAACGATGGGAGACTACCCGATGAAGACCTACACTACAAAGAGACAGGACGCCCAGAGGTATCAATACCCAACTTTAACCTGGAGGACACTGCAGATAACCTGGAAGACACTGCGGAGGCCCGGACAGCGGAGGAACCAGAATCCACTCCCCTAGAGGCACCCCAACCGGCGTTGCGCCGATCACTGAGAACTGCAAAACCTCCTGACAGACTCACTTATACCAACTTTTAAGAAACATCACCCCGATGGACTAAATCTATAGAAGGGGTGAATGTAATGAAATCTGTTTGTCTTGATCCTGTATTCGTTTTGCACTCATGTATATTACCCTCCCCCACTGTGTATAGTTTCACTTCCTCTTTCCCGACTAACCTTGGAGGTTCCAGGTCTTGGCTCTTGGCTCCGCCCCTGACTTCTCTTACATAAAGATCCCAGGATCTGTATGACTCATTCCTGTGAACCAGTCGGCGTGTTGAGATGTTAGCTCTGATCTTAGTGATTAAAAGCCAACTTGTTTAAGTCTATAACTTCTAGTTTTGTGGTTATTGAAGGCCCATCAGTTCTCCATTATAAATTCGCCTGATTCTGACTGCAAGGGACCTACGTTTGACTTCACCAATCTTTTTCTCTTCACATATCAATGGAAGCTTTTACAGTCAGTTTTTATGTTCCCTACAAGCTTACACTCATATTCTATTTTCTCCCGGATTATTGGCCTGGATTTTAATGTTCTGATGCTCTGGCCGCGGGGGAGTCCGATAATGCGTAGAAACCTGGAAATATGTGAAGTGCATTGTCAGTGGCTTTTTAACACAGCCACTGCAGTAACACATGATTTCCAGGTTTCCCGACCAATTAGTGGCAGCGGGCATGATGACGACTCACATGACGCGATTTCAACTCTACTATTTAAAGGGTCACTCCAAACACATAAGTTGAAGCAGTTAGAGGTATGAGGGAGAGAGAAAGAAGTGTTGCCATGGAAGATCGAAGGATGAAGGCTGCAACACGCTTCAGCGATGCCTCCCTGGATGTGCTGCTGTAGGCTGTGAGGACCCGAAGGCATATACTATTCCCTAGCAACGGGAGGAAGAAGCCGGGTGGGGACACCAAGAATGCGTGGTTGGTGGTGGCACAAAAGGTCAGCAACAGGAGCGTGGTGCCACACTCCTGGGTACAATGCAGGAAGCGGTTCAATGACCTAAGCAGGGCAGGAAAGGTGAGAGCAATGGCACATTCACCTACATCCTGATGTGTGTATCCCCCAACCCCCTCACTCTGCCTTCTCAAGCCTACTCCAGCACATCACTCTTCACGCCAACTTACTTTGCAGGTACACCCATGCCTCTGTTTATCACTTCCTCACATCCCATCTGTCTATCCACCACTGACACTCACCCTCATCGTAATGCAATGTCATGCCTCTCCCTCATAGTCACCCTCAATAAATGCTCTCCAGCCATCCATTCAACATGTGCTGTTACTCTCACTCTTAGGTCTCTTCCTTCTTGCAGGAGAAGAGAGCACAGAACATGAGGGTGAGGCAGAGGACCGAAAATTGCCCTCCAGCCATCTGACAGCTAACAAGTGCAGAATAGCAGGCTCCGGAAATCAGTGGTGTCTTGGTGTGCCTGGCTGTCGAAGATGGAGAGATGGGGGCCTGCCAGCTACTTGGTGACAAAATTCAATATCAGACAGCCACATGGCATACAACACTTACTCATATTGACTTTGTCAACAGCCAGTGAATTGTGATCATGCGCCTAATGATAACTTCAAACATTCTTACCTTGCCAGTACTCAGTCATGTCTTTTATCTCCCACAACGCGTCCCGCAGGAGGTGGTCCAGGTCGCAGCCGCCGCTGATTCCTCAGAGGAGGTCACTCCCTCTGAGGGTGCATCGTCACAGGACTCATACAGACCATGCACCAGCTCAGATACTCACACTTCGGTGGGACCAGTAAGGCAGATAGTTGGGTTTTCACCTGGTGACTCACACATCGCAAGTGAGCAAGAGCAGATGGTGGCTACAGGGACAGCAGTGGAGAGTCGGAGGGCACTGGACGCTCCAAGCTCTGCTGGACGCAGATGCTGTACCTTGGGGGCTGTCGACGAACAGGATGCTTCTGGAGCAGCAGCAGAGAATGTGCGATGTACTGGCAGGCATTCCAGCCGCAATGTGCACGCTTGCAATGAGATTGGAGGAGTCCGTCTCAAACATGGGTGGCATGATGTTGCAGGCCTTTGCGATTATGTCTTCGTCCATGGAAAGAGTGGCCACCTGCACGAAGCATCAAATGCGGCAATCACTAGAGTGCACGCAGGCCTTCACCAATGGTTTGCACACTTTGAATGCCGCCTTAAGTAGGGTGAATGATACCCTAGCCTTGGCCTTTCATCGTCTCACTGATTCTCTACCACAGAAGGCAGTAGAGGCCAATTCATTAAATATATTCAAGAAAGAGTTGGATATATTTCTTAAGGCTAAAGGGATCAAGGGGTATGGGGAGAAAGCAGGGACCGGGTACTGAATTTGGATGATCAGCCATGATCTCATTATATGGCAGAAGAGGCTCAAGGGGCCTCATGGCCTACTCCTGCTCCTATCCTCTATGTTTCTATGTTTTCCTAGTACTTCTATGTGTTGCATCACCTGTGGCTTCAGCAGAAGTAGAGCCAGGCTGCTCAGATCCCTGCTCTGACTGCTGAGATGCTCTTGGCCGGACTTTGGAGCCTATGAGGGCCCCGCCAAAGACTGCTCCACCTGCACCAATGCAGGGACAGACTCGGCCATTGGGACACGAGGCAAGACGTGGGGTACTGGCTGAGGATGGGCAACGGGTGAGAAGTGGAAGTGCTTTGATCAGAGTCCCCTACTTCCATGTCCCCTTTCACCATCATCCTTCTCATGGCCCAGCCGCACTTCCCTGCTCGCAATGTGCTGGAGAACACTTGCTGCAAATCATAGAAACATAGAAACATAGAAGATAGGAGAAGGAGTAGACCATTTGGCCCCTCGAGCCTGCTCCGCCATTCAATGCGATTCGCTGCACTCCCTCCATGGCAAGAACATCCTTCCTCAGATAAGGCGACCAAAACTGCACACAATACTCAAGGTGTGGCCTCACCAAGGCCCTGTACAACTGCAGCAAGACATCCTTGCTCCTGTACTCGAATCCTCTCGCTATGAAGGCCAACATACCATTTGCCCTCTTAACCGCCTGCTGCACCTGCATGCTTACCTTCAGCGACTGGTGCACAAGGACACCCAGGTGTCGTTGCACTTCCCCTTTTCCCAGTCTATTGACATTCAGATAATAATCTGTCTTCCTGTTTTTGCCACCAAAGTGGATAACCTCGCATTTATCCACATTGGGCAGATGCAGTATAATCACCCAACCTGTCCAAATCATACTGGAGTTTCTCTGCATCCTCCTCGCAGCACACACCCAGCTTTGTGTCATCTGCAAACTTGGAGATATTACATCTAGTTCCCTCGTCTAGAGCACTAATATATATTGTGACTAACTGGGGTCCTAGCACCGATCCCTGCGGTACCCCACTAGTCACTGCCTGCCACTCGGAAAAAGACCCGTTTATTCCAACCCTTTGCTTCCTGTCTGCCAACCAGTTCTCTATCCAAGTCAGTACCTTACCCCAATCCCATGTGCTGTAACTTTGCACGCTAATCTCTTATGCGGAACCTTATTGAAAGCCTTCTGAAATTCCAAATACACCACATCCACTGGTTCTCCCTTATCTATTCTACCAATTACATCCTCAAAAAATTCCAGTAGATTAGTCAAGCATGATTTACCTTTTGTAAATCCATGTTGACTTTATCCGATCCTGTCATTGTTTTCCAAGTGCTCTGCGATTACATCTTTTATAATGGACTCTAGCATTTTCCCCACTACCGATGTCAGGCTTACCGGTCTATAATTCCCCGTTTTCTCTCTACTACCTTTTTTAAATAGTGGGGTTACATTAGCTACCCTCCAATCCACGGGAACTGTTCCAGAGTTTATAGAATTTTGGAAGATGGCCAGCAATGCAGGAAGAGGAAGAGTAAAGATTTGTAGTTGCACAAGGGTATGCACATGGGTGTGTTACGCATTGTTAGAATGTTAAGTTTCTGTTTTATATGTGAGCCACATAAATATTATTATTTTGCACCACTTTCCTGTCTTGCCCATTCATGGTTGCTGGCTGGCAAGTGGCCTTTTAATTTGTGTGTTGATGAATGGGAAGACATGAATTGATGCTGAGCAATGGGGAGCTGTGAAAGAGAGACTTGGTTGTTTGTAAGACTGCTTTGTTTTGGTGACATTGGGGGCGGGCAGGAGGGTGGTGGAGAGGTGGTGGAAGTGGCTTCAGCATGTGGTTGTTAGATGCATGCACTGGTCAAACCTAAGTGAACCTCACAATAATATAGGCATCCCGGGCAGCAATGTGTGCCATTGGTGGTTTATTGCCCACATCACCTTCCACCTCCTCCTCCTCGTCTTCCTCCTCCTCCTCCTCCTCCTCAGAATTGTCCTAAGAGGCTCTGTGCTTTGTGCCTTGTTCCTCCTGCAGGTCCAAATCTCACTGCTGCGCAATGAGCACAACACACTATGACCATTCTGGAGATCTTGGCTGGTGCGTACTGAAGGGCATCTCCAGATCTGTCCAGCCACCTGAAGTGCATCTTTAGCATAGTGATTTCTTGTTTGATGACACATCTAGTGGTGATATGGCATTCATCGTATTGCTCCTGGGCCTCATTCCTTCGTTTCTGAGAGGTGCAATCAGCCACGTATTAAGTGGGTGCCTCTTGTCTCCGAGCAGCCAGCCAGTAACTCTGCTTTGAGGTGCAAAGATATCAGGGACAGGGGACTGCCGCAGGACGAAAGCATCATGGCAGCTGCCTAGGAATCTTGCGCACACCTGCATAAAGATCTTTTTGTGATTACACACCAGTTGCACATTGATGGAGTGGAAGCCCTTGAGGTTAACAAACACTCCTGGGTGATCTATGGGTGCCTTAACTGTCACATGTGTGCAGTCAATGATGCCCTGCACCTGTGGGAAGCCAGCCAGAACCGCAAGCCTGACTGCCCGCTCATTCTGACTGACGTCATCACAGGCAAAGTTGACATAATTGGCGGCCCTGGCAAACAAGCAATCAGTCACCTGTCTTATGCCTTTGTGTGCCTCTGACTGCGAGGTTTTGCAAATGTCTCTGACAGACCTCTGGAAGGATCCGGAGGCAAAATTTGAGGGCTTCAGTAGCCACTGGTAAAGCGTGGCCACCAGGTCTCGTTGACAGCAGTTGTTGTTCCAGCAGGATGCAAATTTCAGCCACCAGCTGACATGACACCCTGAGCCTCCTGAGACACTGGTGTTCCAACATGTTGAGGAAGCTTATCCTCTGCCTGTGTGCCAGGTATGGCCTCCTGTGAGCTGTACTTCTCTGCTGATCCCCTCTCCTGTGGAGCTGCAGGTCTGTGAGTAGCAGGCTGCTGGTGCTGCTGCTCCTGCTACTGCTTGTGCTTGTGCTGGTGCTGATGTTGCTGCAGGTCATCCTGGTCCTCATCTGAGGTCCAATGTAACACAGCATAAGCGGCACCCATGCTAATCTGATAGCTCAGAGCTCCAAAGTGCAGATCACACCTCCGAAGTGTGTAAAGTAACCTCTCAGCACAAGTACCATGAACAAATCCTTTCACACAAGCAAGTAAGAAAGCAACTGTGAGTACTGAGTACTTATTGGCATTTTTTCCTGACATGACTTCAGCCCCCTCAATTGCTGCTGTGTTCTCGCCTTGCTTTCACTGGCGAGTTTCAGGAAGCCTGGGAAATCCATGGACCCAAAGTTAAAGTGTAAAACTCATGTCAATATCACTGTAATTGAGTGATTAACATATGTCAATTGACAACCCACCACTCCCAAGGGGGTTGTGTGCACGCAGTCCGACAGACAGACAGCCTCACAATCTGACTGGCTGCCAGCCAAGAAACTAAGAGAACAAATTCAAATAAGGTCCTGCTGTTAAATTCGGCTGGACCTCCATGTTACCCACATTTCTGGGCTTCTTGGCCGCTATGGCCCCTCCCGCTCCCTGTAAATATTGAGGCCACTGTGTTCTGTTTTGGTCTTCTTACATGTTGGGTAATATAGAGGCATTGGATAAGGTTCAAAGGAGGGCCACTAGAATGATCACTAGTTTAAAAGTACTTATCACAATAGACTTAGAGAATTGGGTCTTTTTATTCTATAAAAGCATGGACTTCAAATAAATTTAATTGATGTGTGTAAAATAATGAAGGGACTAGAGTGTGTCTGTATGGATAGGCAATTTGAACACAATCGGATAGGAAAAACGAGGGGTCTTGTATATAAGCTATGCAAGCATTGGACTAGGTTAAATGTCAGGAGGCATTTCTTTACGTAGCGGGTTGTCGACACTTAGAATAAGTTATTGGCTTGTGTGGTAATTGCGGATTCCCTGCAGCAAAAAGTAGTTGGATGAGTTATTTGCTGTGGCTAAGACAGTGTACAAAAGGACGTTGGAATATTGGTTATATATTTCAGGGTCGCTATAATCTCCTGAACTAGTTTTGATCGCCTTTAGAGGTTGGAGAGGAACTTCTCACATTTGTTCCTTGAATTGACTTGGGATTTTTTAATCTGGTTTTTGCCTTGTCCATGAGATTACATTGGGAGTAACTGTTTGGGACAGGCTTGATGGAGCCGCTGGCCTTTTCCTATCTGTCTTTTTATATATTTCTATGTAAGCTTAACTATAAAGTTATCTTTTGCAAAGGCAAGATACTGCGAATGCTGGAAACCTGAAATAAAAACAGAAAATGCTGAAAATAATCAGCAGGCCAGGCAGCATCTGTGGAGAGAGAAACAGAGTTAACGTTTCAGGTTGATGATCTTTTGTCAGAACTGGAAAAGATTGGAGATGTAACAGGTTTTAAGCAAGCACAGAGGCAGGGAAAGGGGGGAGAGGAGGAAAGATCAAAAGGGAAGGTCTGTGATAGGGTGGAAGGCAGGAGAGATTAAATGACAAAAGGGTTAATGGTGCAAGGCAAAAGGAGATGATAATGGGACCAAGTAAAGAGACAAAAGATGGGTCTGGAGGAGGTGTAAATGGGAATATCAGAATCGTCCGCAACAGCTGCTGTTTGAAGAAATGGGGACAGAGGTTATAATCTAAAATTGTTGAACTCAATGTTGAGTCCGGAAAGCTGTAAAGTGCCTAATAAAAAGATGAGGTGCTGTTCCTCGAGCTTACGTTAATCTTCATTGGAACAGTGTAGGAGGCCGAGGACAGAAAGGTTGGAGTGGGAGTGGAGCGGAGAATTAAAGTGACAAACGACCGGAAACTCGGGATCATGCTCGTGGACTGAATAAAGCAGTCACCCAATCTGCATTTGGTCTCCCCAATGTAGAAAAGACCACATCATGAGTTCAAGTAAATCGCTGTTTCATCTGGAAGTAGTGTTTGGGGCCATGAATGGTGGGAAGGGTGGAGGTAAAAGTTTGTCTTTTTTGTATCTGAATAATTGAAAGCCTCATCATCTCCTAAAAGGGTGGGCTTGAGCTTGAAATTTTTGCCCTGAGCTGTGACTCTGTTCAGCTAAAAGCAGAATCTGCAGTCTGATTTCCTAATATGCATCAGTCGAAGTGGAATATTGTTCTGCAGCCTCTAACAGTAACTGCTTGGTTGTTTTTCAGCATTATTTGACGAATGGCTTGAAGACACATTTCAAAAGCTTTCTTCAGGTAAAGTTTATATTGACTTTTTTTTAAAAGGGAGACTGTGTGCATGCGTGTGTGTATGTGCGTGTGTCAAACTTACTCGCATGCCACATGCCAAATATGGGTCTGTGATCATAAGTGTTAATAAAAGGTGTGACAGAGTTTGTCAATATCGACATATGTGGTATCTGCTGTTAATATTCAGAGAAGGGACTGGGACTTCATATTTTTGTCAATATAAGCAGATGTTGACAAAAATGAATTGGACATAAGTAGATAGGACTGTATTTATTTATGCAGGTATGATATATATTTAGCAAAACAGTATTTTTACAGGAATCAGTTTCAAAACAATTAATTAACTCAATCTTTGCAAAGATGTATTAGAAAGTTACAAACCAGTGCTGCCAGACCTAAATCACAGAAACCCCACAGTGCAGATAGAGGCCATTTCGGCCCATTGAGCCCACCCGATCCCCGTAACCCCTACACCAACACATATCCCACTCTATCCCTGTAACCCCATGTATTTAATCCCCCTAACACTAAGGGTCAATTTATCATAGCCAATCAACCTAACCCACACATCTTTGGACTGTGGGAGGAAACTGGAGCACCCGGAGGAAACCCACGCAAACACGGGGAGAATGTGCAAACTCCACACAGACAGTCACCCGAGGCCAGATTCGAACCCGGGTCCCTGGCGCTGTGAGGCAACAGTGCTAACCACTATGCCACCGTGCTCCCCACCAATTTCCTCCCCCCTCCTCCCACAACTGACAGACCTCAGAACTGCACCAGTAGGGAAACCCAACATTCCGCAATCAGACCCCGCACCACCCCCCAACCCGGTCAATTTCTAAATCACGGGTTCCAGCTCCACAGTCGTGCCAAACCATAAGAACAATCCCATGCTGCCAAATCCCAATACCCAGTCCCCAGGATTGCAAAATCCAAGTACCATCCCCTCATTACTACCAAAGTCTAGGACTACCACCCAGTACTGCAAAATGCTGATAAAAATCCAAGAATACCATGTACTAAAAACAGAATTGAGTTATTCATTCACAACAACTACTTGCATTTATATAGTGCCTTTAACGTAGTAAAATATCACCACTCGTCAGTGGCCCTATTTCATGCATTGTGTATTATATGACATAACGCCATTTTGTTGTAAAATAGAGTATCTTCCAACGCAACATGAGCAGCTTGTTTAAATAAAATGGGTAGAAATCAACCAGACGGATCATGGGTTGAATTTTAACTCCCAAAACCGGTGGGTTGGGGTCAGGTGAGATATTAAAACTTTAAAAATCTCCAACATGACCCCAATCTGGTCACTTCTGGGTTTAACGGAGGCAGGACAACGAGCGGGCAGCCAAACTGCTCCCAGAAGACTGGTTGTCCAATTAAATATTTTAATGAGGCTGGCAGCCTCTGATTTAACCTGCTCTGCAGGCTTAACCATGGCCGGTCAGGTTTCCCAGGCCTCGGGGAAACCCAGCAGCTGAAGGGAGGCGAGAACAGCTTCAGGGAGAAGGTAAGTGCTTCCCCTTGGCCCCCAAGCTCCCACCCCCATCATACCACATCCCTCCATAAACCCACCCACGCCCCTCCACCAGGGTTGGGGATTGGACCCCCCACCTAATGCTCCCACTAGTAGCAACAGGCTGCGGCCTGCTCCAGTGTGCTCCCAGCCCGACTGGAAGCAAAGCCTGTCAAAACCTGTCAAAGCAAAACTACGCACGCTGTGGAGTCAAAGCACACAGCATGCGGAGAATCCCGAACTTTTGGTTTCCCGACAGAAACTCCGCCACTCCGCATACGCAGCCCACCCCATCAAGATTCAGCGCTTAGTCCTTCATAGCCATATGATGTTAGTCTGTTCTGAAACACAATAGGAGAAATACTGATTGTACCATTCCTTCTTGTTTCTGTTGTTTTGAAGGAGAGGAAACAAAGAGTTCTCTTCTTGATGAATCTCCCAAACCAAAGCCTCGTCATCATTTTCTGAAAAAGCAAAGTAATCTTGTACAGGACAATGAATTCGAGAAACTGGATGAGAGACCTTACAATAGTCGCTCAACCTTCTATTCAGAACTTTTCTCAGATATCAACAAACACAGTTTGTCAGAAACAAAAATGCACTCCAGAAGCCCCAGTCCTGAGGTAATGCGAGCAAATAGAATAGCATTGATTATTTTGCCTTATGTGTGCTGAATTCCAATTCTTGATTGTAATGTGAGAGGGGGGATAATTTTATTTATTCATGTTGTCATCAGGGAGCTTTGCGCACCTGCAGCACAGATCAAAAATTTGGTTGTGCGTAGCCCACGATTTTCCAAAGCAATCGTGGACAGTATGCAAAAAGTTTCTAATTTGTGCTGCCAGTGGACAAGAGTTGCTGTTGCCTTTGTGGATTTGTAAAATTGCTCACCGAGTATTTCGATTAAATGTTGATTTGACAGATCCACCTAAAATGGTGGATATAAAATAGAGAGAACCAACATGGATTTGTAAAAGGTAGGTCATGTTTGACGAGCCTAATTTAATTTTCTGAAGAAGTAACTAATGTAATAGACAGGTGAATGTCTATGGAATAAAAACAAAATGCTGAAAATATTCAGCAGGTCAGGCAGCATCTGTGGAGAGAGAAACAAAGTTAACATTTCACGTCGATGACCCTTCAACAGAACTGTTCTGAGCCAGGCCGTTCGGGAGAGAAGAAAGGAAACATTTCTCTCAAAAAACAGTAGATGCTAGCTCAATTAATAATTTAAAATCTGAGCTGCATAGATTTTTGATAGCCAAGGTTATTCAGGGATATGTAGCCAAGGCAGGTGGATGGAGATGGATACAGATCAGCCATGATCTCAGTGAATGGTAGAACAGGCTCGAGGGGCTGAATGGACTACTCCTGTTCCTATGTTCCTATGGATGCTAAAATGAAATTGGTGCAGCAATGATTGTAAATAAAAATTAAACACATGAATGTTGGATATCTGAAATAAAAACAGAAAATGAAACTGAACAGCCACTTACCATTTGCAAGAGACCGGTTAACATTTCAGGTGAGACCCTGCATTAGAAGTGACTCAGTCAGCTGTCCTTTTTAAAAAAAAAAAAGTCCCTTTGGTGTCATAATGGGGAGTGAGGAGCACACCTGGTAAAGGTCAAGAGTTCAAGGCCTAGAAATTCAGCGGGCTGCGCCGCCCGTTAGCGCCCAAAGAGGGCAATTAGTGGGTTTAACGCCACTGGCCACGCCTCCCGCTAAATTTAGTGGGACGGTAATGGCGGCGCTAGCCGTTAGCGCTGCGCCGCTACCGATGACGTCATCGGTGTGCGCAGCGCCCTGCTACCGCCCCGATCGCAAAATTTGGTAGCGCCTCCTGCTTTAACGCTGGTCGCAAGTTGCGACCGGTTCAGGGGGGCCTACCTGCAGCGGTTGAGGTGCGGGGCGGCCACTTTTTTTGCTGGCAGCCTGCCAGCACCTCTCCGCGCTGCTGTCCCCGGCCTCCTGAGCCCCCCCACCGCGTTGTGCTGGCTGTGTCCCAAGAGCCCGGCACTTCTCCTCGGTGCCGGGCTCTTTTGCTGGCACTTGCGATCGCTGATCGTGCTGCAGCAGGCTCCTCCCCTTTAAGAAGGGGAGGAAGACCTGCAGTACCGCGGACACGCTGCGGCACGTTGCGCTGCGATTTTCAGTTGCCGCGCACCAAGAGGGATGCGGGGCACCTCGCGTAGCGCTGCGCTTCCGTCTGGGGCGCTGAAACTAAATTTCTGTCGGGCGGCTGCGACTCCTTCCGGGGCGGTACTTCCGGCGCCCTGGCGAGACTGGCACCCCAAATGGGGCGCCAGTGAATTTCTAGGCCCAAATATTCTAACTATTTTCACAAAGAAGAAGCTAGCGCAATCAATATAATCAATAAATTATTTTTAAATAGGGATAAAAGGTCATTTTCTGATTTTGCACTGCCAGTGTGGGAACCTCACCTGGAGCTCAGAGTTGTCCATATGGATCTAAAGATGTGAAAATATAATGGCCCCAATTTTATACTGTTTCACTGGGACCATACCTTTAACTGCTATTAGAAGCAAACACTAAGGCCACGATTTCCCCTACCTTGGTGGGTCCGGTACGGACAGGGTCAGTGGCGGGTCCCAACCTCGCTGCTGGCTCCAGCCCGCTGCCCAAAGTGATTTTTATGTTGATTGGGCTTGTTAAGCCCACCCAACACATTTGCCAGCCAATAGAAGGAAGCGGGTCTGATGACGTCACTTGATGACACGTCATCAGCCGGTTTACTTACAGGGATCATGGGCAAATTGATTTTGACAGTTGTGCTGTCAGTATTCTACAGCATTGAGGTGCTGCAAACACTGACAATCACTGCACAGAGGTGCACGGCTGCACCCAGGTTCTCTCATGACTCCCTCCATGTGCTTATGGAGGGAGTCACAGCACGCAGGGAGGTTGTCTTCCCTTCTAGTGGGCCTGGTTGCACATTGCACAGGAGGACACAAGCAGGGATGTTGTCAGGAGGACCAGATTGCAGTGGCGCAAACCTTTCAATGATCTCAGAAGCCACACTCAACCTTATCCTGCTGTGCCACTCATCACATCCCCTTCACTCTGCTTTCCCTACCCTACTCTTTCCTGCACACCCTTACCTGCACATCCTTACTCACACCAACTTACCTTGCACCTCCACCCACCCCTCTCTACCTACTTCCCCATCTCACTAGGCACCCCTGACACTCACCTTCATCCTAGTCCAATCATACCAACAAACAACACACAAGGGTAGGCACTTGGGTGTTTTAGCCAATGTTCATGTGAAGTTTCTGTTAATGTGCTGTCAAACCTTTAAATCTTTATTTTCAACACTTTGCATTCTTGGACAGATCTGCGTGTGAAGGGATTATTACTAGTCCTAGCCCCTTTAGGGCTACCCCAGATCAGGCGTATTCCTCAGATGTTCACTTTCAATTAAAGTTTGAGGTAGCCGAATCCTAAAGACGCTTAATTGGGTCTAAAGGTCGGGACTATCTCTCCCTAAAGGAAAGGAACAACCTGAAGATGTTACCATGCTCCAGATAGCACTTTTAATAAGTTTAGCTAGACTGTAACGTTCCGTATATTATGAGGGTCCGGAAAACTCCCCCAGAATTCTGCAACTCCTCACCAAAGAGCGTACAGAGATTGAGTTTGCGAGTTTGATACAGAAGTATTATGTGAGACAATTCTAAAAATATATAGATTTATTAAAGAACCAACATGTAATTACAGTGGGTGTTTCAATCACAACATTAACAGTTCCAAAAAGAGAAAGCTTTTACAATCTTATGATCAGAGATCCTTATTCTCAAATCTTAACTTCGCTGCAGTTTTACAGTTCTTAGTCTTATTCAGGATATCCACCAAAATCGAATGCAGTACCTTTTGATCCCCGAGGTACAAAGAGTTGTAGACTTACAGAGCCGCCTCTGAAGCCTGAGAATCGCTTTGCCCCTTTACAGCGAATCTCTTATCCCATTTAAAAGTTCAATATTTATATCCTTTTTCAGTGGTATTTCCTTTGAAGTTTTCTGCTGATGTAACCTAATTATCTCTAGTTATTTTTCTGCTGATTTATGCAATTCTTACAGTCAGATCAGCTGGTAGCATTAAGAATCGTGTCTCCGCCCTAGGTGTTCCAAGCCCACCATAAAAAACGGTGTAACAGCAGGTGTTTCTATTTGATGTCATTTTTTCTAAGGCCTTCTGTTTGTGCTCTTGCAATTAGAACACCTTAACTAGGGTGATCTATGCAATTCTTAGTCACCTCAGCTGTTTGCAATACAGAATTATGTTCCTGTGTTGATGTCTTAAGCTTAACACAAACGGTGACGGCAGGTGTTTCTTTTACTTGATGTCATTTTTACGAAGGCATATGTTTCTGAATTTTATGTGCCTGTTTACGAAGTGTAACTTAGAACACCTTAATTAGGATGCACCATTGTCTTCTTTCCAAAGATTCAGACCGTCAGGAGCCTCCAACCTTCTGTTTCAATAAGGTTATTGATTCAGTGTCTACAACTATCTTATCTCAATAGCCTGTATGCTGTTACAGCTTTAGATTGTTGAGGCTTCCAGATTTCTAAACCCAGTTTGTCATGTTTTACTAAGGCCAGAATTCTTTCATAGAATGGTGTATTTTTCTGAATAGGTTATATGGCTTATTCCTTCACATGTGCACCTTTGGAAGTGGCTTAGTGAGTTGCAGTGAATGGTAAGACATAATGGTACCCCCCGCAATGGTGATGAGTGTGAAAGGAATGGCTTAGGCATTGTAGGGAAGCTTTATGGTGTTCACAGAATCACAGAAACCCCACAGTGCAGATAGAGGCCATTTCGGCCCATCGAGCCTGCACCGACACATATCCCACCCGATCCCCGTAACCCCTACACCAACACATATCCCACCCTATCCCCGTAACCCCACGTATTTAGTCCCCCTAACACTAAGGGTCAATTTATCATAACCAATCAACCTAACCCGCACATCTTTGGACTGTGGGAGGAAACCGGAGCACCCGGAGGAAACCCACGCAAACACGGGGAGAATGTGCAAACTCCACACAGACAGTCACCCGAGGCCGGATTCGAACCCGGGTCCCTGGCACTGTGAGGCAACAGTGCTAACCACTATGCCACCGTGCTGTTGGTGTGGGGTGGTGCCAACCTGACGCATCATGTGGCAGCCAGGGTGTACAGCGTCAAGTGAAGTAAATCTGGCCATGGTGAAGCCATCCCTGTGCTCCTGGGCAGCAATGTGGTTGGGTGCTGATGCCCTGTGTCCTGTGCAGCATCAGTTGATTGCGGAGATGGTTGGTGCTGCTGGTGTGCCTGTTGCTGATGGTGTTGGGGCTGATTGTGGTGGGATTCTAAGGACCAAGGTGAGAGAGTATAAAGGGCACCTATGCTGATGGAATAGATGGCAGGTGAACTTGAGATGAATGAAGCGATCTGTCAGTGGTGAGAGAGGTTGTTCCAATGAGGTGACACTGGATAGAGAGTTTACTCCAAACACTTGCAACCTGCATAAAGCTCAATCTGTCTTCCAAATACAGTAAGCAACAGCTTCTGAGCTTGGAATGTGGGTGTCGCTGGCATGGCCAGCTTTTATTGCCCATTCCTACTTGCCCTTGAGAAGGTGGTAGTGAGCCGCCTTCTTGAACCGTTGCAGTCCGTATGGTGAAGGTACTCCCACAGTGTTGTTAGGGAGGGAGTTCCAAGATTTTGACCCAGCGACGATGAAGGAATGGCGATATACTTCCAAGTCAGGATGGTGTGTGACTTGGAGGGGAATTTGGAAGTGGTGGTGTTCCCATGCGCCTGCTGCCCTTGTCCTAGGTGGAAGAGGTCACGGGTTTGGGAGGTGCTGCCGAAGAAGCCATGGCGAGTTGCTACAGTGCATCTTGTAGATGGGAGCTTTTATTAGCACATTTGCAGCTGTCAAGTAAAGAGATCATTTCATGCTAACACAACTCCCAACCTCCTTATCTGACGTGATCCCTGAGCAGCGTGGAACCTGTGAGCTCAAAATACTTTTTAAGTGGCTCTTAACAAGGTCATAATAACCTAAATTGCCTCTTGCTGCGTGTCAGGTCTGTTCAGCGTTGACAGACCCGACATCTGGGAAAGTCGCATGGCAGGGGGTTGACATCGGGTTCCCAGCCCGCTGTCAAAAAAAAATTCCCACTCGACCTGCCACCAAACACGCCTGCTGACCCACCGAAAAAATTCCCATCTAAGTGGTTTCCACCCCCACAGTACAGCCCTGCTGCACCAAAGAATCAAAAAATGGACTTACTTGAAATAAGTGGTGCTCATCCGAATCTGAAGCCTTCAACATATCACTCTCCATTTTCATGGGTGGTTTTCAGGGCAGGCAACCACCTAGTGGAATTTGTGAAAAATGACGTGGGAGGCATTATCACGTCATTATAACCCTGGAAATGCGCATCAAATACAAGTGGGCCGTTGACCCCCTGTTATATGTCTCCACTCGAATTTGCTGTGCTCCACTCCAATTTACTGTGCTAAACGCACAAGAGGAATTGGGCAGAGGAACATCGGCCCCGATGTATTCAAAACATATATAATCATACCAAATAATGGTCTGTCACTAAATTCCTATTAAAACTTGTCTAGTCATTTGTAAAGCCAGTTCCACCTTTTTGAAAAGCATTTTTCTGTAATTCTATTTTCATAGAATTTCAAATAAAAATTTGCTAATTTATCACTTCTGTTCAAACTAGTGAAGGCCGTACCTCTCCAATTCTTAAGACTTCATACAATTCCAGTAATTATAAAGTTTTCAGTAACAACAATAACTTGTATTTATATCGCGACTTTAACATAGTAAAGCGTCCAAAGGCACTTCACAGGAGTGTTATAAAACAAAATTTGACACCTAGCCACATAATAAAGAGAAATTAGGGCAGATGACCAAAAGCTTGGTCCAGGAGGTAGGTTTTAAAAAGCATCTTAAAGGAGGAAAGAGAGGTGGAGAGGTTTTGGCAGGGAATTCCAGAGCTTGGGGGCCTTGGCAGCTGAAGGCACGGCCACCAATGGTTGAGCGATTAAAATCAGGGATGCTCAAGAGGGCAGAATTAGATGAGCGCAGATATCTTGCGGGGGTTGTGGAGCTGGAGGAGATTCCAGAGATAGAGATAACAGTGATGAAAGGATGCACCTGTCACAATTTTGTGTTTGCCATTAATATAAATAAAGAGCCTGGTTTCCCTCTCTTCACTCTACTGGGACTTCACACTTTCTCAGAGGCTAGACATTTGTTATTAGTCCCTGTTAAGAACGAAACCAACTGTCAATCAGTTTTAAATGAATAAGTATCTGAAAATGTCCACCACAATTGCTAATATAGCACCAGTTGTTATGATTGTACATATATCTTGGTGAGGTTTGTTAAAGAACAATCCCATTCTACAAAATATGATGAATATAGTATTGTTACCAACGTGTAAATTGACAGACATAGTGTTGTAATTAAATTAGGTCTCTGAGTTTCAAATATAAAGAAAGAAGAAGGGGGAGAAATTAATTATCGCCCAGGAGTGGGTGCTAACTTTCTGAGATTTAGCGCCAGGCGCTAATGAATCTCGCTGCACACAAAATTCAGTGTCATCGCTCAAAGAAAGGATGGGAGCGCTAAATCAAGCGATAATGGCCTAGCTCAGTGGCGTTAGACTCAAAGCGCTAACTAATATCAGGTGCAGTCTAGTCGCAAGTCATCATTGCCACAGGCTCTTTCCAGTTCTTAAAGGGGAGCTTCAGTCATGCTGCAGAACCTCATTCTCAGCATTGCTGGCTGTGAACCTGTCAGCAAGCAGGAGCAGGCCAAGTCCAAGGAGCCGGATGACTCAACCAGCTGTACTCATAGCAAATCCACGCCCCAGGGAGAGAGCCCGCAGATTCTCAGACCAAGCATTGGAGGAGTTGGTGTCATCTGTGGAGAGACGGAGGGCGGTGCTCTACCCGGCAAGTGGCCGGAGGCCCTCGCCGCAAGTCTTCCGTGCCATATGGAGGGAGGTTGCTCATCAGGTCTCAGGCAGCATGGTGGTCCCCAGGATCCACACACCGTGCAGGAAGAAATTTAAAGACCTCACTCAGGTGGTCAGGGTGAGTCAGTGCCTCAACTAACATACCACCGTCTAAACCACAGTCTGCACACACTGTCCAAAGCACCACACCCCCAGCACTCACCCACCAACAATCTCTACCTACCAACACTCACACCCACATCTCACACCTTGCACACAATGACCGCTAGCCAACTATGGCAGGCACATCACCCAAACACATTGCTCCACACTCACTCACACACTTTCCTTTGTCTTGCAGGCCAAGGTGGCTCACAACAGGAGGGAGCAGGAGCGCACAGACGGGGGACAAGCCGACACCCAACCACTGTCTGCGCTGGAGAATAGTGTGCTGCAGATTATTGGGTGCCAGGTGGTGGGCGCCATGGCCACCGGAGACATTGACTCCCTTGTGGAAAACAACGGTATGTTCATCTCTACTCCTTCTTCTCGCATCCCACTTCCCCCTCACCCCACAAGCCTTTTGCATTTTCCAGCTATTCAGCCTGTATGCATGCATTTCTCCCTTCCTGCCCCCCTCCCCTCAACCTTAACCCGTCTCTTGTGCCTTTATGCTTTCAGATAATCAGTACCTGAGCAGTCTGTCCCTGAAGGCACGTTGAGAGCGATGCGGGAGAAGAGCAGGAGGCAGAACACACCGCGTCACTGCATGTCTCACCCGCAGGCACCAGCTCAGATACTGACACTACACGTTCTTTAGAGGCTAGAATAGTCGCGGGATCTCCACCGAGCGATGCACCTGTGACGAGTGGGCTGCAGCAAGGCTGGGGGAAAGGGTAGCTCGGGGGTTAGCTCCCCGGAGGGTGAGTTCACGCACGAGCTCTGCTGCACAGATACCCAGATGAGGACCTCGATGGGGAGGCGTTTTGAAGAACGGTGATGGGCATGCACACGGAGATCAAAGGTGCAATGGCAAGGGTGCCCGAGAGCCTGTCAGCAATGGTAAGGAGCATGAAGGAGTCCGCCTCAAACATTGCACAAAGCTCAGCGCACACCAGGGATCCCATCATTTCCAGTCTGGAAAGGATGGTAGACTCTCAGAGAGACCGTGGCGACCCAGACCTGATGCCGCGTGTGATAGGCGATCTGGCAGCTTCCATTGCAGCACAGGCGGAAGCGACGCAATGTCTTAGTGCTGTAATGCAGTCTATGCTTGGTGCTATTCAATCTCAGACTGCTCTCATGCAATCTCAGCTTGATGCCATGCAAGCTCTGACTGCTGCCATTGTGGCTGGGTCGACCAGGGCTTTCATGGTGTCGCAGCAAGCCAGCAATCCGTGCTGCAACAGATTGCTAGGGATGCTGAGGTGCTGCCCTGGGGGAGTGGCTGTGGGTCAGTGAAGTAGGAACCTGCTGTCCCCTCTCAGGATGAGAGCGTTCCTGCTCCCATCGCCGTCAATAAATGGCTGCAGGGCATCCTGAAGGGGGAGGGCGAACAGTCAGAGGTTGTGGTTCACATTGGTACCAACGACATAGGTAGAAAGGGATGAGGTCCTGCAACAAGAATTTAGGGAGCTAGGTAGCAGATTAAAAAGCAGGACCTCAAAGGTTGTAATCTCTGGATTACTTCTGGTGCCACGTGCTAGTGAGTATAGGAATGAATAGGAGGACAGAGCAGATGAATGCGTGGTTAAAGTGTTGGTGTGCGAGGGAGGGCTTTAGTTTCCTGGATCACTGGGTCTGCTTCTGGGGAAGGTGGGACCTGTACAAGTCGGACGGGTTGTACCTGAACCGGAACGGGATCAACATCCTTGCGAGGAAGTTTGCTAGTACTGTTGGGGGTGGTTTAAACTAACTTGGCAGGGGGATGGGATACGGAGTGGAGTTATAATAAGTGGGTGATGCACAGTCAAATATAGAGGAAAAAACAAGTCGGCCTGGAAAGCAGAGCAAATATGTAACGACAAGGCTGGATGGCATTTATTTTATTGCAAGGAGTCTTGCGAGTAAGGCAGATGAATTGAAGGTGTTGATGAACACATGGGAGTATGATATTGTTGCTATCACAGAGACATGGTTGAGGGAGGGGTAGGACTGGCAGCTCAATATTCCGGGGTATAGAGTCTTCACTCGAGACAGAGAGGAAGGGGTGTCGCAATATTAATCAAGGAGCCAATTATCCTGTAAGGAGGGATGATATCATAGCAGGCTCATCTAATGAGGCCATATGGGTAGAACTTAAAAACAAAAAGGGGGCAAGCACATTGCTGGGAGTGTACTTTAGGCCCCCAAACAGTCGGGGAGATAGAGGAACAGCTATGTAGGCAAATCTCAGAGAAGTGTAGAAATAATAGGGTAATAATAGTAGGGGATTTCAACTTCCCCAATATTAACTGGGATAGTCAGAGTGTGAAAGGCTTTGAGGGTGCGGAATTCTTTAAGTGCATCCAGGAGAGCTTTTTGAGCCAGCATGTTGAAAGTCCTACAAGAGAGGGGGCGGTACTGGACCTAATTCTAGGGCATGTAGCCGGGCAAGTGGTAGAAGTGTCAGTAGGAGAGCATTTTGGTGACAGTGACCATAATTCGGTGAGATTTAAGGTAGTCATGGAAAAGGACAAAGATGGACCGGAAATAATGGTTCTAAATGGGGGGAAGGCCGATTTTAATATGATAAGGCAGGATCTGGCCAAAGTGGACTGGGATCAGCTACTTGTAGGAAAATCCACATCAGAGCAGTGGGAGTCTTTCAGAAAAGAAATAGAGAGAGTACAATGCCAACATGTTCCTGTAAAGGTCAAGGGTGGGACCAATAAGCCCAGGGAACCCTGGATGTCAAGAATGGATTAGGAAAATAAAGGGAGGCTTTTGGCAGATACAAAGGACTAAAAACAGTGGAAGCCCTAGAGGAGTATAGAAAGTGCAGGGGAGTACTTAAAAAAGAAACTAGGAGAGCAAAGAAGGGGCATGAAAAAACACTGGCAGGCAAAATAAAGGAAAATCCCAAGGTGTTTTATAAGTATATTAAGAGCAAGAGGATAACAAGGGAAAGAGTAGGGCCCATTAGGGACCAAAGTGGCACTCTGTGTGCAGAGCCGGAAGATGTGGGTGAGGTTTTAAATGAATATTTTGCATTGTCTTCACTATGGAGAAGGACGATGTAGGCAGAAATCAGACAGGGGGATTGTGATATACTTGAACAAATTAGTATTGAGAGGGGGGCGACACTAGCGGTTTTCGCGGGCTTAAAAGTGGATAAATCCCCAGGTCCAGACGAGATGTATCCCAGGCTGCTGTGTGAGGCAAGGGAGGAGATTGCAGGGGCTCTGACACAAACTTTCAGAACCTCTCTGGCCACAGGGGAGGTGCCAGACGACTGGAGGACAGCTAACGTAATACCATTATTCAAGAAGGGTGGTAGGGATAAACCAGGGAATTACAGGCCAGTGAGCCTAACATCAGTGGTAGAAAAATTATTGGAAAAATTTTGAGGGACAGAATTAGTCTCCACTTGGAGAGGCAAGGATTAATCAAGGATAGTCAGCATGGCTTTGTCATGGGGAGATCATGTCTAACTAATTTGATTGAATTTTTCAAGTGGCTAACAAGGGAAATTAGGGATAGCATAAGATCCAAGGAGAGGACATATAAATTGGCCAGAAAAAGCAATAATCCTGAGGATTGGGAGCAGTTTAGGATTCAACAAAGGAGGACAAAGGGATTAATTAAGAAAGGGAAAATAGATTGAGAGTAAGCTTTCAGGGAACCTAAAAACTGACTGTAAAAGCTTTTATAGATATGTGAAGAGAAAAAGATTGGTGAAGTCAAGCGTAGGTCCCTTGCAGTCAGAATCAGGGGAATTTATAATGGGGAACAAAGAAATGGCAGACCAACTAAATACATATTTTGGTTCTGTCTTCACAAAGGAGGACACAAATAACCTCCCAGAGATGCTGGGGAACATAGGGTCTGATGAAAGGGTGGAACTGAAAGAAATCAGTATTTGTAGGGAAATGGTGTTAGGAAAATTGATGGGACTGAAGGCCGATAAATCCCCAGGGCCTGATAATCTACATCCTAGGGTACTTAAGGAAGTGGCCCTAGAAATAGTAGACGCATTGCTGGTCATCTTCCAGAACTCGATAGACTCTGGAACAGTACCCATGGATTGGAGGGTAGCTAATGTTACCCCACTATTCAAAAAAGGTGGTAGAGAAAAAGCAGGGAACTATAGACCGGTAAGCCTGACATCGGTAGTGGGGAAAATGCTAGAGTCCATTATAAAAGATGTAATAGCAGAGCACTTGGAAAGCAGTGACAGGATCGGACAAAGTCAACATGGATTTACAAAAGGTAAATCATGCTTGACTAATCTACTGGAATTTTTTGCGGATGTAACTGGTAAAATAGATAAGGGAGAACCAGTGGATGTGGTGTATTTGGACTTTCAGAAGGCTTTCGATAAGGTCCCGCGTAAGAGATTAGCGTGCAAAATTAAGGCACGTGGGATTGGGGGCACGGTATTGACTTGGATAGAGAACTGGTTGGCGGACAGAAAGCAAAGAGTTGGAATAAACGGGTCGTTTTCCGAGTGGCAGGCAGTGACTAGTGGGGTACCGCAAGGATCGGTCCTAGGACCCCAGCTGTTCACAATATATATTAATGATCTGGACGAGGGAACTAGATGTAATATCTCCAAATTTGCAGACGACACATAGCTGGGTGGGAGGGTATGCTGTGAGGAGGATGTCGTGAAACTCCAGTACGATTTGGACAGGTTGGGTGATTGGGCAGAAACATGGCAAATGCACTATAATGTGGATAAATGTGAGGCTATCCACTTTGGTGGCAAAAACAGGAAGGCAGATTATTTTTTGAATGGCAATAGATTGGGAGAAGGGGAAGTGCAGAGACCTGGGTGTTCTTGTGCACCAGTCGCTGAAGGTAAGCATGCAGGTGCAGCAGGCGGTTAAGAAGGCAAATGGTATGTTGGGCTTCGTAGCAAGAGGGTTCGAGTACAGGAACAAGGATGTCTTGCAGTTGTACAGGGCCTTGGTGAGACCACATCTTGAGTATTGTGTGCAGTTTTAGTCGCCTTATCTGAGGAAGGATGTTCTTGCCATGGAAGGAGTGCAGCAAAGATTCACCAGGCTGATACCTGGGATGGCAGGAATGACATTCGAGGAGATTGCTACTGTCCTGAAAAATCACCTAAACCCCACGCCGCTGATGCTAGCGGAACGATTTAAATTTTACAGCAGAAGGCAGCTGAAGGATGAAAGCAATGCTGAATATTTAATGGAATTGCGTAAGCTAGCAAAGTACTGTGAATTTGGAACGAGACTGACAGAGGCGCTACGAGATAAATTTGTGTGTGGTTTATTAAAAGAAGATACACAAAAGCGATTGCTCGAGGAGAATGAGCTGGCGCTTGAGAAAGCGGTCACTATGGCAGCAGCACACGAAGCCGCAGCGAGAGGCACGGCAGTAATGCAGCTACAGTCACCGGAACTCAGTACAAATAAATTGGGTTTGAGTACTGTAAAATGTTATCGTTGCGGAAAGACAACGCACGATCAGAACCAGTGTTGATTTAAAAACCAAGAATGCAGAACGTGTGGCAGGCTTGGCCACACAGCTAAAGTATGCCGGTCAGGAAAGAAGACCAGCAACAAAAAGTCACCGCAAGGAAAATACATAAAGGTACACAAGGTGACAAAGAACAGTTCGACCGAACCGAAGTCAGATTCAGACGCTAGCAGTAATGAACTGGGTAGCTTAAGAGTACACAACGTTGGTAAGGATGCAGATCTCCAGACAATTTGGGTCACCCTTCAGATAGCAGGAGTCCAAGTAAAGATGGAATTGGACACTGGATCGGCATTGACGGTCATGAATAAGAAAGATTACAAAAGGTTATTCCAACATATTCCCCTACGGGATACGGAGATTATATTGAAAACATACACGGGGCAAAGAGTGTACCCCATCGGAAAGATAGAGGTAAAAGTGGTCCACAAGGGCGAAGAAAGCCAAGTAATGGACTTATATGTGCTACCTGAAGGAGGTCCACCACTACTGGGACGGGAGTGGATTAGGAAAATGAATATGGACTGGCACTCCTTGAAGGCACTAACGGTAGATTCCGGGGAAACAGATGTCAAACCTAAACGATTGTCCAGAATATTGGATGATGCTAAAGAGGTGTTCCAGCAGGGACTGGGAACACTGAGAGGAATTACGGCAAACATCAAGATTGATGAACATGCACACCCAAAATTTTTTAAAGCCAGACCGGTTCCCTATGCAATACGACCTACTGTAGAAGCGGAACTGGAAGCGCTAGAACGTTCAGGTGTACTGTCTAAGGTAGATTGGAGTGAGTGGGCTACGCCCATTGTTCCCGTTATGAAACGCCCTTCGAGCAACAAGCCAGGAGAACCAGGGAAGGTTCGCATCTGTGGAGATTTCAAAATCACCGTTAATCCGGTGCTTCACACGGTGCAGTATCCGCTTCCGCGGATTGAGGATATTTTTGCTTCGTTGCCTGGCGGGAAACACTTCACCAAGATAGGCCTGGCGCAGGCGTACTTGCAGATGGAGGTTGAAGAAGAGTCACGCCAATACCTCACGATCAACACGCATCGAGGTTTGTACTGGTACAATAGGCTGGTTTTTGGAGTGGCATCGGCTCCAGCAATTTGGCAGAGGGCCATGGAGCAGGTATTACAGGGAATTCCAGGCACACAATGTTACCTGGATGATATTCTGATTACAAGTGATGGTGATGAAGAACACCTCGCAAACTTGGAACTGGTGCTCAACAGACTGAAAGAGTATGGACTTAGAGTTAATCGGCAGAAATGTGAGTTCTTCCAGAAGCAGATCTCGTACTGTGGTCATGTCATTGACCGGGAGGGGCTTCATAAGTCTCCTGACAAGATAGAGGCAGTTGTAAAGGCTCCCGCTCCGGATAATGTCTCTCAGTTGAGGTCGTTTCTAGGATTGATTAACTATTACCATAAATTTCTACCAAATCTATCCACGGTACTGCACCTGCTAAATGCTCTTTTACAGAAGGGGGTACCATGGGAATGGAGCGAAAACTGTAAGAGGGCATTTCGCAAAAGCAAAGAATTGATCACCTCAGAGGAAGTGTTGGCTCACTTCAACCCGACACTGCCTATTCGGTTGGCTTGTGATGCTTCTCCATATGGTATTGGGGCAGTACTCTCACACAAGTTGCCAAATGGCACGGAAAGGCCAGCCGCGTTTGCATCCAGATCATTGACCTCCACTGAGCGCAACTATGCGCAGATCGAGAGGGAGGCTCTCAGCCTTGTATGGGGAGTGAAGAAGTTTAATCATTACCTGCAGGGCCAAAAATTCACACTTCTGACAGACCATCAGCCGTTGGTATCCATTTTTAACCCTAAGAAGGGTGTTTCAGTGATGACAGCACAGCGTCTCCAGAGATGGTCCCTTTTCCTAGGGGCACATCAATATCAAATAGAATTCAAAGGTACGAAGCAGCATGGCAATGCTGATGGGCTGTCGCGCCTGCCACTACCTGAAGAAGAAGAAACGACGAAAGTTGACCCTGTTGAGTTATTTCATTCGACCATCATCGAGTGTTTACCAGTCACCAATGCAAGTATTGAAAGAGAAACCAGGAACGACCCGACACTGTCCAGAGTCTACGAGGTGACAGTGAAAGGATGGCCAACACGTGGTGATCCTCTGTTACCGGCATTCTCGGCAAGGCGAGACCAGCTGTCCGTCTGCCATGGTACTTTGATGTACGGGACAAGAGTGATTATTCCTCCCAAGTTAAGGGAAAGAGTTCGAAAAGAACTGCATGAAGGTCATCTGGGGGGAGTTAAGATGAAAAGTCTTGCTAGGGCTTATGTATGGTGGCCGGGTATTGACCAACAGATAGAGGAGTTGACGAAAAGCTGCGCTGGGTGCCAAAAAGTGCAAAATGCACCTCCGATCGCACCACTACACCCATGGGAATGGCCTTCAGCCCCATGGCAACGCGTACATATTGACTTTGCTGGTCCATGTTCCTAATTGCGGTGGACGCACATTCCAAATGGCCAGAAGTGATCAAGATGAATACCACTACTTCAGAAAAGACAATTGCGGTGTTAAGAACAATATTCGCAAGGAACGGATTGCCAGAACAGATCTGTTCGGACAACGGACCACAGTTCGTGTCGGAAGAATTCCAAAAATTCTGAAAGAAGAATGGGGTGAAACATTATACCTCTGCCCCATATCATCCGGCGACAAACGGGTTGGCCGAGAGATTTGTTCAAACATTCAAAAAGGCAATAAAGGCCATGAACGATGATCAGATTCCGCTACAGCACAAGGTGGACAATTTCCTACTGGCGTATCGAAACGCCGCTCATGCAGTGACTAACCAAAGTCCTGCCATGATGTTTTATAACAGGAGGTTGCGGTCCAGGTTGGACTTGTTAAAACCAAATGTGCGGAGGGAAGTGGAAAACAAACAGTTCCGGCATATTAATAACAAGTCCACTCGAAGTTTCGAAGTAGGACAACCAGTGTTGGCGAGGGGCTATGGAAACGAAAAATGGCAGTCCGGAACAATTCGGGCCAGACAAGGACCTCTGATGTACACAGTAGATATTGGTAACAATGTGATAAGGCGTCATGCGGATCAACTGGTAGAATCAAGAGCAAGGGTCGAACCCATGGTTGCGACAGAGACAACTGTGGAAGACGTTAATGAACCTGAAGCATCTACCTCGGCAGGGACTGTACCTGATGATGACGTCCAATACATAGGAAACCAACAAGAAGAGTCACCTCAGCAACAAGAATCAGAGACCACTGAAAGGCGTTATCCAGACCGAATCAGAAGGCCTCCTGAGAGACTGAACCTTTGAACTGTTTATACCTGAAGTTATATATGTATATTTGTTATGATGTTATGTTAAATGGGGATATGACTATTAAGCTAAAAAGGGAGGATTGTGGTGTATGTAACCTGTTCCACCTTAAGAGAACTTAAGCCTGTTCCACCTTAAGAGATGTACTACTTTCTCTGGCTGCTGTATACGTAATACCGGTGGTGACCACCGGTATATAAGCACTGTGTAGTAAGATTGTATTTAGTATAGTCCTGACCTCCAACCAGTAAAGACCTGTTGAACTTTAATCTTGTAGTCTGTGTGTTATTAATTACAACTAGAACACACAGACTTTACAGTGTCGATTGGGCTTATACTCACTGGAGTTTAGAAGATTGAGAGGGGATCTCATCGAAACCTATAAAATTCTGTCAGGCCTGGACAGACTAGATGCAGGAAGGATGTTTCTGTTGGCCGGGGAGTCCAGAACCAGGGGTCATAGTCTAAGGATAAGGGGTAAGCCATTTAGGACTGAAATGAGGAGGAATTTCTTCACCCAGAGAGTGGTGAACCTGTGGAATTCTCTGCCACAGAGGGCGGTGGAGGCCAGTTCATTAAATATCTTCAAGAAGGAGTTGGATATATTTCTTAAGGCTAAAGGGAACAAGGGATATGGGGAGAAGGCAGGGACAGGGTACTGAATTTGGATGATCACCCATGATCTCATTGAATGGCGGAGCAGGCTCGAAGGGCCGAATGGCCTACTCCTGCTCCTATCTTCTATGTTTCTATGTTTCGAGCGGGTGACTAGATGCGTGGATGAGGGTAGTGCAGTTGATGTAGTCTACATGGACTTCAGTAAAGCTTTTGACAAAGTCCTACATGGGAGACTGGTCAAGAAGGTAAGAGCCCATGGGATCCAGGGCAATTTGGCATTTGGATCCAAAATTGGTTTGGTGGCAGGAGGCAGAGGTTGATGGTCGAAGGTTGTTTTTGTGACTGGATGCCTGTGTCCAGTGGTGTACAGCAGGGATCGGTGCTGGGTCCTTTGCTATTTGCAGTGTACATTAATGATTTAGATATGAATGTAAGAGGTATGATCAGTAAGTTCGCAGATGACACGAAAATTGGTGGAGTGGTAAATAGCGAGGAGGGAAGTCACAGGCTACAGGATTATATAGACGGGTTGGTCAGATGGGCAGAACAGTGGCAAATGGAATTTAACCCTGAAAAGTGTGAGGTAATGCATTTTGGGAGGACTAACAAGGCAAGGGAATACACAGTGAATGGTAGGACCCTAGGAAGGACAGAGGATCAGAGGGACCTTGGTGTTGATGTACATAGATCCCTGAAGGCAGCAGGATAAGTAGATAAGGTGGTTAAAAATGCATATGGAATACTTGCCTTCATTAGCCGAGGCATAGAATATAAGAGCAGGGAGGTTTTGATGGAACTGTACAAAATGCTAGTTAGGCCACAGCTGGAATACTGTGTGCAGTTCTGGTTGCCACACTATAGGAGGGATGTGATTACATTGGAGAGAGTGCAGAGGAGATTCACCAGGATGTTACTGGGCTGGAGCGCTTCAGATATGAAGAGGGACTGGACAGGCTGGGGTTGTTTTCCTTAGAGCAGAGAAGGCCGAGAGGGGAGCTGATTGAGGTGTACAAAATTATGAGGGGCATAGATAGGGTAGATAGAAAGGAACTTTTCCCCTTAGTAGCGGGGTCAATAACCAGGAGGCAAAGTTTCAAGGTAAGGGGCAGGAGGTTTAGAGGGGTTTTGAGGAAAAACTTTTTAACCCAGAGGGTGGTTGAAATCTGGAACTCACTGCATGAAAGGGTGGTAGAGGCAGGAAGCATCACAACATTCAAGAAGCATTTTGATGAGCACTTGAAATGCCATAACAAGGCTACGGAGCAAGTGCTGGAAAATGGGATTAGAATTGACAGGGCTTGATGGCCGGCTCGGATACAATGGGCTGAAGGACCTCTTTCTGTGCTGTATAACTCTGTGGGGGTGAAATTGGGTATAGCCCCGCTTGGGGCACTAGAATTGGCGGTGCGCAAATTCTACCGCCAGGCGCAACTTATCGCCACCTCGAGCGATTTTGGGTTGCATCGCCCCTAAAGGTGATTGCGGCGTAAAATCAGGCGCTGCACGGGACTCCTAAGGCGCTAACCTGGCGGCGCTACTCAATATCTGGGCGGCCGGGCGCAGCGGAGGTGCTGTCAATAATCGATGACCATGAGACATGCTGGCGCCGGCCAGCTCTTAAAGGGGCGGGTCATTTAGGATCAGCAGTCACACTCATCGCCCTGCAGGCCTCAAAATCGGCGCTGTGCATTCTGTGGCGTTACAAACTTTGACCAGATGGAGAGGGTGAGGCAGAGAGCGGAGCGCTTTACCGATGGGGCATTGGATGCTTTGGTTGGTGCAGTGGAGCGCCGGCGAGCAGTGCTGTACCCTGCCAATGGCAGGAGACCTCATCAGAGTGAGTACCGCAGAGCTTGGAGGGAAGTTTCGCAAATAGTCAAATCCAGCAGCGTGGCGCCCAGGACTCCTGTGCAATGCAGGAAGAAGTTCAACGATCTCACTCGGGTCGTTAAGGTGAGTGGCTTTTTGGCAATCTTCTTCATCCCTCCATCTGCACCTGACTTTATGGCCAGAGGGTGCGCGATGCACCAATGGCCATCTGTCAGCCAGCACCCATGGCCCTTTCTGGGAACCCACATGCACATTCAACTCAGGGCATACTGTAAGGGCTGTTCCACCATGGGGGGCATGAGATGACAACTCAGGGCATACTGTAAGGGCTGTTCAACCATGGGGGGCATGAGATGACAACTCAGGGCATACTGTAAAGGCTGTTCCACCATGGGGGGCATGAGATGACAACTCAGGGCATACTGTAAGGGCTCTTCCACCATGGGGGCATGAGATGACAACTCAGGGCAGCATGTTTCATCTCTTCCCGTCCTTTCTCCTGCAGGCCAAGCTGGCCAGGAACCGGAGGGAACAGATTCGTACCGGAGGAAGCCCTCCTCAGCTGCAGACACCGACGGACCTGGAGGAAAGAGTCCACCAGATTGGTGGAGGCCGGATGAGTGGTCCTGTCACCACCTTTTTGAACTGTCTCCTTCCACTTGTTCCCCCCACCAGCATGCTTTTCCACTCTGGACCCATGTCAGAGCATTGCAGCACTCTTGCATCCCTTGCTGCCACCCTGTCCTTTTGCTAAAGCCACTCTTCAACCTCCCTGCTTTCAGATGCTGCATCACCAGCTCGGGAGCCGGGCCATCAAGCTGCCAGGGACACTGACTCCGGAGGCAATGAGCAGGAGGAAGCCGGACCATCCGTACCACCCTCAGGCGAGCCAGCCCATCTGCAGACTGGGGATAGTGCTTCCCTGGAGGGGAGCGGAGGGGGATGGCTCTGAGGAGGAACCAGTTGCAGGAACCAGCGGGCTCCAGCAACGCAAGGGGGGTAGGGAAGCTCAGGAGCCGTCTCCCCAGAGGGCGAGTCAGGCCACGATGACTGCTGCACAGAGCGCAGAAGAGGTGCGTTCCCTCGCAGAAATGAGCGCCCAGGCTCGGCTCAGGCACACTGAGCTGATGGCTGCAGTGGCAAGGATGCCTGAATCCATCGAGACACTGGCAAGGAGTGTGCAAAACTTCGGGGCAGCACAAGCGAGGAGTGTATAAGACTTCGGGGCAGCACAGGAAAGGAGTGCCCAGGGCTTCGGGGCAGCACAGGAAAGGAGTGCCCAGGGCTTCACCGAAGCACTGGCACCTGCCACGCAAGTGCTGAGTGCTGCCACGCAGTCACTCGCTGACCTCATGCAGAGGCAGATTGAGGCCACGCAAGCACTGACTGCTGCCACCCTCGATGGATCAGGCAGGATTACCCGGGGCCCTTGCAGCACCACAGCAGGCCAGCAATCTGTGGACCAGCCGATTGGTTCGCATGCTGCGGTGCTGCCCCGCCAGAGTGCCAGTGTGTCGGCCGACCACGGAGCAGGTGTCCGCTCTCAGGATCTCAGCATTCCTGATGCCACCGCTGGCACGTCTCCACTGCAGCTGCCATCACCTGCAGGACAGACTGCTTCCACCCATGCCCAGTTGGAGCAGTCAGCAGCCGGGCCCTCCAGGCCCAGAGTTCGTCCAGGCCGTCCCTCGGGCATCTGTGCTTTCGGACAGTCAGCAGGCCTCCCCCAGCCTTGCTGTAGCCACTGGGGTCCCATTACAGAGGAGCTGCAGGGAGGGAAGGGGCCAATCTCGCAAGTGAAGCAGATCACCATCGAGGGGGAAAAAGTAAAAGGTGCTGCTGATACCTGTTGTTTGTAGAATTCAAGGCCGAGGATGCTGGTCTGAATGTTAGTTATGTTTTGGACAGTCTCCCAGGTGTGCGAGTCACTTATGTGGCAGTCTGTTTGTTTTGCTTTTTGTTGCCATTGCTTTGTCATGCGGGAAGGAAGCACATTTTGTAAAATAAACAACTTTCTTTATTTACAATGGCCATGTCTGCTCTTTACATACATTTTGCCCTTCACAGGCTTTGGGGTATCAGAACGGTTCCATTCCTGTTCTTGGAACGGCGGCAAGCATTCCCTGAGAGGGGCCTAGAAGCGACTTCTGATAAGCCTCTGACGGACGGCCCTTCCAGTTTGTGCCTCCCTCCCATCTTGGTCCTCCTCCTCCTCCTCCTCCTCCTCCTCTGCTGGTGCTTCAATGTCTGGTGGCATTGGCTGGGTCCTCAGGATTGCAAGGTTATGCAGCATGCAACACACAACCACGAAGTGGGAGACTCGCTCAGGTGAGTACTGAAGGGCTCCTCCGGAATGGTCCAGACAGCGGAACCGTTGCTTCAGCACGCCGATTGTGTGCTCAATAATGTTCCTGGTCGCTTGGTGGCTCGCAATGTAGCGTTCTTCAGCAGGGCTGCTGGGCGAACGGAGTGGGGTCATCAGCCACGGGCACAGAGGATAGCCCTTGTCCCCGAGAAGCCAGCCTCCTGGGTGAGCCGGGGCCTCGAAAAGGCCTGCCACAGAAGTCTGGCGCAGGATGAAGGCGTCGTGGCTGCTGCCTGGAAACTGGGCATTTACAGCGAGGATCAGCTGTCGGTGGTCACAGACCAGCTGTGCATTCAAGGAATGGAACCCCTTGCGGTTGCGGAACTCCTCCGCATTCTCTACAGGCGCCCGCAAAGCCACATGTGTGCAGCCAATGGTGCCCTGCACCATGGGGAAGTCCGCTATTCTTGCGAAGCCCTCTGCGCGCTCCCGCTGCTTGTCCGGGGTCATTGGGAAGGAGATGTACTGCCGCCTCCTTCTAAAGAGGGCATCAGTCACTTGACAGATGCAGCAATGCACCGCGAACTGCGAGATGTTGGCTATGCCCCCAGTTGCGGCCTGAAAGGAGCCGCTTGCATAGAAGTTAAGGGCAACAGTGATCTTCACAGCCACCGACAGATGTCCTGCACCTTAGCTGAGGCTGCAGATCTGGCTGAAGCAGGTGGCACAGCTCAGTCACCACCTCCCTACTAAAGCGCAGCCTTCGGAAACACTGTTCCTCCGACATGTTCACATATGAAAATTGCTGTCGGAAAACCCTGGCAGCGTAAGGTCTCGTGTGGCGACGTCTGTTGGCCCTCCTCTGTCTGGCCATGCCTGCCCCTCTATCCCTGCATCTCTGTGCCCTGTCAAGATGATTCAGCAGCAGGACGTTTCCATCCAATGCAGCCCCCATATTAAGTGCACACAGAAAGTTATCCCGTTTGAGATGCTCACCAGCAGCAAGGTGATGGTCAGAAGGCTGAAGTTCTCCTGCCAGCGCTGGCTCAGTGTAGAAAGGGCTCTCTGTGTGCAGCTGAGCAACTCTCTGTATCTCTCTAAGAAGTTGTGGTCCAAAAATGGCTGCAGCTTTTATACCACAACAGTCCCCTTTAAAGAACGCCCCCCCCAGCCCGACAGCGACTGGGAAACGTTCCAGGTAAGCTTTCCTTATTAGCGCCAGGCAGAACGGAGGGGGGCGCCACTGAATTTCCGGTCCGGGGCACCCCAAAGGCGTTGCACACTGAAATGACGTCATGATCTGCGTGCGCCGGTGAGCGAGCACTACGGTTTAGCGCCGGCGCTAAATGTCCACTCAATATGGGGAGAGGCGCAGGGTTCGCTGCACCCGGGCGCTAGTTGGTTAGCGCCCCACTTGTCGGCCTCTTTAGGCGCTAACGGTTGGCGCAAACATCCGAATTTTTCCCCCTATGACTCTAGGATCCTTTACTATGAGATCATTTATTAATTCTGTCTCATTACATAGTACCAGATCCAAGATAGCCTGCTCCCTGGTTGGTTCCATTACATACTGTTCTCGGAAGACATCCCGGATGCACTCTATGAGCACCTCCTCCAGGGTACTATGGCCAATTTGATTTGTCCAATCAATATGGAGATTAAAATCACCCATGATTATTACTGTAACTTTTTTACAGGCCTCCATTATTTGTTGATTTATATTCTGTCCAACAGCATTGCTCTGTTCGGGGGCCTGTAGACTGCGCCCACAAGAGACTTTTTCCCCTTATTATTTTTTATCTCCACCCAAACCGATTCTGCATTTTGATCTTCTGAGCCAATATCACTTCTCACCACGGCACTGATCCCGTCTTTTACCAACAAAGCCACCCCACCTCCCTTTCCTTTCTTTCTATCCTTCCGAATTATCATATACCCTGGAATATTCAGTTCCCAGCCCTGGTCGCCTTGCAACCACGTCTCTGTAATGGCAATCAGATCATACCCATTTGTATCTATTTGTGCCGTCAGCTCATTTATCTTGTTACAAATGCTGCGTGCGTTCAGATTTAGAGAGAGAAGTAGGCCGTGGAACGTGGAGCCGGCGACGGTGAAGAGGAGGCTGCATTGGAGCATTAACATCCCGACGATGTGTTCGGCGAGTCGGGCAGAGGAGCGCAGCGCAACGAGCAGCAGTAGCAGACTCACGACACGCTGCAGCACGTCAGCCGGCAGCTCCATTTCGGGTAACTCGCAGTCCGGATGGGAGGAGGGGAGCCGGGCATGGTGGCCAGAGCGGGAGAAGCAGGCCACCACACTTGGAGCCGGCAACAGTGAGGAGGAGGCCGCAGTGAAGAGGAGGACGGAGCGGCTGAGGGACATCATGCTCCCACTGCCACGGGAAGCCATTGTATTGACTCTGAACGTGGCGCTGTATTTATATCTGACGCGTCCCTACGGGGAACAAGCATTCCATTGTACTTGTTACATATGGCAAATAAATCTAATCTGATTTTAACTTTGTCTTTTTACTATTTTTCCTTGTTTTGGCCTTTTTTTCTGTTACACTCTTACTTTTAAACATTCTGTCCCTTCCTGTCACACTCTGGTTATTATTTCCCCCATCTCTAGCCTGCTATATTGCTTTCTCATTTCTCATTGACTTTTTATTTTCCCGCTCATCCCGCTCACCTGGATCCTCCCCCCCAACTATTTAGTTTAAAGCCCTCTCTACAGCCCTAGTTATTCGATTTGCCAGGACTCTAGCCCCAGCATGGTTCAAGTGAAGCCTGTCCAATCAGAACAGCTCCCTCTTATTCCAGTACTGGTGCCTGTGCCCCACAAATCGAAACCCATTTCTCCCACACCAGTCTTTGAGCCACTCGTTCATTTCTCTGATCTTATTTACCCAATGCAAATTCGCTCGTGGCTCAGGTAGTAATCCAGAGATTATTACCTTTGTGGTTCTGCTTTTTAATTTAGCCCCTAGCTGCTGATACTCTCTCAGCAGAATCTCTTTCTTTGCCCTACCTATGTCATTGGTACCCACGTGGACTATGACAACTGGATCTTCCCCCTCCCACTCCAAGTTTCTCTCCAGCCCAAAGGAAATGTCCTTAACCCTGGCCGGCAGGCAACACAGCCTTCGGGACTCACGCTCTCGGCTGCAGAGAACAGTATCTATCCCCCTCACTGTACTGTCCATAATCACTACAACATTTCTTTTTGCTCCCCCCACTTGAATGGCTCCCTGTACCACAGTGTTGTGGTCAGTTTGCTCATCCTCCCTGTAGTCCCTGGCCTCGTCCAGAGAGGGAGCAAGAATCTCGTACCTGTTGGACAAGGCCAAGGGCTGAGGCTCCTCCACCACTAACTCCTGGATCCCAATACCTGCCTCGCTGGTAGTCACACCCTCCTGTCCCTGACCATGGGCCAAATTGGAAGTAATTATTCTAGTGGGTGTGACTGCCTCCTGGAACATAGTGTCCAGGTAACTCTCCCCTTCCCTAATGTGCGCAGTGTCTGAAGCACAGACTCCAGCTCATCAACTCTGAGCCGAAGTTCCTCGAGCAGCCAACATTTGCTGCAGATGTGGTTGCCCTGGAACTTAATGGTGTCCACGAGCTCCCACACGCAACAACAACAACACATTGCCTAGTCTCCCATCTCAATTAATTAATTAGGTTTTAAATTTGGAACACTTATAAATTTTAATCTAACCAAGGCACTTAAATTTAGACTCTCAAGTTTGGAAAAAAAGCGAGAAATAGAGAAATACTCATCAGCGGAGAAGGCTGAGGGGGGACCAGATTGAGGTGTACAAAATTATGAGGGGCATAGATAGGGTAGATAGAATGGAACTTTTCCCCTTAGTAGAGGGGTCAATAACAAGGGGGCATAGTTTCAAGGTAAGGAGCAGGAGGTTAGAGGGGATTTGAGGAAAAGCTTTTTAACCCAGAGGGTGGTTGGAATCTGGAACTCACTGCCTGAGAGGGTGGTGGAGGCAGGAACCCTCACAACATTCAAGAAGCATTTAGATGAGCACTTGAAACACCATAGCATACAAGGCTACGGACCAAGTGCTGGAAAATGGGATTAGAATAGATAGGGCTTGATGGCCGGCGCGGACACGATAAGCCGAAGGGCCTCTTCCTGTGCTGTATAACTCTATGACTGTGACTCTAAAAGTGTGAAGTGATACATTTTGGTAGAAAGAGTGAGGAGAGGACATATGAACTAAATGGTACAATTCTGAAGGGGGTTCAGGAACAGAGAGACCTGGGGGTATGTGTGCACAAATCGTTGAAGGTGGCAGGGCAGGTTGAGAAAGCAGTAAAAAAGGCTTACAGGATCATAAATAGAGGTATAGAGTACAAAAGTGTGGAAATTATGTTGAACCTGTATAAAACACTGGTTCGACCCCAACTGGAGTACTTTGCCCAATTCTGGACACCACACTTTTGGAAGGCTGTGATGGCCTTAGAGAGGGTGCAGAAAAGATTGAGGAGAATGATTCCAGGAATGAGGGACTTCAGTTACGTTGATAGACTGGAGAAGCTGGTGGTGTTGTCCTTGGAGCAGAGAAGATTGAGAGGAGATTTGATAGAGGTGCTCAAAATCATGAGGGGTCTGGTCAGAGTAGATAGAGGGAAACTGTTCCCATTGGTAGAAGGGTCGAGAACCAGAGGACACAGATTTAAGGTCATTGGCAAAAGAACCAGAGGCGACGTAACAAAAAACTTTTTTACGCAGCGAATGGTTGGGACCTGGAATGTACTGCCTGAATGGATGGTAGGGGCAGCTTCAATCATGGCTTTCAAAAGGGAGTTGGATAAGTATCTGAAGGAAAGAAATTTGCAGGGCTACGGGGAATGGGCGGGGGCGTGGTACTAGCTGAAGTGCTCTTGCAGCAAGCCAACACGGGCTCGACGGGCTGAATGGCCTTCTGGGCTCTAACCATTCTGATTCTAACCATCTTCAGCCAGAAGTGCTGAGTGGATGAGCTGTATCGGCCTCCTCCTGAGGTCCCCACCATCACAGAAACCAGTATTCTGCCAATTCGATTCACTCCACGTAATATCAAGAAATAGCTGAGTGCATTGGATGCAGCAAAGGCTATGGGCCCTGACAACTACCGGCTGTAGTGCTGAAGACTTGTGCACCAGAACTAGCTGCGCGTCTAGCCAAGCTGTTCCAGTACAGCTACAACACTGGCATCTATCCGACAATGTGGATAACTACCCAGGTATGTCCTGTCCACAAACATAGAAACATAGAAGATAGGAGCAGGTGTAGGCCATTCGCCCCCTCGAGCCTGCTCTGCCATTCAATGAGATCCTGGCTGATCATCCAAATTCAGTACCCTGTCCCTGCCTTCTCCCCATATCCCTTGATTCCTTTAGCCTTAAGAAATATATCCAACTCCTTAATGAATTGGCCTCCACTGCCTTCTGTGGGAGAGAATTCCACCACTCTCTGGGTGAAGAAATTCCTCCTCATCTTTGTCCTAAATGGCTTACCCCTTATCCTTAGACTGTGACCCCTGGTTCTGGACTCCCCGGCCATTGGGAACATCCTTCCTGCATCCAGTCTGTCCAGTCCTGTTAAAATTTTATAAGTTTCAATGAGATCCCCTCTCATTCTTCTAAACTCCAGCGAGTACAAGCCCAATCAACCCAATCTCTCCTCATACGTCATTCCTGCCATCCCAGGTATCAGTCTGGTGAATCTTCGCTGCACTCCCTCCATGGCAAGAACATCCTTCCTCAGATAAGGCGACCAGAACTGCACACAATACTCAAGGTGTGGTCTCACCAAGGCTCTGTACAACTGCACCAAGACATCCTTGTTCTTGTACTCGAATCCTCTCGCTACGAAGGCCAACATACCATTTGCCTTCTTAACCGCCTGCTGTACCTGCATGCTTACCTTCAGCGACTGGTACACAAGGACACCCAGGTCTCGTTGCACTTCCCCTTCTCCCAATCTATTGCCGTTCAGATAAAAATCTGCCTTCCTGTTTTTGCCACCAAAGTGGATAACCTCGCATTTATCCACATTATACTGCATCGGCCATGCTTCTGCCCAATCACCCAACCTGTCCAAATCATACTGGAGTTTCTTGGCATCCTCCTCACAGCATACAAGCCCACCCGGCTTTGTGTCGTCTGCAAACTTGGAGATATTATATCTAGTTCCCTCGTCTAGATCAAATGCAGGACAAATCCAATTGGGTCAATTTTACCCCATCAGTCTACTCTAAGTCATCAGTAATGTGGTGGAAGGTGTCGTCGACTGTGTAACCAAGCGGCACTTACCAATAACCTACTCACCGGTGCTCAGTTTGGGTTCCGCCTGGACCACTTGCCTCCTGACCTCATTACAGCCTTGATCCAAACATGGACAAAAGAGCTGAATTCCAGAGGTGAGGTGAGAGCGACTGCCCTTGACATCAAGGCTGCATTTGACTGAGTGACACCAAGGAGCCCTAATAAAATTGAATTCAGTGAGAATCGGGGAAAACTCTTCACTGGCTAGATTAATACCTAGCACAAAGGAAGATGCTTATGGTTGTTGGAGGTCAATCATTTCAGCCCCAGGACATGGCTGCAGGAATTCCTCTGGGCAGTGTCCTAGGCCCAACCATCTTCAGCTGTTTCATCCATGACCTTCCCTCCATCATAAGGTCAGAAGTGGGGATGGTCGTTAATGACTGCACAGTGTTCAGTGCCATTCGCAACTCCCAAGATAATGAAGCAGTCCATGCCCACATACAGCAAGACCTAGACGACTTTCTGGTTTGGCCTGATAAGTGGCAAGTCACATTTGCACTACCCAAGTTACACGCAATGACTCTCTCCAACAAGTGAGAGTCTAACCTCCAGCCCTTGACATTCAGCGGCATTACTATCACCGAATCCCCCACTATCAACATCCTAGGAGACACCATTGACCAGAAACTTAACTGGACCAGCCACATATATACTGTGGCTGCAAGAGCAGGTCAGAGGCTAGGTATTCTGCAGCGAGTGTCTCACCTCCTAACTCCCCAAAGGCTTTCCATCATCTACAAGGCACAAATCAAGAGTGTGATCGAATACTCTCCACTTGCCTGGATGAGTACAGTTCCAACAACACTCGAAGCTTGACACCATCCAGGATAACGCAGCCCGCTTGATTGGCACCCCATCCACCACTTTCAACATACACTCGCTCCACCACCAGCCTGACCTGGCCACTCACGATACTCGTCCCCCTGCTGATGCGTGCAGCCAATGAACAGCGTGGGAAGCGCTGTCTGCACCCAGCAATCATGGAAAACATTGCCAGGATGAGTGCAGCTCCAACAACAGTCAAGAAGCTTGGCATCATCCAGGAGAAAAGAGCCTGCTTGATTGGCATCCCATCCACCACCTTAAATATTCACTCCCTCCACCACCAGTGCACCGTCGCTACAGTGTGTACCATCTCCAATATGCACTGCAGTAACTCACCAAGGCTTCTTCGACAGCACCTCCCAAACCCGCGACCTCTACCACCTAGAAGGACAAAGGCAGCAGGCACGTGGGAACACCATCACCTCCTAGTTCCCCTCCAAGTTATACACCATCCTGACTTAGAAATATATCACCGCTCCTTCATTGTCGTTGGGTCAAAATCCTGGCACTCCCTCCCTAACAGCACTGTGGGAGTACCTTCACCTCATGGACTGCAGCAATTCAAGCAGGCGGCTCACCACCACCTTCTCGAGGGCAATTAGGGATGGGCAATAAATGCTGGCCTTGCCAGCGACGCCCACATCCCAGGAATGAAAAAAAAATGATTAAAAAAATTAAATGCTCTGTACATTTGATTTCAAGATACCAACTGTAAAATTAATTTTGTGAGTTGTACCTTTATACTTGTGGAAATAATTTGTGGGAGGGGGAATTGTGAACCAGTGTGACTTATAAACCAGTGCAAATTTGTATTGTAAATTGCAAAAACCTGAGTTGTTGTACTTTGAAAGCAGGATGAGATTGGGCATTGAGTTTTCAAACTGCTGTTGAAATTTTGTCAGGAAGCAGTGAAAGGGAGCAAAAGTATGAGTATGTCAAGACTATTATATTTGCTTTTCTTTTGGTTAGTCCTTTCTTTATTCCTGCTTTCAGTCTCTCTCTACGTCTTCTTTTCCTTGTTGTTTATGAATGAAACAAATTGAATTTTCAGAATATTGTTTAAAATGGATAGATTGAGTGGATCTACTAACTATTTAAACTGCTATCATCTTCAGTTTAAAGTCACATTTGTGTACAGTCCTATTAAGCTCAGCCAGCTGTAACATCTTAAATTTGAAATGTGTTATGTTTTTTTCAGGTTGTAAGTCAACTTTGCTGCATCTGGTAGACAAGTGTTAAATTTGGGGTTCTGTATAATGAATGGTTTTACAGCTTATTTTTTTCACCATTTTGTTTTCACCTTGTGTAATTTGTATACTCTTTCTTCTTATTGAAGTATCCAAGACCTACCAGTTACCTGTCAAAAACCTCATCGTTAAACATCAGTCGGAGTATGTCCTCATTAAATGATGACAGATTTGCAGACTCTGTTGAAGAACGAGTGAAATTTCCAACAACAGGTAGGTTAATGCAGTTACAGTACTGTATTTGGTCAATGGTACAATACCTTTAGAAATGTTACAACAGCTTAGTCTTTCCAACGCTAAACATATTCGCCTGGAATTTACGCTGGGCTTCTTCTGATCTCCTGCCATTACTTCAGTGGAAGATCAACAAAAACCCCAGAGAAACCGCGTAAATAGCTGTTTATGCCATTTTTTGGGGAGTTGCGGCGGGAGAACCCCTTGCCATGGAATTTCTACCCCATTAGGTTTGTCTTTCACCGCTGTAAGTTAATAAAAATAATTCTCAGAATCTGGGCATCGTTGACAATGCTGCCATTTATTGCCCATCATTCATTCCCCTTGGTAAGGTGTTGGTGGGCCACCTTCTTAAACTGCCACATTGTAGCGGTTTGATGCAACTCAGTGGTTTGCTAGGTCACTTCAGAGTCAAACACAATGATGTGGGACTGGAGCCACATAGGTCAGACCAAATAAGCATAGCAGGATTTCTTCTCTAAAGGACATTAGTGAACCAGTTGGGTTTTATGGCAACCCGACAGCCCCACAGACTTATCTGTTTTTTTATTTCCGGATTTATTTGAATTCAAATTCTTAAACTTCCATGGTAGAATCTGAATTGACGTTCTCTGCATTATTAGTACAGGCCTCTGTATAACGAGTATGGTAACATAACCACTACCCTACTGTACCCATATGTTCCTGATGATGAAAGTGTTTTTGTTTAAAAAACATTGAATATGAACAATTATGTTTAGCTTCATGTTTTGTGGTACTGTATTAAAGTATTAAGGACAATAATACTTCTAATCCACCTAACCAAAGGATTTAGCTTGTATGTTAGAGAAACTTTCAGAGCAAATATTTGGATGAGTGTCAATATTCACATATTTACCAGTTCATCTCATTTTGGACCAGTAAATGATGTATGTAAGACTTGGCAACATAACCCTGGCTCACCATTTATTGGGCCTGAATTTGTGGTCAGAGGCTTCCTGTGGACAAAAGCCTCTGAACCGCAAGAAAACTATGAACCTACCTGCTGCCTCCGGAGGTTTGTAGACTCTCGCTCCTGGGCCTGCAGGCATATGAATGCTTAAAGGCCCACGTATCCCAGGGGCGCAGGCGGTTCGCAGCCGCCCCTGGGATCATGTGGGCCAGGCCAACCTATTAGAAAGGGAATCCCCATTATGCCATGGGGATTCGATTTACGTACAGAATCTCCATAAGCTTAATAGGAATCACCTAAAAAACACAAATTTCACACAATTTAAATGAAGATAAATCATTATATGTTCAAAATGAATTTAAATTAAATTAAATTAAAACAACATTTAAAACAAAAATTTTATTTTTTGAAAAATAAATTTAAATGTTTTAAAGGGGCTAAAAGTAACCTAAAATTAATTTTATTGTTTTTTATGTTTAAATAATTTTTTTAAAATTATTTAAATATTTATTAAAATTCTTACACTGGTAAAAGAAGGTTCTACACCTACCAGGCGTAAGAGGTTTGTGGGCATTCGCTAGGCATTAGTTGGGCAAATAGCCCAACTCTCTGCCAGCGAATGTCCATTTCCCGGGAATGTGGACGATCTGTCAAGCTGAAACGGCTGCAGGGCATTCTGAAGGGGCAGGGCGAAAAGTCAGAGGTTCACATTGGTACCATCGACATGGGTAGAAAGAGGGATGAGGTCCTGCAACAAGAATTTAGGGAGCTAGGTAGCAGATTAAAAAGCAGGACCTCAAAGGTTGTAATTTCTGGATCACTCCCGGTGCCACGTGCTAGTGAGTATAGGAATAGGAGGATGGAGCAGATGAATGCATGGCTAAAGAGTTGGTGCAGGAGGGAGGGCTTTAGTTTCCTGGATCACTGGGTCTGCTTCTGGGGAAGGTGGGACCTGTACAAGTCGGACGGGTTGCACTTGAACCGGAACGGGACCAGCATCCTTGCGGGGAGGTTTGCTAGTGTTGTGGGCGGGGGGCGGGTTAAACTAACTTGGCAGGGGGATGGGATACGGAGTGGAGCTAAAGTATGGGATGATGCACAGCCAAATATTGAGGAAAAAACAAGTCAGCCTGGAAGGCAGAGCAAATATGTAATGGCACAAGGGAGTATGGCAAGGCTGGATGGCATTTATTTTAATGCAAGGAGTCTTGCGAGTAAGGCAAATGAATTGAAGGTGTTGATGAACACATGGGAGTATGATATTGTTGCTATCACAGAGACATGGTTGAGGGAGGAGCAGGACTGGCAGCTCAATATTCCGTGGTATAGAATCTTCAGGCGAGACAGAGGGGGGTGTAAAAGAGGAGGGGGTGTCGCAATATTAATCAGGGAGTCAATTACTGATGTAAGGAGGGATGATATCTTAGCAGGTTCCTCTAATGAGGCCATATGGGTAGAACTTAAAATCAAAAAGGGGGCAAGCACTTTGCTGGGAGTGTACTATAGGCCCCCAAACAGTCAGGGGGAGATAGAGGAACAGATATGTAGGCAAATCTCAGGGAAGTGTAGAAATAATAGGGTAATAATAGTAGGGAATTTCAACTTCCCCAATATTAACTGGGATAGTCAGAGTGTGAAAGGCTTTGAGGGTGCGGAATTCTTTAAGTGCATCCAGGAGAGCTTTTTGAGCCAGCATGTAGAAAGTCCTACAAGAGGGGGGGCGGTACTGGACCTAATTCTGGGGAATGTAGCCAGGCAAGTGGTAGAAGTGTCAGTAGGAGAACATTTTGGTGACAGTGACCATAATTCGGTGAGATTTAAGGTAGTCATGGAAAAGGATAAAGATGGACTGGAAATAAAGGTTCTAAATTGGGGGAAGGCCAATATTAATATGATAAGGCAGGATCTGGCCAAAGTGGACTGGGATCAGCTACTTGTAGGAAAAGCCACATCAGGGCAGTGGGAGTCTTTCAGGAAGGAAACGCCAACATTTTCCCAGAAGGGTCAAGGGTGGGACCAACAAGCCCAGGGAACTCTGGTTGTCAAGGGATATACAACAATGGATTAGGAAAAAAGGCAGATACAAAGGACTAAAAACAGTGGAAGCCCTAGAGGAGTATAGAAAGTGCAGGGGAGTACTTAAAAAGAAATTAGGAGAGCGAAAAGGGGACATGAAAAAACACTGGTGGGCAAAATAAAGGAAAATCCCAAGGTGTTTTATAAGTATACTTGCTGGAGTGCCCGGCGGTGCCGAGGGTTTTTTGAGGGCATGTTGTTATGATAAAAGTAGAAATAATTTTTATATATATAAATGAGTTTTTCTGTCTGTCTGTGTGGGAAGGAGAGAGAGAGAGAGAGAGGGGGAAAGAGAGAGAGAGAGAGACTGGGGGGGAGAGAGGCCCGGGGATCGAGAGAGAGACGGGTGGGGAGAGAGAGAGTGGGGGGGAGAGAGCCACTGGGGGGGAAGAGAGAGAGACTGGGGGGGAGAGGGAGACTTGGGGGGGGAGAGAGAGAGAGAGAGAGACTGGGGGGAGAGAGAGAGAGAGACTGGGGGGGAGAGAGAGGGGGAGGGAGAGAGAGAGGGAGAGGAAAGGAGAGAGAGAGAGAGAGAGGAAAGGAGAGAGAGAGAGAGAGGAAAGGAGAGAGAGAGAGAGAGAGGAAAGGAGAGAGAGAGAGAGAGAGAGGAAAGGAGAGAGAGACAGAGGAAAGGAGAGAGAGAGAGAGAGGAAAGGAGAGAGAGGGAAGGAGAGAGAGAGAGGGGTGGGGGAAAGGGGTGGGTGGGGGAAAAGGGTGGGTGGGGGAAAGGGGTGTTGGGGGGGAAAGGGGGTGTGTGTGTGGGGGGTAAAGTGGGTGTGTGTGTGGGGGGGAAAGGGGGTGTGTGTGTGGGGGGAAAGGGTGTGTGTGTGTGGGGGGAAAGGGTGTGTGTGTGTGTGGGGGGAAAGGGTGTGTGTGTGTGGGGGGGAAGGGGGTGTGTGTGTGGGGGGGAAAGGGTGTGTGTGTGTGGGGGGGAAAGGGTGTGTGTGTGTGGGGGGGAAAGGGTGTGTGTGTGGGAAAGGGGGTGTGTGTGGGGGGGGAAAGGGTGTGTGTGTGTCGGGGGAAAGGGTGTGTGTGTGTGGGGGGGAAAGGGTGTGTGTGTGGGGGGAAAGGGTGTGTGTGTGTGGGGGGAAAGGGGGTGTGTGTGGGGGGGGTAAAGGGTGTGTGTGTGCGGGGGGGAAAGGGTGTGTGTGTGTGTGGGGGGGAAAGGGTGTGTGGGAGGGGGGGAAGGGTGTGTGTGTGGGGGGGAAAGGGTGTGTGTGTGTGTGGGGGGGAAAGGGTGTGTGTGTGTGTGGGGGAAAGGGTGTGTGTGTGTGGGGGGAAAGGGTGTGTGTGTGTGGGGGGAAGGGGGTGTGTGTGTGGGGGGAAAGGGTGTGTGTGGGGGGGGAAGGGTGTGTGTGTTGGGGGAAAGGGTGTGTGTGTGGGGGGGGAAGGGGGTGTGTGTGGGGGTGAAAGGGGGGGTGTAGGGGGGAAAGTGGGGGAAGGGGGGGTGTGGGGGGAAGGGGGGGTTGTGGGGAGGAAAGGGGGGAGGGGGAAAGGGGGTGGGGGGAGGGGGAAAGGGGGGGTATGGGGCCTTGGTGACCCGGAGCCCTGCTCACTTTCGGTCGGGCTCTCGGGCCGCGCGGTTGATGTCGCGGGGAAGGCCGTGCGCGGCGGGTCCCGCTCCGGACCGTCTCAGCGGCTTGCCTGCGGCCTAGTCGAGGGGGGGAAAGCCCGAGCCCCCGGCCCGCGGCCGCAAACGGAGCCAAGCCCCGGGACTGGGCCGAGGGGTGGATAGCCCGAGCCCGCGGCCGCAAACAGAGCCGAGCAACAAAAAAATCCCCTCCACACTCACACAAAGTGGGAAAAATGAAGCTTTTAAAATGTGAATAAAACTAAAAGCTGAGGTAAAGATGGCCGAATTTACGGCAGTTTGAAAGATTAGGCCCCGCCCACACATGCCATGAAACGCCCCCCGTGATGCACCGATTGGTCAACCATCAGGTCACTGAACTGTAGGATTGGTTAACCATCACGTCACTCAACGCTAATGAGCGGTAGGATTGGTCAACCGCTAATGAGCGGATTTTTGAACGTTTTTTGTATACTGTCTGAACAATTTTTGTCTGACTAAAAAGTAAATATGCCTATGAGACTCCCCTAATCATAAGCTTTCTTTTGATATAACATATGTGTAGGTACGCTCTATAACTTTTGAGTGTATAGCGGACAGACAGCCAGACATACAGACAGGCATACAGACAGACAGACATACAGACAGACAGACAGACATACAGATGGACGGATCCTTTTATATATATATAGATTAAGAGCAAGAGGCTAACCAGGGAAAGAGTAGGGCCCATTCGGGACCAAAGTGGCAATCTGTGTGCAGAGCCAGAAGTTGTGGGTGAGGTTTTAAATGAATATTTTGCATCTGTGTTCACTATGGAGAAGGACGATGTAGGCATAGAAATCAGACAGGGGGATTGTGATATACTTGAACAAATTAGTATTGAGAGCGGGGAGGTACTAGCAGTTTTAGCAGGCTTAAAAGAGGATAAATCCCCAGGCTCAGACGAGATGTATTCCAGGCTGCTGTGTGAGGCAAGGGAGAAGATTTCAGGGGCTCTGACACACATTTTCAGATCCTCTCTGGCCACAGGGGAGGTGCCAGATGACTGGAGGACAGCTAACATAGTACCATTATTCAAGAAGGGCAGTAGGGATAAACCAGGGAATTACAGGCCAGTGAGCCTAACATCAGTGGTAGGGAAATTATTGGAAAAAATTCTGAGGTACAGAATTAGTCTCCACTTGGAGAGGCAAGGATTAATCAAGGATAGTCAGCATGGCTTTGTGAGGTGGAGATCATGTCTGACCAATTTGATTGAATTTTTCGAGGGGGTGACTAGGTGCATGGATGAGGGTATTGCAGTTGATGTCTTCTACATGGACTTCAGTAAGGCTTTTGACAAAATCCCGCATGGGAGACTGGTCAAGAATGTAAGAGCCCATGGGATCCAGGGCAATTTGGCACATTGGATCCAACATTGGCTTCGTGGCAGGAGGCAGAGGGTGATGGTCGAAGGTTGTTTTTGTGACTGGAAGCGTGTGTCCAGTGGTGTACCGCAGGGATCGGTGCTGGGTCCTTTGCTGTTTGTAGTGTACATTAATGATTTAGATATGAATGTAGGAGGTATGATGTAAATGGATATGATATAATTGGAATTAGGGAGACATGGCTCCAGAGTGACCAAGACTGGGAATTCAACATCCAGGGGTATTCAATATTCAGGAAGGACAGGAAAAAAGGAAAAGGAGGTGGGGTAGCATTGCTGGTTAAAGAGGAGATTAACACAATAGTAAGGAAGGATATTAGCTCTGATGATGTGGAATCTGTATGGGCAGAGCTGAGAAATACCAAGGGGCAGAAAACGTTAGTGGGAGTTGTATACAGACCCCCAAACAGTAATGCTGAGGTTGGGGATGGCATTAAACGGGAAATTAGAGATGCGTGCAATAAGGGCACAGCAGTTATCATGGGTGACTTTAATCTACATATAGATTGGGCTAACCAAATTAGTAACAATACTGTGGAGGAGGAATTCCTAGAGTGTATACGGGATGGTTTCCTGGACCAATATGTCGAGGAACCAACTAGAGATCAGGCCATCTTAGACTGGGTATTATGTAATGAGAAAGAATTAATTAGCAATCTTGTTGTGCGAGGCCCCTTGGGGAGGAGCGATCAAAATATGATGGAGTTCTTCATTAAAATGGAAAGTGAAGGAGTTGACTCAAGAGACTAGGGTCCTGAATTTAAATAAAGAAAACTATGATGGTATGAGGCACGAGTTGGCTAGGATGGATTGGGGGATGTTACTTAAAGGGTTGACGGTGGATAGGCAATGGCAAACATTTAAAGATCGCATGGATGAACTACAGAATTTGTTCATCCCTGTTTGACATAAAAATAAAAGAAAAAAGGTGACTGAACCGTGGCTAACAAGGGAAATTAGGGATAGCATAAGTTCTAAGGAGAGGACATATAATTTGGCCAGAAGAAGCAGCAAACCTGAGGATTGGGAGCAGTGTAGAATTCAGCAAAGGAGGACAAAGGGATTAATTAAGAGGGGGAAAATAGAGTATGAGAGTAAGCTTGCAGGGAACATAAAAACTGACTGTAAAAGCTTCCATTGATATGTGAAGAGAAAAAGATTGGTGAAGTCAAGCGTAGGTCCCTTACAGTCAGAATCAGGGGAATTTATAATGGGAAACAAAGACATGGCGGACCAATTAAATACATACTTTGGTTCTGTCTTCGCAAAGGCGGACACAAATAACCTCCCAGAGATGTCGGGGAACATAGGGTCTAATGAGAGGGAGGAATTGAATGAAATCAGTATTTGTAGGGAAATGGTGTTAGGGAAATTGACGGGATTGAAGGCCGATAAATCCCCAGGGCCTGATAATCTACATCCTAGGGTACTTAAGGAAGTGGCCCTAGAAATAGTAGATGCATTGCTGGTCACCTTCCAAAGTTCGATAGACTCTGTAACAGTTTCCATGGATTAGTAATGTAACCCCACTATTTAAAAAGGGTGGTAGAGAGAAAACAGGGAATTATAGACGGGTACGCCTGACATTGGTAGTGGGGAAAATGCTAGAGTCCATTATAAAAGATGTAATAGCAGAGCACTTGGAAAACAGTGACAGGATCGGACAAGGTCAACATGGATTTACAAAAGGTTAATCATGCTTGAATAATCTACTGGAATTTTTTGAGGATGTAACTGGTAGAATAGATAAGGGAGAACCAGTGGATGTGGTGTATTTGGACTTTCAGAAGACTTTCGATAAGGTCCCACATAAGAGATTAGCGTGTAAAGTTATCAAGCACATGGGATTGGAGGTAAGGTACTGTCTTGGATAGCGAACTGGTTGGCAGACAGGAAGCAAAGAGTTGGAATAAGCGGGTCTTTTTTCGAGCGGCAGGCAGTGACTAGTGGGGTACAGCAGGGATCGGTGCTAGGACCCCAGCTTTTCACAATATATATAAATGATTTAGACGAGGGAACTAGATGTAATATCTCCAAGTTTGCAGATGACACAAAGCTGGGTGGGCGTGTGTGTGTGAGGAGGATGCAGAGAAACTCCAGTACGATTTGGACAGGTTGGGTGATTGGGCAGATGCATGGCAAATGCAGTATAATGTGGATAAATGCGAGGTTATCCACTTCGGTGGCAAAAGCAGGAAGACGGATTATTATCTGAACGGCAATAGATTGGGAAAAGGGGAAGTGCAACGAGACCTGGGTGTCCTTGTGCACCAGTCGCTGAAGGTAAGCATGCAGGTGCAGCAGGTGGTTAAGAAGGCAAATGGTATATTGGCCTTCATAGTGAGAGGATTTGTGTACAGGAGCAAGGATGGCTTGCTGCAGTTCTACAGGGCCTTGGTGAGACCACACCTTGAGTATTGTGTGCAGTTTTGGTCGCCTTATCTGAGGAAGGATGTTCTTGCCATGGAGAGAGTGCAGCGAAGATTCACCAGACTGATACCTGAGATGGCAGGAATGACGTACGAGGAGAGATTGGGTCAATTAGACTTATATTTGCTGGAGTTTAGAAGAATGAGAGGGGATCTGATTGAAACTTATAAAATATTAACAGGACTAGACAGACTAGATGCAGGAAGGATGTTCCCGATGGCCGGGGAATCCAGAACCAGGGGTCACAGTCTAAGGATAAGGGGTAAGCCATTTAGGACTGAGATGAGGAGGAATTTCTTCACCCAGAGAGTGATGAACCTGTGGAATTCTCTGCCACACAGGGCAGTTGAGGTCAATTCATTAAATATGTTTCTTGAGGCTAAAGGGATATGGGGAGAAAGCAGGGACAGGGTACTCAATTTGGATGATCAGCCATGATCTCATTAAATGGCGGAGCGGGCTCGAGGGGCCGAATGGCCTACTCCTGCTCCTATCTTCAATGTTTCTCTGATCAGTAAGTTCGCAGGTTACACGAAAATTGGTGGAGGGATAAATAGCGAGGAGAGAAGCCTCAGGCTACAGGATGATATAGACGGGTTGGTCAGATGGGCAGAACAGTGGCAAATGAAATTTAACCCTGAAAAGTGAGGTGATGCATTTTGGGAGGACTAACAAGGCAAGGGAATACACAATGAATGGTAGGACCCTAGGAAGGGCAGAGGATCAGAGGGACCTTGGTGTGCATGCACATAGATCCTTGAATGCAGCAGGACAGGTAGATAAGGTGGTTAAAAAGGCATATGGGGTACTTGCCTTCATTAGCCGAGGCATAGAATATAAGAGCAGGGAGGTTATGATGGAGCTGTACAAAATGCTAGTTAGGCTACAGCTGGAATACTGTGTGCAGTTCTGGTCACCACACTATAGGAATGATGTGATTGCATTGGAAAGGGTGCAGAGGAGATTCACCAGGATGTTACCTGAGCTGGAGCGCTTCAGACTGTTTTCCTTAGAGCAGAGAAGGCTGAGGCGGGCCCTGATTGAGGTGTACACAATTATGAGGGTCATAGATAGGGTAGATAGAAAGGAACTTTTCCCCTTAATAGAGTGATCAATAACCAGGGGGCATAGTTTTAAGGTAAAGGGCAGGTTTAGAGGGGATTTGAGAAAAAACTTTTTCACCCAGAGGGTGGTTGGAATCTGGAACTCACTGCCTGAAAGGGTGGTAGAGGCAGGAACCCTCACAACATTCAAGAAGCATTTAGATGAGCACTTGAAATGCCATAGCATACAAGGCTACGGACCCAGTGCTGGAAAATGGGATTAGAATAGATAGGGCTTGATGGCCGGCGCGGACACGATGGGCTGAAGGGCCTCTTTCTGTGCTGTATATCTCTATGACTCTATGAAACTTGACAGATCGCAGGATCCGGGTTTTTGCACATGCGCATTGCAGATGGAAATCCAGAACTTGTGGGGCATTTACGTGGTCACAGACCCTGGAAAATCCCGGCCATTATATTAAGGTATAAAAACCAAAATTTTCCATTCATGTCTTGCTTTGGGTGACAAATTAAACTGCCTTTACAAAATCAGTATCCGCTTCACAGAAGAAGACAAAAACCATTCCGGGGGATGTTAATTGTAGAGAACCAAGGGTCTGGTGAGAATGAGAAACTTATAGAGATTAGTATTAGTAAATAAATAGTACTGGAGAAATTAATGGGACTAAAAGCTGAAATACGCTCGACCTGATGGCCTACATCCTAGGCCTTTAAAAGAGGTGGCTGCAGAGATAGTGGATGCATTGGTTTCGATCTTCCAAAGTTTCCTAGATTCTAGATCCCAGCGGATTTGAAGGTAGCAAATATAGCCCCGCTATTCAAAAAGAAAGACTTGCATTTATATAGCACCTTTCACGACCACTGGACATTCCAAAGCGCTTTACAGCCAATTAAGTAATTTTGGAGTGTAGTCACTGTTGTAATGTAGGAAACACGGCAGCCCATTTGCACACAGCAAGCTCCCACAAACAGCAATGTGATAATGACCAGATAATCTGATTTTAGTGATGTTGGTTGAGGGATTAATTTTGGCCAGGACACCAGGGATAACTCCCCTGCTCATCTTCGAAATAGTGCCACGGGATCTTTTACATCAACCTGAGAGAGCAGACAGGGCCTCAGTTTAATGTCTTATCTGAAAGACAGCACCTCCAACAGTGCAGCACTCCCTCCGCACTGCACTGGAGTGTCAGTCCTAGATTTTTGTGCTCAAGTCTGTGGAGCGGGACTTGAACCCACAACCTAGTGACTCAGAGGAGAGAGTGCTACCAACTGAGTCATGGCTAACACTATAAGAAATTATAGACCAGTTAGCCTGACATCAGTAGTAGGGAAAATGCTAAAATCTATTATTAGGGACTATCTATTAACAGTGGTAACAGTGCTCTTAGAAAATCATAATATGATTGGGCAGAGTCAACACTGATTCATAAAAGAGAAATTGTATTTGACAAATCTGTTAGAGTTTTTTAAGGTTGTAACTAGCAGGGTAGATAAGGGAACCAGTGGATATTGTGTATTTGGATTTCAGAAATCATTTGATAAGGTGCCAGACAAGAGGTTATTACACAAAATTAGGGCTCATTGGATTGAGATAATATATTAGCATAGATTGAGGATTACTTAATGGAAAGAAAACAGAGAGTAGGAATAAACGGGTCATTTTCGGGTTGGCAGGCTGTAACTAGTGGGGTACTGCAAGGATCAGTGCTTGGGCCTCAGCTATTTACAATCCACATCAACAGCCCGTAATTTGTGCTCAGCGGCGAAGCAAAGGCGCTAGCCGCTGGCTCCGAAGAAAGCTGCCCACGATCTCTGTGGTGAGAAGTTTGCCTTTTTCTACGTTCAGTTGATTTCAGCGCTCTGCAATGGGAATCCGTAGTGCGATGCTGCTGTGACATCAACGAGCTGTCTAAGCAGCCAATCACATTGCAGAATTCTCACAGACAGGAAACCAGGAAACGAGAAGCTGCTTTTATCCGGACTTTTTAAAAATGTTATAGAGTGGACATTTTGTTTTAAGCTTTTTTTTAATTCTAATTTTTATCATAATGGAGAAATTTGACACTCCAAAAATATAAAAATTATTATTTCAGGGCCAGAACATTTGTTTACCAGTCAATACGCTGTTAAAACCCCAGTTACACCTATTCCAACAAGTCTTAACATTTAATAGGGTATATAACAGCAAAATTACCGTGGAAAAGCCCACGTTTTCATCAGTTTCACTGATTACACTGAGTGCTGGCTATGGGGGAGTGGGGCCACAGTGCACCCACTGTCGCAGCAGTGAATGACTGACCGCAACTTCATGATTCCCGTGCTTAGCTGCGCATGTGCTAAATCCTGAAGTTGTGGTCTGTTTCAGAGGGGTAATGATGGCGAAAGCTCCTCGTTTGCTGTCAATACGCACCGCAAATTCCGGGTCACTGACTTAGATGAGAGGACCGTGTGTAATGTATTCAAGTTTACTGACGATACCAAGCTAGGTGGAAAAGTACGTTGTGAGGAGGATGCAAAGAGGCTGCAAAGGGATATAGACAGGTTAATTGAATGGACAATAAGGTGGCAGATGGAATATAATGTGGAGAACTGTGAAGTTATCTACTTCGGTAGGAAAAATACAAAAGCAGAATATTTTTTAAATGGTGAGAGTTTGGTAAATGTTGGCTCAGAACAGCCCTTGTACATGAATCACCGAAAATTAACATGCAGTTACTGAAAGCAATTAGGAAAGCAAATGGTATGTTAGTTTTTATCACAAAAAGATTGGAGTATAAGAGTAAAGTTGTCTTACTGCAATTATATAGGGCCTTGGATGGACCACTCCTGGAGTATTGTGTATAGTTTTGGTCTCCTTACCTAAGGAAGGATATACTTGTCTTGGAGGGAGTGCAACGTAGATTCACCAGACTGATTCCTGGGATGGGGGGATTGTCCTATGAGGAGAGATTGAGTAGACTGGGCCTATTTTCCCTAGAATTTAGAAGAATGAGAGATGATCTCATTGAAACATATAAAATTCTTACAGGGCTTGACAGGGTAGATGCTGGGAGGATGTTTCCCCTGGCTGGGGAGTCTAGAATTAGGGGTCACAGTCTCAGAATAAGGGGTCGGCCATTTAGAACTGAGATGAGGAGAAATTTCTTCACTCAAAGGGTGGTGAATCTTTGGAATTCTGTATGCCAGAGGGCTGCTGCTGCTCAGTCATTGAGTATATTCAAGACAGAGATTGATAGATTTTTGGATATTAAGGAAATCAAGGGATATGGGGATAGTGCGGGAAGGTGGAGTTGAGGTAGAAGATCAGCCATGATTTTATTGAATGGTGGAGGAGGGTCGAAGGGTTGAATGGCCTAGTCCTTCTCCTATTTCTTATGTTCTTATATTCCTTGGAGGCAGGAACACCTACATCATTCTGAGTTTGACTATAATGTAGGATTCGCATAATTTCCACATTTCCCTAAAGGTTACTATTAATAAAAGGGACCCTGCGTGGACATTTTAATAAAAGGGTACCCAAAGATGGCATCCGCACCTCGTGGCCAAAAGCCTGTAAGATCTTAAAAAGCTTGTCTCTGTGGCACAAGCAGCTTTTGGGGAAATCGAAACCTAAAATGCAGTTTCTGTGAAGAAGGACTTTTGTATTTTGAAAAGCAGACAGCAGGACTTTGAATATGCATTAAGCCAGATCATAGACAGACTAAAACCAGTTAGGCTTATACTTGAGGCCATCAAGTTGTTTGCATCTATAATCGGAAACAGCTTAAGGAAGCCATCGAGGCTGGACAGGCCGATTAAGATGCATTAATAACAATACAGCTCAGACATCAGGCCATTAGGTGCGATCACTGGCCATCTAAAAACAGTTAGTTTAGATTGCTGCAATTATTTAAACTAGCCCGCCAAGATTGGGACAATGAACTAACCTGATTTGGCGCGCAGATAAGAGCCATCTGAAGGAGTATAACTGAAGGCCCCGGGTAGCAATCTCTCTTTTCTCTTGCTCCTTGCCCTCGTGGCGGCTGCTCTTCCCCCGTCCCGCGCTTGCCGACTGGCCACCGCCCGTGCCTTTCCCCCACCCATCAGGGACGCCCGGCATTGCACCAGGCGGACACGGACAAACCGGGCCAGGCGAGGCGGGACGAGACGAGGCGAGGTGGTGTGACGAGTCGAATGGGGAGACGATTGAAGAACGCTTTGAATAATCGGGCCTTCAATCCAGCCGACCTGCGACTATCTTCATGCAAACTCCAACTGCCGCCCGAGGAAGAGGAACCATCATCCCTGCGAGGTAAAGTACCCAAGCAAAGACTTTAACCTTGGGGTACTTGTACCTGGACAACGCCCTTGCAGTGCCCCGAGACCACGTGACGACGGCAGGCCCCAGAGAGCACAAAGAGCGAACCCCAAGCCCCACCGCTGTTTGAGTTCAGCAGCTTTTGACTCGGTGAGCATGAATTCTGGCCCCTCATAGCTTAATCTAGTTAGGTATAGGGGTGGGATAAGGATAAGGGGATTGTTAAGATAGTTGTTTTCCCTCGATGTGCCGTGTGTTCCCCATTCCCTGTATAAGTATAGTTATTTGTATTTGCCTGTAATTTTTATACTAGTAACTTCTCATAAGATTGTGTTAATTTCTATTTCAATAAAATCTTGGTTTTCTTACATCCAAACCACCTGTCTACTCAAGTCTTTTCTGTATCGCCGCCTGTACCTAAGTCCGGTGTCTAGAACCCAGGGGCGTGGGAGCGATTCGAACCACTCACAAACAGTCAGGGGCATAACTGACTGGGCGCACGCGCCAACCCCACGGTAGTGTATGTACCTTTAAGAGGAACTATGTTTTTGAAGCCCCTGTATACTGTAGTACCAGTAGTGACCACTCGGGTATATAAGCCTGTGTAGCGTCTTGTGTTGTTAGTTCACCTCCAGACTTTGTTCAGTAAATACTTGTTAAATCAACTCCTGCATTCCGTGTCTCCATTAACACACGGATCTAACAGTGGCGACGAGTTAGAAATGAACTTACCTGCAATTCGGCAGCACCTCAAGGGGATCGATTCCTCAGACGAAGGTCGAAGTCAGAAGAAAAAAATAAATAAATAAATAACTCGAAGAAACTCGAAAACGAGGGCCAGGCTTGGTCTCCAGTCTGTGGTTTCCCCAGCTAAACGGGCTGGTGGCAGGTAGTGCACTGATTCTTCCTGGGCAGCGGCGGGCTAGAGCTCGATCGAGTGGCTCTGCAACGGGGCCGGGCAGCGAGTCGGGAAGCAGAAGCAAAGAGAGAGAGAGGGTGGAGCACTCAGGGCGCGGCCGGCGCTGCAAAGCAGGTCAGCGTTCGGACCGAGCAGAGGGAGGGGAAAGTCCCAGAGGGTCCGCTCCACGACTGGAACGGTTCTCCAAGTAACGGAGAAACTATTGAAGTGATATATAAAAAAAAATAGAAATACCGCGAAAAGCTGCAGGTCGCAACGGGAACCGCGGAGAACAGCGTTGGCAGCAGCGGCAGCGGCGGGAAAGCGCGGGAGGCACCATCTTAACTCGGCGGGGAAGAAAGAAAAGCGCGGGAAGCGCCATTTTAGATTTTCAAGATGCCGAAGACTGGCAATATTACTGCTTGCGATAGTGATATAGAAGGTTGGACCACATATGTGGAAAGAGTGGAGGTATATTGCAAGGCGAATGAAGTAGCGGATGATAAAAAGGCATCGGTACTTCTAAATCTGATGGGCGCAAGGACATACGGGCTGTTACGAAACTTGATCACTCCAGCCAAACCGATGGACAAGAATTTTAAGGAGATTGTTGATACCTTACAGGAGCACTTAAACCCAACACCGCTGCTGATAGCGGAACGATTCAAATTCTTCAGGAGGAATCAGCACAAGAATGAAAGTAACGCTGATTACCTCACCGAATTACGAAAGCTGTCAAAGCACTGCCAATTCGGGGCAGGACTGGCAGATTCTCTACGAGACAAATTCATCTGTGGTCTCCTAAGCGAAGGAACACAGAAAAGACTACTTTCTGAGAAAGATTTGACACTGGACAAGGCTTTCAGTGTGGCTGTATCATAGGAAGCAGCAGCAAGAGGAGCTGCAGAGATACAGCAAAAGCCACAGGACTTCGGCACCCATGAAATGACACGGGGTTTCGAGAGATGTTATCGCTGCGGCAGATCCACCCATGACTAGAAGGACTGCTGGTTCAAGGACAAAGCATGCAGGCAATGCGGAAAGATGGGACACATTGCACGTGTATGCAGATCTGGAAAGAAATCCGCTGACAGTAAAAAGGTCAATAAGTAAAAGTACAGAAAGGTACAAATGATGACGGACAGTAGCTCCGAAGACCAGAAGAGCGATAGCGACTCCGGAAACAAGAGACTAAGCTGCCTCAAATTACATAATGTAATTGCCAAAGAAGATTACCAGACCATTTGGGTTACCCTCACGATAGCGGGGTCCCCAGTCAAAATGGAGCTAGATACAGGATCAGCTCTGACCATCATGAGTCAACGGGATTACGAGCGGCTATTTCCGCATATACCTTTGAAAGACACATCCATTGTCTTGAAGACATATACGGGGCAGAAAGTATACCCCAGAGGGAAAATAAGGGTGCCTGTTGTATACAACGGCAAGGAAATACAGAAATTGTATTTATACGTTCTGCAAGATGGTGGTCCGCCGTTGTTGGGACGTGAATGGATCAGAAAGATACGTTTAGACTGGCAGTCCATTCAGGCACTGACGGTGACCAGTGAGAAAAAAAACGATGATGACGTCATACCTGGATGATTAAAAGAAATCTTGGCTAACGCCAAAGAAGTGTTTCAACAGGAACTAGGAACCCTGAAAGGCGCCACCACCTCAATAAAAGTGGAAGATGCGGCAATTCCCAAGTTTTTTAAGGCAAGGCCGGTGCCATACGCAATTCGTCCAGCCGTCGAGGCAGAGCTGGAGAATTTGGAAAAAGCAGGCGTGTTATCCAAGGTAGACTGGAGCGAGTGGGCAACACCCATCGTCCCGGTCATGAAGAAAACGTTGAATAATGATAAATCTGAAGAACAGAGAAAAGTTCGTATCTGTGGGGACTTCAAGGTGACTGCAAACCCGGTTCTTCACATGGTACAGTATCCTCTTCCGAGGATAGAAGATATTTTCGCCTCACTATCCGGAGGGAAACGTTTCACCAAAATTGACTTAGCACAGGCATATCTACAGATGGAGGTTGAGGAGGCCTCTAAAAAGTATCTCACGATAAACACACACAAAGGCCTGTACCAGTACAATCGACTGGTTTTCGGAGTGGCATCAGCTCCGGCTATCTGGCAAAGAGCTATGGAGCAAGTCCTGCAAGGGATTCCGGGGACTCAATGCTACCTAGACGACATCCTTGTAACAGGAGAAAACGACAACGAGCACCTTGCCAACTTGGAGCAGGTGCTCACGAGGCTGAGAGAACGGGGCCTACGAGCAAATCGCCCCAATGCGAATTTTTCCAGAAACAAATATAATATTGTGGCCATGTCATTAACGAAGAAGGGTTGCATAAGTCACCTGAAAAAATTGAAGCGGTCGTAAAGGCCCCAGCGCCTGAAAATGTCTCACAATTAAGGTCATTCCTGGGATTAGTAAATTACTATCATAAATTTTTACCAAACTTTTCGACGGTTCTGCAGCCACTTAACGCACTGCTACAAACGGGAGTATTTTGGAAATGGAGCGAAGATTGTAAACGTGCCTTCCATAAATGCAAAGGCTTGATCACGTCCAGGGAAGTGTTGGCTCATTACAACCCATCACTGCCAATCAGACTGATGTGCGATGCATCCCCTTACGGCGTGGGAGCGGTATTATCGCATAGATTCCCTGATGGCTCGGAGCGGCCGATAGCTTTTGCGTCACGCTCATTGAATTCAGCTGAGTGTAACTATGCCCAGATCGACAGGGAGGCACTCAGCCTGGTGTGGGGGGTGAAGAAATTCAACCATTACCTACACGGACAAAAGTTTACCTTGTTGACTGACCATCAACCCCTCGTCTCCATATTCAACCCTAAAAAGGGCGTTCCCATTATGACAGCGCAAAGGCTACAGAGGTGGTCCCTTCTCCTAGGGGCACACCAATATGACATAGAATACAAAGGAACAAAACAGCATGGGAATGCTGACGGGTTATCGCGCCTACTGTTGCCAACGGTGGAAGAGGCGCCTACAGTGGACCCAGTGGAGATATTCCCCTCGATCATAGTGGAATGTCTACCGGTGACAAATTCTACCATTGAAAAGGAAACGCGAAATGACCCGATTCTCTCACGAGTCCACGATTTAACGGTGAAGGGATGGCCAGCACATGGCGAACCACTGTTGCCAGCATTCTCGCAAAGAAGAGAACAGCTGTCAGTGTGCCGCGGAACCTTGATGTGTGGATCCAGAGTGGTGATTCCACCCAAACTCAAGGATAGAGTGCTAAAGGAGCTTCACGAGGGGCATCTGAGTGGAGTGAAAATGAAGAACTTAGCCAGAGCGTTTGTGTGGTGGCCAGGTATCGATGGAGACATCGAAGAAATGACCAAGAGCTGTCTAGGATGCCAGAAGGTCCAAAACGCCCCACCACAAGCCCCTCTACATCCATGGGAGTGGCCCTCCTCTCCATGGCAAAGGGTACATATCGACTTTGCTGGTCCATTTATGGACTCAATGTTCTTAATCGTGGTGGATGCACACTCCAAGTGGCCGGAGGTAATAAAGATGTCCTCCACCACCACGGAAAAAACCATCACAGTATTAAGGACCATATTCGCCAGGAATGGGCTGCCTGAACAGATCTGTTCTGATAATGGACCGCAATTTGTATCCGAAGAATTCAGGAAGTTCTTAAAAAACAATGGGGTTAAGCTCTACACGTCCGCCCCATACCATCCCGCCACCAATGGATTGGCTGAAAGGTTTGTCCAGACCTTCAAGAAGGCCATAAAGGCCATGGGCAATGAAGACATAAATCTACAACATAAGGTAGATAACTTCTTGTTTGCATACAGGAATGCAGCACATGTGGTTACAAACCAAACCCCCGCCATGATGTTTTTCAATAGAAGACTAAGATGCCGGCTGGATTTGGTCAAGCCAAACGTCAGAAGGGGCGTAGAGAACCGGCAATTTCAAAGCATGAATGAAAGGCCAACTAGAACCTTCCAGATAGGTCAACCAGTTTTGGCCCGGGACTACCGTACCGAGAAATGGCAGCCTGGAACTATTTGCACACGACTAGGACCGCTGATGTATACCGTGGACATTGGAGAAAGCATAATAAGGCGCCATGCTGACCAGATCATAGAGTCATCCGAAAAAGGACAACCTACACCACAACTCTATACGCCTAGTGATGAAGCAGAGATACCCATAGTATCTACCTCCGATCCGGTGATACTGGAACCAGATGAACCCAACACTAGCATTGAAGCCGAATCGACCTTGCCAAAAGAACCTACTACACCACCGAGGCGTTATCCGGACCGAGTCAGGAAGCCTCCAGAGAGACTGAATTTGTAATTGATTAACTTCAGCAAATGTGTATATTATTGTTCTTGTAAAAATGTTATTTAATGATTACTTAAAATGTTATGTACTATTTATCTAAAAGGGGAGGAATTGTAGTGTATGTACCTTTAAGAGGAACTATGTTTTTGAAGCCCCTGTATACTGTAGTACCAGTAGTGACCACTTGGGTATATAAGCCTGTGTAGCGTCTTGTGTTGTTAGTTCACCTCCAGACTTTGTTCAGTAAACACTTGTTAAATCAACTCCTGCATTCCGTGTCTCCATTAACACACGGATCTAACACCCACCACCCCCTACAGAAATGGCGACCACGGCAGGACACCGGCAACAGGGTTGCGATACAGTAGACAATGGTTTGGATGAGCAAACCATGATGGAGGAAAGGATTTCTGATTATATGTTTAGCAAGGTGAATATCACTAAGAAGTGGATCACCACTCTGTTAAAGGCTGGGTGTCCGGCAGATGCAGCAGCTAAGTGGACAGAGGGAAAGGGAACACAAGAAGTCCTTAGAGAAGGCAGTTTGGCTGATGTGTTTTAAAAAGCAGGTCCAGCTGTTGGACAGGCTCGTTGCAGCACAGGCAGTCGAGTTAAGGGAGTCAGCCCTGGAGATTCAGGATAAGGCTCTCGCAGGGGAGAAGTTATGAGTAGCTTTGCAGGCCCTGAATCAGGAGAGAGTGCATTTAATGGGTGAACACAAGGCCCAGTTGGAATACCTACGGTGCCAAGTCACCGAGGCCAAGGGAAATGAGTTAAGGTTGCGGGAGAAGAACGCCCGCTTGGCAAGGCAGATTAGGGAACAGGAAGAGAAAGTACAGGAGGTAAAGGCAGCGTACAAGCTAGCGAGTGAACAGGGGTTTGAGGAGGCAGACCACGGCCCTTGTAAAGAGAGGATAGAAAATCTGAGCCGGGCCCTCCGGAAGGCAAAAGGCATGGCATGCCTCATAAGCCCAAAGGCAGGTCAGGCAGATTTTATGGGGAATGAGGGGAGTACAGTTCCAACGTCACCGGTAGTGCCTAGGGACGACCCGGTTGAGAGAGAGGAGATCTCACGACCACCACCCGTAGCGCCAAGTTTCAGCGAGGTTTGTCAACAAGGGGGGGTGGAGCCAGAGGTGGAAGTGGAGGTAGAGCAACCCCCGCCCGAGAGGTCGGAACCGGGACCGATGTGCCCAGCACGGCATCGGAGGTTCGGCCCACCCGCCAATGGCGACAATGAGGGACCCCTCCAAAACCAGTTCGTATTACCCTTTAACACCCAACAGCTTAGGGCCATGGTCAACCATATCCCGAGGCGCTCCGAAAAGGGAGACCCCTCGATCCACTTCAGGGAAGTAGAGCAGGCAGCCAGCGTCAATGACTGCGATGACGCTGAGAAGGCCAAGATGCTGCTATTCTCCCTGGAGAGTAGTCTCCTCCAATCCCTCTGACGAGTGTAAAAGGGGGCAGAGCGCGTACGAGGAGCTTAGAGATGCGGTCCTGGAGGCCATGGGGATGAATGAGGGAAGTCCTTTCTCCCATGTGGAGAAGACGATCCAGCTCGCAGGGGAAACCCCGCAGGCTTTTGCGGACCGGCTGTGGCTGGCTTACCGGAGGGCCTGCCCGGGGACGCCGGACCGAGTGTTCCTGAACGGGGATCTCCTGGCCCATTGGCTCTGTTGCCTGGTGGTGAACAGCTTGCCACAGGTCCGGGCCAAGGTAGAAGCCTGGTTCGACCCCAAAAATCCCCAGACCCTAAAAAATCCCCAGACCACCGAACTCACTCTGGCCTATAAAAACGGTAGGGGAGCCGATGCACACCCACCCAAGGGAAAGGTGCATGTGGTAAAACCCGGACCGGGCAGGAAAGTGTGGCACCAGGAAGGGAGTAACCCCCCCAACACAAAGACCAATTGTTACGGGTGTGGGAAGGATGGTCACTGGCGGAAGGAGTGCAAAAACCCTTGGAAAGACAACAAGGGAAAGCATTCCACAGCCCCAGCCCAAAAGGCGGGGCAGGGATCCCTTCCGCAGAGGTCGAGTCACTTTTGGACACCATGAGGTCCTTATTGACTGGCCAGGGGAGAGTAGCAACCGCCACCGGTGCTCTGACCCCATCAGCCCCATCCAACCCACAGCCGTGACTAGAGCCAGCGCAGCCTGTTTACCTGTATTCTCTCCGGTATGATGAGTGGAAAAGACCCCTTTTGGAGATGGAGGTAGAAAAGGTGACGGGGACCTATCTGTTGGACACGGGGGCATCATGCACCGTGGTCTACTCTGCTAACCTCACCACCTCGCCTCTCTCTAACGGGGTCCCATACAGTCTATCGGGGTTCACGGGTAAAGAACAGGCTGGCTCGTATTCCATCCCGCTCGCCATTCGGTTAGGACCGCTCCGCTCCAAGTGGACCTGTGTCCTGATGAAATGGGAAGTGGAGGGTGGAAGAGGGGTCACAGAATCACAGAAAGAATCACAGAAACCCCACAGTGCAGATAGAGGCCATTTCGGCCCATCGAGCCTGCACCGACACATATCCCACCCGATCCTCATAACCCCTACACCAACACATATCCCACCCTATCCCCGTAACCCCACATATTTAATCCCCCTAACACTAAGGGTCAATTTATCATAGCTAATCAACCTAACCCGCACATCTTTGGTCTGTGGGAGGAAACCGGAGCACCCGGAGGAAACCCACGCAAACACGGGGAGAATGTGCAAACTCCACACAGACAGTCACCCGAGGCTGGATTCGAACCCGGGTCCCTGGCGCTGTGAGGCAACAGTGCTAACCACTATGCCTGGGGGCCGACTTTATTGTAGGCCACGGGATCCTAGTGGATTTGAGGAATCATTGCCTTTGGGGGGCAGGTAAAGTAAAGAACGATGAGATAGTAGTAATCCCAGGAAAGGAAGGGAAGGGGACCCTCTGTACCATGAAGCCCAAAGAGGATTATAACCTCGGGCTCATGGTCAGCAACACCCCGCAGGAGTTCCAGGCATTTGTGCAGGCCCACCTGGCCACATTTGCCACTCACAAACACGACTGCGGGAGGGTCACAGGGTTTGAGGTCAGCGTAGACGGGGACCCCATGGCCCGACCACAGAAACAGTATAACTTCCCCAGGGAAGCAGAGCCAGACATGGAAGCAGCCATGTCCTCGTTAGTGCAGCAGGGAGTGCTGAGACCGATAGCTACCGATGTGAATTCTCCGTTATGGCCGGTCAGAAAGCCAGACAATTCCTGGAGGGCCACGGTGGACTACCAGGTGCTCAATAATAACATCCCAGCCTGTGCACCCACAGTAGCAGCAGTTGTTGACCTCATAGGGAGTATCCCAGCATCTGCGACCACTTTCACGGTGCTGGATATTTCCAATGGGTTTTGGTCCATCCCTGTAAGGAGGGAGGATCAGTACAAGTTTGCCTTTACGTTTAAAGGGCAACAGTACACGTGAAACTGCTTGCCGCAGGGCTTCCACAACAGCCCCAGCATTTTCCATCAGTGCATGGCCAACAGTTTAAGGGATTTTAGCCAGCCCCGACAGTTGGTCCAATATGTGGATGACCTGCTCCTGTTCACCGATTCGAAAGAGGAGCATGGCCCACTATTGGCCGAACTACTGGAGCTGCTAGGGCAGAAGGGTTTCAAAGTGAATCCCAAGAAAGCGCAGATCGGCCAGCAGGAGGTAAAATTCCTCGGCCTGACCGTGCGCGCTGGAGAAAGGGCCATAGATAAGGCTAGGAGGGAGGTGGTACAAGAACTACCGGTCCCTAACACAGCAGGCTGACTTGCTCGCCAAGGAGGGTGCCCGCACAGGCACTTTCTGGGACCCATTTGGGTCCAGACCCATGGCGGCGGTCAGAGGTAGGGACGGGACCCAAGGGAGTGTAGGGGTAGCGTTAGCCCCGGACCTTAAGACGGTCCAAGCCCAAGACCCCGTCCTCAAAGCAGTCCTCAGCGCTGTAGCTGAGGGAAAGGGAGTAGAGGGTCCGTACGGCACAGCGACCCTCTCCGTTAAAGAGGGTATGCTGTTCCGGGGGGAACAGTGGGTTGTGCTGCAGCAGCACCGGAGGGAATTCCTTGAACTGGCCCATGAGGGTCCAGGAGCGGGGCACCCCGGGCCTGAGAGCACCTGGCAGCGGGTGGAACAGGCGGGATGGTGGCCGGGACTCAGGGACGATGTCCGCGAGTTCTGTGCAGGCTGTCTTGTGTGCGCTGCGAATAACCCCGACCCCCACAAAAGGAAGGTACATATGGGACATGTCAGGAGGGTAGAGGGACCATGGCAGTCGATACAAGTCGACTACATCGGGCCCTGCCCACCGCCCAGGGAGACTATAATACTGCCTAGTCCTGGTGGACGTGTTTACCAGATGGGTAGAGGCCTTTCCCTGCAGAACAGCCACAGCTCTGGGTACTACCAGGATCCTGGTCCGGGAAGTGTTCTCACGGTGGGGACTACCACAGTATGTGGAGTCTGACCAAGGGAGTCACTTCACCGGACAGGTGATGCAGAACACCCTTATGCTGCTAGGCATTGAGGGGAAATGGCACGTGGCCCACAAGTCCCAGTCATCCGGGATTGTGGAACGTTTGAACAGGATCCTAAAGGAAAGGTTAAAGAAGGAGACGGTGGACTCGTCCCGTAAGTGGGCCAAAGTCCTACCGTTGGTTTTGATGGGGATCCGGACCAGCCAGTCTAAAAGCACGGTGTATTCCCCGTACGAGCTAATGACTGGCAGGGTTATGCGGACCCCCACCCATGTACTGGCCCCGGTGCTCACGGAGGGTCAGCTCAGAGAGGTAAACCGGGACAGGTTCGCCCGAAACCTCTGAGCACCTGAAGCAGGTCCACGAGCAGGCGGCTGGGAAAATGGGAAGGCAGCATCGGAGTAACCGATTGCTGATTGAACCAAGAAAGCACCACGAGTGGGAGGTAGGAGATCAGGTCATGGTGAGAAACTATGCCCGAGTGGGAAGTTTGGAGCCATTGTACATGGGGCCCTACAGCATAAAGCCAGCCCCATGGTATACGCCGTGAAGATGCCCCGGCATACAAAATGGTTTCATATCAACCAGTGTAAGCTGTTCACACCTGAAAGGGGAAAACAGGCAGTTGGGGTAAGGTCTGAGGATAAAGATCCTCAGCCTGCAGCAGGAGCGAGTTCAGAGACTGCACAGGCAGGCGCTGTGGCTTGCTTGAAGGGAGGGGCCATCCCGCCCATTGATTGGGACACTACCCCACTCTTCTGGGACCCAGACGAGGGGGAGGGACCTGAGGGCGAAAACCCCGCCCCCAACCCAGGCGTAGAGAAGGAGGGACCTGAGGTCGAAAACCCTGCCCCGCACCCAGCCATGGGACCTGGAGGCGGAGACTCTCAGCTCGCAGCAGCAGGCTGCGAAGAGTTACCTGCCCCTAGCCCAGGTTCGGGAGAGGTCAAGCCTGAGGGAGCAGTGGTTCGGGTTAAAGGCCCATCGGCCAAGAATGCCCCACCCGCCAAAGTCCCTAGAAGGTCCCCACGGACACCCCAGCCGAGAAAGATATGGTCACCAGCCCTCCAGTTACCAAGGGCTGCCCCTCAAGTCAGGGAGAGGTCCAAGGACAGAGGTCCTCAGCCAGCAGCCACGGGCTGCGAGGAACCAACAGTGAAGGACGGTGCGGTGCTCCCACGGTAGCGGTGAGCCGCAGTCCAACCAGGGATTAGCCTGGCCGCCCGGAGACGGGTGGCGGATGTATATAGTTTTAGTTAAGTTAGGTATTTAGAAGTTTAAGTATTTAGCTTAAGTTTAGGTGTTTTAGTTTAAGTTAAATAAGGTGATGGGTAGTTTTAAGTAAGTAATCTGCTAAGAGTGTATGTATTTGGGTAGAGGTAGCAGGACCTGACCATGCTTCACCAAGCCAGAGAATCTCTTGGGGACCTGGCTGCATGGTTTTACATCTTTTTGCAGAAAGACTTTCAGGATGAAGGGGATCGTGATCCTACTCGCCCTGATGGGACTGAGCCTGGGAAGGCGGGGCGATGTACAGGATTCCCACATCTACGGGTGCTCAGGAGACAGGGCGCCTATAGCGACCGACGGGAGCGGTGAGGCGGATGCGGAGGAGACCGCCGTCTACGTCCACGAGGGAAGGTGGCCAGGATAGCTGGGGTCCAATTCGTCTCAGTACTCCAGCCAAACCGGATTCACGTACGGGGAGGCCTCCCTCCTGTGCCCCAGGGTACGGCTCGTTACCACGAGGGTCAGCGTCACCGTTGGAAAGCGAATATGTTTCACGTGTAAAGGACACATTCCTCTGGATAGGTGGTGGTGGCTCAGAAAGCTGAGCAAAGATATGAGGAACCCCGAAGTCGAGTGGGAACGGTTGGGGAACAGCACCCACCGGACGATTACAGGGACTCGTGGAGGATTGAGTGTGTGTTGGGACAAGTGGTGGGAACCGGCCCAAGAGATTTATATCTGTATGTGGGGGTCAGAGGAGGTCTTCCCCGCAGGCATATCCATTGTTTTCCACCGGCAGTGGCACGACACCGGGAAGGGGATGAGGTGGGATGCCAGCCGGAAGGTGTGCGCAGCCCCATTCTCCCCGACCCCAGTCAATGCCACTGAGCTTGTAACCCGCCCCCGTAAGCCCCTGCCCACGGCGCAGGCAGCGAGGTTACCCAGGGAAGGGTGCCCCACCACCACCAAGGGACCAGGGAATGGGTTGGTACTAGTCTCCACCGATCAGATGCTGTACCAGGGGGGTACACTACGTGGTAGCCTCCGTGATTTTAAATCTCACCGAGGTACATTTACCGGAGTGGTGTCCCAAAGAAACAGAGCAGCTGTACCAGGCCCTAGTAAAGGACATGTTCAAGAAGTTTTCAGAGTTCGATTTCGCCCACGTGGACAAATCCGAACTGTACACCACAAACCGAGAGTTTTTGGGTCATGCAGGGAGACAAAGAAGGGGAGTATGGAATGATGTTTTTACTGCGTTTAATACTGGGTCCTCTGTCATCAACAGTTTGGATGACATAGAGCTACAAACCCAGATAAACGGCTTAAAAACACAGTTAAAGAAAATATTACTGGATGAGAACAAGGTAGTGGGCTCGGAGTTGCATGAGGACCAGGCCATGACGGTCCATTTAAAGGAAATCATAGCGGAGTTGGAAAAGCACGCAAAGACAGTAAATGCCCTCATAAGGGAGGATAGAAATGCTTCTGGCCAGGCTGTGCAGAATGAGGTGTGCGTGCTATACGGGGCGTGGTTGCTGGGCGAGGGCTGTAGTAATCTGGAGGATTTAAAATAGAGTTTAGTCCCCTCCTGGATTAGCAACAAGCACCTCGCAGCCCTCCAGCCATTTGAGAATGCATTAAGCCCGTGCCAACTCCGGCTAGCCTCCGAAGCCTACCCAGTCCCCGTGGATTGTGGGCAGTCCAACCACACAATCATGGGAGTAGTAGTTAGGATGTCGGTCATGGGTAGGACAGCCCGACCCGCACCGGTATACAGGGTTGAGAACATTGGAGTCATTCAGGGGGGTGCACACATTCGTTTCACAGCGGTCCCGCCTTACGTCATAAAGTGGGCGCACGCTATGACCTCTCAAGGTGCTGGAGCCGGGGAGAACACATAATCCTGTGTCCCCAGCAGTTGAATGCCTATTCAAAACCACAGTGTGGGTTCAGAGCTGCTGGCGCGAAGCCTATAAATTGTACCTTGGAGGCAATGGCACAAGGCCATGTTCCCCCGCAGGTAGCATATATAGGATGTGGGACATATTGGCCTAGAAATTCAGTAAAGCCCCGCCAGCTTTGCGCCCAGGTACCGCCGAAAGAGGGCTTCTGCGCCAAAAGAGGAGGCTGCGCTGATATTCAGCGCAGCGGGAATGGCGGCGGTAGCCGGTAGCGCTGCGCCGGCACCGATGACATCATCAGTGTGCGCAGTGCCCCGGTTCCGCCCCGATACCGGCCCGACCCCCATATTTAGTTGCGGCCGCCTCTTCCGTGGCGGCCGCAAACAACGTTCAGAGACCGGGTCCGTAATGCAGCCTTAGTGGGGCGCTTTAAGGTGGAGGGACGGCCGCCTGCCCGCACCTCCTTCCCCGGCCTCCTCCACCACCCCCCCCCCGCGGCATTGCCGGCTGGTTTCCGGGAGCCCGGCACTTCTCCGTTGTGCCGGGCTCTTTTGCCGGCACTCGCGATCGGGGCTTCGGCTGTTGCAGGCACCTCCCCCTTAAGAGAGGGAGGAAGGCCTGCAGTACTGCAGCCTGCCGCTCCGCTGCGGGTGGCGCTGCGGCAACTAGCGCGCCGATATTCAGTTGCAGCGCCCCAAGCGGGGGCGGCCACACCCTGGAACAGCGCCCGTCCTCGACTTGGGGCGCTGAAACTGAATATCGGATGGGCGCGAGTGGCTCCGCGCCCAGCGGTAAATTCTGGGCGCAAGCGAGCTGGCGGGGCTATAGCTAATTTCTAGCCCATTGTGTCACCACCGGCGCGTCCCACTACCAGCAGGGACAGCATAGCTGGTGTCCGGTTAGTGACAGCAGTTTCTGTTTTAAACCCGAGGCAGAAGTTCAAGTGGCCCAGGAATGAATTGTCCCCATTCCTGAACCCTCCACTGTTCACCTCACTGTGAAGGAGAATTTTATGAATTTGCAGAAGTACGTAGCGCACTTTGGCTATGAAATTTCCCCTCTCCCTGAACACTTTACCAAAGTACTAAAAGCCGTTATAGTTTCGCAGAAACATTTTTACACTCTAGAGCAGAAAACAGTAGAGATAGGGACTAAGATATTGGATATTGTGATTCCACCCTGGTGGGACATTTTCAATAACATAGAGGTCCCTTCGTGGATCAGACTGGCTTCCCACATTCTCGTGGTTTGTCAGTTAGGGATAGTGTTGTATCTAGTTTGCATTCAAAGTAAGGAAAAAGGTCAGTTGTTAGAATTCCGAAACCAGAGGATCTGGAAGGAACATTATGTAAAGGTGGCGGGAGATATGCCTATTTATGTCTTTTTCCTTGTATTTTGATTAAAGATTGTTGTTCTTTTGTGTTTGATGTTTTTAATAAAGGCTTTTCTGGTTTTTTTTGCGACGCGTTTAATAAAGATGTGTGTGTACCAAGGGGTGCAGGGGCGTCAGACCCCCTCCGTGCTTGGATGTGTGTAAAGTCTGTAATTTATCCTATGTATGCTGATGTACACTACATTTTTGCGGAATGGGAAGTGCATGTGTCGTGGCTATATTAGATAGGTAATTACAGGGGAAGGTTGACTATGGAGGGTCAGAAAAATTTTGCTCACCTCGTAAGAATGATACTTCAAGCAAGTTTTAGTATCACATTTGCAAAATTTCCACATTACCCCAAAGGTTACTATTAATAAAAGGGACCCTGCGTGGACATTTTAATAAAAGGGTACCCAAAGATGGCGTCCGCACCTCGTGGCCAAAAGCCTGTAAGATCTTAAAAAGCTTGTGGCACAAGCAGCTTTTGGGGAAATCGAAACCTAAAATGCAGTTTCTGTGAAGAAGGACTTTTGTATTTTGAAAAGCAAACAGCAGGACTTTGAATATGCATTAAGCCAAATCATAGACAGACCAAAACCAGTTAGGCCTATACTTGAGGCTATTCCAATGCTCTCCTGGCCGGCCTCCCATTTTCCACACTCCATAAACTTGAGCTCATCCAAAGCTCTGCTGCCCGTATCCTAACTCCATGAATATCCCCACCCTCCATGATGGCAGAGCCCAGCGTGCAAGTGCAAAAGACAACCATCTTCAGCTAGAAGTGCTGTGTGGATGATCCATATCTGCCTCCTCCTGAGGTCCCCACCATCACAGAAGCCAGTCTTCAGCCAATTTGATTCACTCCACATGATATCAAGAAACGGTTGAGCGTATTGGATACAGCAAAGGCATTGGGCCCCGACAACATCCTGGCTGTTGTGCTGAAGACTTGTGCTCCAGAAATACCTGCGCCTCTAGTCAAGCTGTTCCAGTACAGCTACAACACTGGTATCTACGTGACAATGTGGAAAACTGTCCGGTCAATTACTCCTCCATCAGTCTACTCTCAATCATCAGTAAAATAAGAGCAGAGTAGAGTTTTGGGTAAAAATAAGCAGAGTGGGTCACAAAGGAACAGAGAGAGTAACAAAGGTAATAAGGCATCAGTAACTAAGGTGACAGCAGGGAAATATAGAAATAAGTCAAAGCTAAAGGCACTACATCTGAATGTGCGGAGCATTTGCAACAAAATAGATGAATTAATAGGATAGAAATTAACAGGTTTGATCTAATAGCCATAACAGAGACGTGGTTACAAAGTGGCCAAGGTTGGGAACTAAATATTCCAGGATACTTAACTTTTAGAAGATACAGACAAAATGGAAAAAGAGGAGGGGTAGTGCTGATAATAAAGGATGGGATAAAGACCATAGAGAAAGGATCTTAGCTCCGAAAATCAAGAAGTAGAATCAATTTGGAGTTAAGAAACAGCAAGGGGCAGAAAACATTGATGGGAGTTGTTTATAGGCCCCCAAACAGTAGTTATAATGTAGGGCAGAGTATAAATTCGAGGTGCATGTAACAAGGGTAATACATTAATCATGGGGGACTTTAATCTACATATAGACGGGCAAACCAAATTTGCAGTAATAGTGTGGAGGGCGAATTCATGGATTGTATGCAAGAATTTTCTGGATCAGTATGTTGAGGAACCAGCTAGGGAACAGGCTATTTTAGATCTAGTATTGTGCAATGAGAAAGGGTTAATTAATAACCTTTTAGTAAAGGGGCCTTTAGGGAAGACTGACCATAATGGCCCAGAAATTCGGGTCCCAACGCGTGAGTACGGACGGAGTACTCACACGTGGACCCGATGGAAGTGCCGGAATCTTGCATGCACTATGCATGCGCGGGAAACCGGCACTTCCGATCCTCTGAACCAAGGGGTTCAGAGCTCGAACGTGTGTGTGCGGGAGTCTGCGCGTGCGCGTTGAACTTCCTTTTTTTTTACAGGTTTTAACGTGCGGGTAAGTCTGTACATTTTAGAAATGTAAAAAGCAGCCATAAGGACTTCATTTTCAAAGGTAAGTGGTCAATTATTTAAAATTAAAACATATTTTCCACAGGTTTTTTACTTTTAAATACTTTAAAGCAAGGTAATTTTATTTTTAGCCCCGTTTTTTTATAAAATTATTTTTTTCAAAAATTTAAATTTTTGTTTAAAATAGTTATTTAATGTCATTTATAGTTTATTTACAAAGTGTGATTTTTTAAAAAATTTATTTGAAGGTAAAGTACAGTTTTACAGCCTCAGCATTTATACGTTTTGACAGGTCTATCTGTCAAGACTTATGAATGGAGCATTCCCTGCTCCGATTGGCTGCCTGTTGCTCACGTGATCCCAGGGGACGCATCGCACTAACTACGCCCCTGAGACACGCCAGCATAGCGCGCCGGCCTCTGGGACAGGCCTCAGAGAGGAATTCCACGCAGGCCAAGAGGTCAACTGCCGGCGCGTTAGGTAAATGTAGGTCGGGGGCTTGCACCCGCGGGAAGCCCCCGACCCGAATTTCTGGGCCAATATGATAGAATTTTACATTGAGTTTCAAAGTGATTTAGTTAAATCTGAAACTAGGGTCTTAAATCTAAACAAAGCAAACTACGTAGGTATGAGGAGCGAGTTCGCTAGCGTAGATTGGGAAACGACATTAAAAGGTATGACGGTAGACAAGCAATGGCTAGCATTTAAAGAATTAATACATAACTTACAACAGATATACATTCCTTTAAGGCACAAAAACCCCACAGGAAAAGTGGTCCAACCGTGGCTAACAAGAGACGTTACAGATAGTATTAGATCAAAGGAAGAGGCTTATAATGTTGCCAAAAAGAGTAGTAAACCTCAGGATTGGGAGGTTTTTTATAGTTAAGCGAAGGAGGACCAAGAAATTGATAAAGAAAGGGAAAATAGAATATGAGAGTAAACTAGCAAGAGACATAAAAACAGACTGTAAAAGCTTCCATAGGTATGTAAAAAGGAAAAGATTAACAAAAGTAAATGTGGATCCCTTACAGGCAAATGTAGGAAGTCACACAACACCAGGTTATAGTCCAACAGCTTTATTTGAAATCACAAGCTTTCGGAGCGCTGCTCCTTCATCAGGTGAAGTGAAGAGAAGCATAAAGGCACAGCATATATAGTCAGAGAAAACTGCCAGATGATTACAGGTAATCTTTCTAACTGCCCTTTATCACACCTCGGCAGAGAGATAATCACAGCAATCAAAGGTGTGAATGGTGTCCAAACAGGTCAGTCAGGAAAACATTACATCAAAGAACAATGAGGTGGGGTCACAAGGGGTCAAATGTTGCAGATGCTGGGGTCTGTATGAAAAACAGAAAGAAAACTTTGCTGGAAATCACAGCAGGTCCGGCCGCATCTGTGCAGAGAGAACAAGACAACGACGACTCGAGTCTGGATGACTCTACGTCAGGTGGGGTTACATGTAGCGTGACATGAACCCAAGACCCCGGTTGAGGCCGCCCTCATGAGTGCGGAACTTGGTTATCAGTTTCTGCTTGACGATTTTGCGTTGTCGTGTGTCTCGAAGGCCGCCTTGGAGAATGCTTACCCGAAGATCGGAGGCTGAATGTCCTTGACTGCTGAAGTGTTCCCCGACTGGGAGGGAACACACCCGCCTGGCGATTGTTGTGCGGTGTCCGTTCATCCGTTGTCGCAATGTCTGCATGGTCTCGCCGATGTACCATGCTCCGGGGCATCCTTTCCTGCAACGTATGAGGTAGACACCGTTGGCCGAGTCACATGAGTATGTACCATGTACCTGGTGGGTGGTGTCCTCACGTGTGCTGATGGTATCTGTGTTGATGATCTGGCATGTCTTGCAGAGGTTGCCGTGGCAGTGTTGTGTGGTGGCGTGGTCGCTGTTCTGAAAGCTGGGTAATTTGCTGCGAACGATGGTCTGTTTGAGGTTAGGCAGCTGTTTGAAGGCGTGTAGTGGAGGCGTGGGGATGGCCTTAGCAAGGTGTTCGCCGTCGTCGATGACATGTTGAAGGCTGCGGAGATCATGGCATAGTTTCTCTGCTCCGGGGAAGTACTGGACGACGAAGGGTACTCTGTTGGTTGTGTCCCGTGTTTGTCTTCTGAGGAGGTCTATGCGATTTTTTGCTGTGGCCCATCGGAACTGTCGATCGATGAGTCGAGCGTCATATCCCGTTCTTACGAGGGCGTCTTTCAGCGTCTGTAGGTGTCCATCGTGTTCCTCCTCGTCTGAGCAGATCCTGTGTATTCGCAGGGCTTGTCCATAGGGGATGGCTTCTTTAACATGGTTAGGGTGGAAGCTGGAGAAGTGGAGCATCGTGAGGTTGTCCGTGGGCTTGCGGTAGAGTGAAGTGCTGAGGTGTCCGTCTTTGATGGAGATTCGTGTGTCCAAGAATGAAACCGATTCTGAGGAGTAGTCCATGGTGAGTTTGATGGTGGGATGGAACTTGTTGATGTCATCGTGTAGTCTTTTCAGTGATTCTTCGCCATGTGTCCATAGGAAGAAAATGTCGTCGATGTATCTGGTGTATAGCGTTGGTTGGAGATCCTGTGCAGCGAAGAAGTCTTGCTCGAACTTGTGCATGAAGATGTTGGCGTATTGGGGTGCGAATTTGGTCCCCATGGCTGTTCCGTGTGTTTGGGTAAAGAACTGGTTGTCGAAGGTGAAGACATTGTGGTCAAGGATGAAGTGGATGAGTTGTAGGATGGCGTCTGGAGATTGGCTGTTGTTGGTGTTGAGTACTGAGGCTGTCGCAGCGATGCCGTCATCGTGGGGGATACTGGTGTAGAGTGCCGAGACGTCCATCATGGCGAGGAGTGTTCCTGGTTCAACTGGTCCGTGGGTGCTGAGTTTCTGTAAGAAGTCTGTAGTGTTGCGACAGAAGCTGGGGATGACATTCAGGCTTGGGCTGATAAGTAGCAAGTAGCATTCATGCCACACAAGTGCCAGGCAATGACTATCTGCAATAAGTAAGAGTCTAACCACCGCCCCTTGACATTCAACGACATTACCATCGCCGAATCCCCCACCATCAACACCCTGGGGGTCACCATTGACCAGAACCTTAACTGTACCAGCCACATAAATATTGTGGCAGCAAGAACAGATCAGAGGCTGGATATTCTGCGGTGAGTGTCTCAACTCCGAACTCCCCAAAGCCTTTCCACCATCTCCAAGGCACAAGCCAGGAGTGTGATGGAATACTCTCCACTTGCCTGGATGAGTGCAGTGCCAACAATCAAGAAGCTCGACACCATCCAGGACAAAGTAGTCCATTTGATTGGCACCCCATCCACCACCTTAAACATTCACTCCCTCCACCACCAGCGTACCATCTACAAGATGCACTGCAGCAACTCGCCAAGGCTTCATCGGCAGCACCTCCCAAACCCATGACCTCTGCCACCTAAAAGGACAAGGGCAGCAGGTGCACGGGAACACCATTACCTTCAGGTCCCCCTCCGGGTTACACACCATCCTGACTTGGAAATATATCGCCGTTCCTTCATCATCGCTGGGTCAAAATCCTGGAACTCCCTCCCCAACAGCATTATGGGAGTGCCTTCACTACACAGACTGCTGCGATTCAAGAAGGCGGCTCACCAGCAATTTCTCAAGGGCAATTAGGGTTGGGCATTAACAGGGCTTGCCAGCAAAGCCCACATCCCAGGAACGAATTTTTAAAAAACTCGCACCAAGTCCCGTTCACCCATCACTCCTGTGCTTGCACACCTACATTGGTTCCCCGTCCGGCAACACCTCAGTTTAAAAAATCTCATACTCATGTTCATATCCCTCCATGGCCTTGCCCCTCCCTATCTTTGTAATATCCTCCAGTCCTACAAGCCCCCCACCCGCCCCGAGATCTCTGTGCTCCTCTAATTCTGGCCTCTTGCGCATCCCTGATTTTAATCGCTGCACCATTCGCAACTATGCCTTCAGCTGCCTAGACACTAAGTTGTGGAATTCCCTGCAAGCCCTGATCTGCAGCCTGTCCCAAGAACCGATCTGACCCCCACCTTTGATCTGCAGTCTTTCTCGATCTGCAGCTTGCCCCGTGATCACGGCCGAAGCCCCCAACCCAAGCCCCTATCTGCATCCTGCTCCTTGATCCGACACCCACGCCCTCGAGTCCCGATCTGCAGCTTGTCCCGTGATCACGGCCGAAGCTCCCGACCCAAGCCCCATCTGCATCCTGCTCCTTGATCCGACACCCACGCCCTCAAGTCCCGATCTGCAGCCTGCCCTGTGACCACGGCCGACCCCCCCACCCCCAAAACCCAATCTGCAGCCTGCCCCATGATCCGGCCCTGCCCCCTAGCCCTGATCTGCAACCTGCCCCGTGATCACGATTGCCGGGGATTGTCCCTATGGGTCCCTGGCTGCTGCTCTTGCTGCTGATTTTCCCACCCGACAGCTGGGCATCCTCTCAATTTGGCTGGATGCCAGGCAAGAAAAATAGAGGAAAATAATTATAATGAGGTCCTGCCATTAAATCCAGCAGGATCTCTGCATCCCTGGAGTCATTGTATTTACCCTGCACTACTGCGCTCCCCGCACCCACCCCATAAATATCGAGGCCTAAGTGTCCTGCTCTGCCACTGGCTATGCAGCAGAGCCCCTTCCACCACCTGTTCCATGGTTAGGCCTCACTGAATGACATGTAGCAGACAGCGATGATGTTGCTTTTAGGTAGGAAAAAATCCCAAATTGGTTCACAAAGGCATAATCAAGAAAAGGATGCTGAGCCAAAGAAGATGTCAGAAGGGGTAAAGCTGTGGGTTTTATGTAGCGTCTTAAAGGAGGAGAGGGAGATGGAGGGAATTCCAGAGCATGGGGCCTGGGCGGCTGCAGACACAGGCACAAGTGTTGGTGCAATGTGGAATGCACAATAGGCTACTATCAGAGAAACGGAGAGTTTTGGGGGAGCATTGTAGGACTGGAGAAGGTTACAGAGATACGGGGCGACAAGTATGTATAACTCTGGATCTGTCCAGACATCAGAATCATTGGGAGTGACTTTTGTCTCACTACTGCCCGAATTTAGGGCAACAGCGAGACAGAAGAGGAATGAGAAGCTGATTTACATCCAAGTTCAATATTTGAGTCAGGCCGGAAATAGGCGAGAGCAAACTTAGCATATTGAAAAGAGGGCATGGAATGATTCTGTGCTGTTTCCGACCCCAGAAGCATGCCGGATGCGAAATCTCCAGTGTACCAGCGAAGCCTGGCGGGGGACAAGACCTCTGACAGAGTTGCTGGTGGGAGGACATTTCAAAGGCCCACACACTTTCAAGGTAAGTGCATTAGTCTTTTACAGGACCTTCTAGTAGGTTTTTTTGTTTCCAGCTGGCACGTAGTCTTTCATGAGTAACCTATGAGGCAGTTTCTTATTTATTTTTGTCCCAAGCTCCTTTCATTGGTACCAGAGGGTTTGCCACCAGGATTCCTTCGAGGTTATGTGTTCGGAGGAAAAGGGAACAAGCGGAAGCATGGTAGGCAGATCAGGTTGCCCGAAAGGTGCTCTGCGCCCTCCTGCATACACCTAGGGGGCGATTTTCTGAGGCCCAAGAAGGCGGTTTTGGAGGCGGGAAAGGCGGGAATCGGAAAAAATTAGTGCGGGTTCGGATTTCGCCAGTGCCGGTTTTGCAGGGCTTCTTATCAGCCTAATCCTGAATGTCATCCAGGTCTTGCTGCATGTGGGCACAGACTGCTTCATTTTCTGAGGAGTTGCGAATGGAACTGAACACTGTGCAATCATCAGCGAACATCTGCACTTCTGACCTTGTGATGGAAGGAAGGTCATTGATGAAGCAGCTGAAGATGGTTGGGCCGTGGACACTGCCCTGAGGAACTCCTGCAGCAATGTCCTGGGGCTCAGATGAATGTTCTTGCCCACTCACTTTACCTGTCCATATCCCCTTGAAGCCTCCTTGCATCCTCCTCACAACTTACATTACCACCCAGCTATGTATCATCAGCAAACTTGGATATATTACATTTGGTCCCCTCATCTAAATCACTGATGTAGACTGTGAATAGCTGAGGCCCAAGCACTGATCTTTGCAGTACCCCACTAGTTACAGCCTGCCAACACGAAAATGACCTGTTTATTCCTACTCTCTGTTTTCTGTCCGTTAACCAATCTTCAATCCATGCTAGTACATCACCCCCAATCCCATGAGCCCTAATTTTGTTTCTTATGTTCTTAATAACATCTTGTGTGGCACCTTATCAAATGTCTTCTGAAAATCCAAATACACCACATTTACTGGTTCCCCTTTATCTATTCTGCTAGTTACAACCTCAAAACGGAGAGTTTTGGGGGAGCATTGTAGGACTGGAGAAGGTTACAGAGATACGAAGAAACAAGTATGTATAACTCTGGATCTGTCGAGACATCAGAAACATTGGGAGTGACTTTTGGCTCACTACTGCCCAAATTTAGGACAACAGCGAGACAGAAGAGGAATGAGAATCTGATTTTCATCCAAGTTCAATATTTGAGTCAGGCCATGGACAGGCGTCTGAAGCTTTCACCGGAAATAGGCGAGAGCTAAGTTAGCATATTGAAAAGAGGGCATGGAATGATTCTGTGCCGTTTCTGGCCCCAGAAGCATGCCGGATGCTAAGCCTCCAGTGTACCAGTGAAGCCTGGCGGGGGACAAGACCTCTGACAGAGTTGCTGGTGGGAGGACATTTCAAAGGCCCACACACTTTCAAGGTAAGTGCATTAGTCTTTTACAGGACCGTCTAGTAGGTTTTTCTTGTTTCCAGCTGGCACGTAGTCTTTCGTGAGTAACCTATGAGGCAGTTTCTTATTTATTTTTGTCCCAAGCTCCTTTTATTGGTACCAGAGGGTTTGCCACCAGGATTCCTTCGAGGTTATGTGTTCGGAGGAAAAGGGAACAAGCGAAAGCATGGTAGGCAGACCAGGTTGCCCGAAAGGTGCTCTGGGCCCTCCTGCATACACCTAGGGGGCGATTTTCTGAGGCCCAAGAAGGCGGTTTTGGAGGCGGGAAAATCGGAAAAAATGAGTGCGGGTTCGGATTTCGCCAGTGCCAGTTTTGCAGGGCGGTAAACGGTCCCGCCTCCAGCTGGCCAGAGAACTTGTTAAGAGGCTTAAATGCTCATTAATGGTCTCTCTAAGCCTATTTTGAGAGGCCCTCTTTATTTTTCGACCATTTCGGCATGTTCCACGACCCTCCTAAACCACGCCAGCTAAACCTGGTGGGTTGAACAAGTGGGTGGTCTCCTCACAGCTGCAGCTCAAACATTAAATCGAAGATTTCATCAGGGATTAGCGGGAATGGTAGCGTAGAGGTAATGTCACAGGGCTAGTAATCCAGAGGCCTGGACTAATGATCCAAAGACGTGAGTTCACACCCTACCACGGCAGCTGGGGAATCTAAGTTCAGTTAATTAAATAAAAATCTGGAATAAAAAGCTAGTAGCAGTAATGGTAACCATGAAACTATCGGGTTGTCGTAATAACCCATCTGGTTCACTAATGTCCTTTAGGGAAGGAAATCTGCCGTCCTTATTGCAACCATCTGTCCCTAGACATCCAGGGGGCTTTAGATTTGTTAGTCCCACCTATTTTCTGTAAGGGCACATGTTTGATCTGAACCCTCCGGATCTCGTCCTTGAATGCCTCCCACTGCTCTGACACTGATTTACCTTCAAGTAGCTGTTTCCAGTCCACTATGGCTAAATCCCCTCTGAGCTTAGCAAAATTTGCTTTTCCCCAATTCCCAATTTGTATTCCTGGTCTATCCTTGTTCTTTTCCATAACTACCTTAAATTTAACTGAATTATGGTCACTAGCACCAAAATGCTCCCCACTGATACGCCTTCTACCTGCCCAGCTTCATTCCCTAAAACTAAAGCCAGAACCGCCCCCTCCCTTGTTGGGCTTGCTACATGCTGGCTAAAAAAGTTCTCCTCGATGCATTTTAAGAATTCCGCACCCTCTATACCTTTCACACTAATTTTATCCCAGTTAACATAACGGATGGCTCCTTGGTGACAAAGGCTACCCCCTGAAGAAGTGGCTAATGACGCCGATCAGGGGGCCAGCTAACGAGGCTGAAGAGCGCTACAACACCAGCCACACTTCGACCAGGCCCATCATCGAGCAAACCATTGGGTTGTTGAAGATGCGTTTCCGATGCCTTGACGGATCAGGTGAAGCCCTGCAGTATACACCATACAGGGTTTCCAGAATGGTCATGGCACAGCACAGCATCGCACAGCGTCGTGGTTTGCAGCTTCCTGATGAGCAAGTGGCTCAGTTCTAGCCCTCCTCAGATGAGGATGAGGAGGCTGAGGAGCAGGAAGATGAGGATCTGGAGCAGGAGGAGGAGCAGGAGGAGGTCAATGCGCCGGTCTATCGAGCAGCAGCAGCGGCAGCACGCGAGCACATGGCTGCCCGTGATGCAAGGGATGAACTTATCTTGGCCAGATTTGCATAGGTTGTCCAAGTTGACACATGTCCTTGGCTTCATCTTAAGACATCATTGACAATGGACATGACTCTCTGGCCTCCTTTCACTCAGGCCACCAACCTGACAACGCAAGTGTGGCAGAGCTCGCAATGTGGAGCTGCCTAAGGCGAAAGAACAGATGCCATAATGCCAACATTTTGGCATCAAATCATTTTTATGCTTTCCAACAGGGATGGCATTTCATCAATACACATAAACATTCACCCAATCTGCACACAGATCTGGAGGTTATATCCCATGCCAGCTGTACCCACACAGCCTTGGTTTCTTTGGGAGGCCTCTTCCTCCCAAATGAGTGGACAAGCATCTCCCTGCTAGCTGTCACCCCCTCAACCAACATTTGCATCACCCCCTCAACCAACATTTGCAGCACCTCATCCGCGAACCTCGGGGAGGCCCTTGCCTTGGAATTGGACACACTGGTTTCTCAGAATATGTTGCAGGTGGTGCAGCATCGGCAGAAATCCAGTGAAAGCCAGTGCATCCAAGGCAGCAAGCAGCTGTAAAATCAGGCTGGAAAAGTGATGTCAGCAGAGGCGAGTTTCAGTCCCAAAACACTAATTGACCAAGGGAAACCCACACCTCTGAAATCAAGTGGACAATCAGGGGAAAATCGTAATTTTTTGAAAACTATCAGTGAAGGCGGGTTTCAAACCCACCCAAACCGAAACCCGCCTCCAGTGGGAAAATTGTCCCCCCTACACTCCAACATTTGCAGAGAGATGACAGACATTGGTTGAGGCTCCACTTCCAAATCATAGCTGTGCAAGCAGATCGCCAAGTGGCATCACAATGAGATGTGAATACCTATGTGTTATGCTGGAGAGTTTTTCAGAAGCCTCCCCATGAAGGCATGTCATATTTACATGATATAGCATGAAATAAGGCAATGCAAGGGCGATCAGGATCCATTGAGGTCTGTTTGGCCACACTTGTGAAGATGCCGCTAACCATTTCTGTGGGTCCTGGCAAACCCAGCTGTGCATCACTATGGTAACCTGCCTTCTCATAATCTGGATCAGCAGAGGGGAAGATGCCAAGCTCTGCCATCTGCTGCGAGAATACCAGTGGCTACCATGCAGAATTGAGCTTGCACACATGCTGTAATGTTAGTTATGGCCTGAAACTTGAGTGCACCTTCTGGCAAGCCTGTTGTACTGCTGACCTATGGCATGATGTACAGTGGCACAGAGGAAAATCTTCCCTGTAAACATCTGATGTAGCACTACCTTCACTTCAGCAACCATAAAAGAGTAAATCAAATGTTAAACTGCACCATCACTTATCTGTAGACTCGTACCTGTGGCAACAGGTCCCTTTCCCTTCATCCTGATCTGCTACTGCCCTCGCAATGGTTGCTGAAGGGTTGAGATGCCTTTTAATGCTCTCCAGAAGCTTTCTAAATTTTTGTCCCCCCTTGTGACACTTTTTATTGTCCCCATCACTTTAAATTTGACTTATACAATTTTTGTCTCTTATCAGTGTAAAATCAGCTGTTTGTACCTGGAGTTGTGAATGATTGCGTGAATAAAAATTGTATGTTATTATTACTTGGGATTCTAGGGGATCTTAAAGCAGTGCAAACCAGAATAGAACTGTTTTACACATCAAGCCAAAAATAACCTTCCTTGTTTCAAGATGCCTATAGTATTCTCAATAATGTTTCTGGTGGCTTCATGTGCCTCAATGTATTACAATTCACCTTGGCCATTGTAAGGGTTTTCAGAGTCAAGGTTAAAGGGAATGCTTTTGGTCTGCTAGAGACCATCCATCCCATCTGGTTTCTCTTTCAAATAATCTAGGTACAGAGGATTGCCTTAAATAATAAAATCCTGAAGCAGGCAATGACCTGCATGATCCTTTTATTCCTGGTCATTGATCGCAGGACATTGATTGAGTAGCGTCTTCTATTTCTGCTGATGCTTTTCCATGGGGAAAGCAATAAAGCTGTTTGTTGTGGCAAACAACACATCAGTAACCTACTTGTTGCTTTTGTGTCCTATATATTAACTGTTGCATTTGTCCCTGAGGTACCTTGTAACTAAATGCATAAATGTTCATCTTCACAGCCACTGTCAAGCCTGTCTGTGTTGTCAACATTGTCTGCAGGTCAGAATCCAGCATACAGTTACTGCCTCCTTGTTGAAGCAAAACCTGTGTAAGGAGTTGAAGGAAGGAAGAAAGAAAGACTTGCATTTATATAGCGCCTTTCATGACCACCGGACATCCCAAAATGCTTTACAGCCAATGAAGTACTTTTGTTGTAATGTGGGAAACGCGGCAGCCAATCTGCGCACAGCAAGCTCCCACAAACAGCAATGTGATAATGACCAGACAATCTGTTTTAGTGATGTTGATTGAGAGATAAATATTGGCCCTTCGAAATAGTGCCATGGGATCTTTTACGTTCACCTGAGAGGGCAGATGGGGCCTTGGTTTAACGTCTCATCCGAAAGATGGCACCTCCGACAGTGCAGCATTCCCTCAGCACTGCAGTGGAGTGTCAGCCTAGATTTTCATGCTCAAGTCTGTTGAGTGGGACTTGAACCCACAACCTTCTGACTCAGAGGCGAGTGTGCTGTATTGATTTCTATGTGGGTTCAATGACGACACATTCATGAAAGAGAATGTCTTTTTATCTAAAGTATGTTCAACTCAGTTAACAGCATTACAGGAGACACCATCTTAGAGATCCATCTAAAACGAAACTAAAACTAAACTCCTTCTCTCCCATGCCCTCTGCTGGTAAGGCATAAATAATCAAAAAGGCAAATATGCTGGTAAGGCACAATAATCAAACAGGCAAATACCATCACTATTTGCTGATATCATTACATCTCCCTTTCTTAAAACAAAAGTATTTTACTTTTATCTAACAACATGTTTTCTTTGTATTACTCTGCATTTTAACTTTAACACTTAATGAACTTACATTATCATTATCATTATCAATGTTTTTTAACCTTGTTTTGTGTGTTCACATGAAATATGTAAATACACTAGAACTTGAAGAGAGAATAAGATAACATTACTTCCTTCTATAACAAGAGTCCTTAAACTTGCTCAATGAGTCTCTCAGGAGGCTTCACGCGTCTTGAGGATTTTCTGATTGATTGTCCTTGAATCTGAGTTGTTGCCTCAGATGATGATTTCTCAGCTGTGTGATCAGGTTGTTCAACAGTATCAGTCTTTTGACCTGCTGTGTGATCAAGTTGTTCAACAGTATCAGTCTTTTGACTTGCTGTGGCTGGTCCCATGAGAAGATCTCGACGATTTCTTCGCAGAACAGCACCCTCATCTGTCTGAATGGTGTATGATCTTGGTTGAACTTCACTCAGGACAGTTCCCTTCTGAGTCCATGGCCTAGAAATTCAGTAAGGCCCCGCCAGGTCTTTAGCGCCCGAAATTTAGCGCTCGCCCGGATTCCCGTAGCGCCCACCTGAAATTCAGTTGCGACGGGCCAAGACGGAGGCGGGCGCTATTGCAGGGTTTGGCCGCCTCGCTTGGGGCGATGAAAGTCTATTTCAGGCGTCCAGCTGCCGCTGCGCCACCCGATGCGGTGCGGCAGGCTGGGGTACTGCAGGCCTCCTCCTTCTCTTAAGGAGGAGCTGCCTGCAGCCGTGAGATCGCCGCTGGATTCCCCCGGCAAATGAGCCCGGCACCACGGAGAAGTGCCGGGCTCGCGGGAGTCAGACAGCAATGCCGCGGGGGGGTGGTGCAGGAGTCCGGGGAGGGAGGTGCAGCCATGCGGCCACCGGGAAAGCGGCCGGCCGCCCCTCCAGCTTTATGCGCCGGCCTCTCGGAGCTGCAAGGCCCCGTTTTTCAAACATTGTTTGCGGCCGCTGCGGGCGAGGCGGCCGCAACTGAATTTGGCCTTCGGCACGGAATCGCGTTGGAACCGGGGCGCTGCGCACACCGATGACGTCATCGGTGCCGGCGCAGCGCTACCGGCTAACGCCGCTGTTAGGGACCAACTTAATTTCAGGCACTAAAAAACTTCCGGCGCAACCCACTCTTTCGCCCCTAAGTGGGCGCAAACGCGACTGAATTTCTAGGCCCATATGTTTGTTTTGTCTTTGAACCTTACTTGGTCACCAGTGTGGAGTTCAGGTAGGTTTTGTGTTCCTCTGTCATAGTAGTACTTTTGCTTTTCTTTCTGTTGTTCTTTGAACTTCCTCACTTTCTCCCCCTCTTTTGTTTTCAGGAGGTTCTCCGGGATGGGTAGGTTTGACCTTAGCAGACGTCCCATAAGGAGTTGGGTTGGTGACATACCACACTCGAGCGGCGTTGTGCGGTATACAAGCATGCTCTGGTAGAAGTCAGTTCCACTGTCTTTCGCCTTGTACATCAGTCTTTTCACTGTCTGGACCAATTTTTCCACTAGTCCATTGGACTGTGGAAAGTGAGGACAAAGTCCCACTCTTTGGCAAAGTGTCGGAAACTTGCATTGTAAAACTGGGGTCCGTTGTCTGTGAAGACCTCGCTTGCCACGCCATGTCTGGAGAATATGGCTTTCATACATGTTATCACAGCATCTGCAGTGGTGATGTACAGTCTACAAACCTCTGGATACAGGGAGTAATAGTCTGTGACTACAAGATAGTCCTTCCCTTGACATACGAATAGGTCAGCGCCTACCTTCTGGTAAGGTCTGTCTGGCGCTGGGTGTGGCTTTAGTGGTTCTACCGGATTGCTTGCTCGATATTTCAGGCATATTGTGCAGTTTGACACCTCATTTGTCACATCTTGGTTGATTCGTGGCCAGTACATCACCTCTCGTGCTCTTTTCTTACACTTTTCGATTCCCAGATGTCCTCCATGGATCCTTTTTAGCATCTCTTTTCTCAGACTCTTTGGGATAACTATTTTACTTCCTTTGTAGATGATGTCTTTGACCACTGATAGTTCCGCCCTGCAGTTCCAGTACGCTGCCATGTCAGGTGAGCAGTCTTGCTTCATGTTGGGCCATCCATCCAAGATGCTTTTCCTCAGTCGTCTCATTGTTTCATCTTTGTTTGTCTCAGTCTTTATGAGCTCCATTTTTGCATCTGCTATGGGCAGTGCACTTGTGATCATGTCCACGTAGGCGTTCACTTTTTCATCCATTTTGGTGTTTGCGGGCTCTCCTGGGTCAACAGCTCTGGACAACGTGTCTGCTATGTACATCAGCTTACCCGGCGTGTACGCAACATTCAGTGTATAGCGTTGCAGCCTGATCATCATTCTTTGTATTCTAAGCGGACAACTATTTAGTGGCTTTTGGAACAATGCAATCAAGGGCTTATGGTCAGCCTCTGCACTGATTGCTTGTCCTGCCACAAACTGGTGAAATCTTTCACAGGCGTATGTGATGCTGAGCAGCTCCTTTTCTATTTGAGCATATCGCGTCTCCGCGTCTGTCATTGAGCGCGATGCATATGCAATAGGTTGCCAGTAGTCATACTTTGCAGAAGAATGGCACCGAGCCCACTCTGTGATGCATCTGATGATATCTTGATGGGTCTCGCTGGGTCATAAAACCTCAGAACTGGTTCCTCTGTGAGCAGTTTCTTTAGATCGCTCCATGACTTCTCATGCTCATGATTCCATTCCCATTCTATGTTCTTTTCAGTTAGTTGTCTCAGTGGCGCCATCTTTTCTGAGAGGTTGGATATGAATTTACCCATGTAGTTGATCATTCCATTAAACCTCTGCACATCTTTTTTGCATTGTGGCTTTGGCATATTCTCAATGGCGGACACCTTTCTGGGATCTGGTCTGATGCCCTCACTGCTAAGGATATCTCCCACGAATGTCAGTTCTGTCACCCCGAGCTGGCATTTCTCTCTATTCAGCTTCAGGTTTGTTTTCCTTGTTGCTTCCAGCACTTTTTTCAGTCTCGTCATGCTCAGTTCTCGTGGTTCCCCATACTATGATGTCATCCATTGATGTATCAACTCCCTCCAGGTGCTCATAGATCATATGGATAGTTTTGTGATACACTTCAGGAGCTGAGGCAATGCCAAATGGTAATCTTAGGAATCTGTATCTGCCAAATGGACTGTTGAACGTGCACAGTCTTGAACTTACCTCGTCCAGTTTAATCTGCCAAAATCCTGATGATGCATCTAACTTGCTGAAATACTTTGCATTTGCAAACTGTGACATGATTTCCTCACGTGTAGGAAGCTTGAAGTGCTCTCTCTTTATTGCTCTGTTTAGATCTCTTGGATCCAGGCAAATTCTGAGCTTTCCATTCTTTTTGTCCACAACAACGAGGGAACTCACCCACTCAGTTGGCTCATCTATCTTCTGAATCATGTTCAGGCTTTCCATCCTGTCCAACTCTGCCTTCAGTTGCTTTTGAAGAGCAAACGGAACTTTTCTGCATGGATGTATGACCGTTGGCATACTTTTATCTACTCTGATCGTGTGTTCTCCTGGAAGGCAGCCTAGACCCTGAAATAGGTCATTGTACTCTTTCATGAGTTCATCATAGACTGTCTCTCCTTCGCTTTCCACAACGAGGACTCTCTTTACCAGGTTCAGTCTCTCACAGGCTTTTAAACCTAGTATGGCTTGCACATCCTTTGGCACCACGATTAATGCTAGCGTGTGCTCTCTGTCCTTGTGTGTCACTTTGACAATGCATCTTCCTTTCACTGGTATATCAGTACCTGAGTATCCTGTCACTTTCACTTTGATTCCATGTATCTTTGGTCTGGGTCTAATTTTCTTAAAATCAGTCTCTGATATCACATTAACTTGTGCTCCAGTATCCAATTTAAATGGAATGTGTATGTCATTCACTTTTAGTGTCAACATCCAGTCTCTTTTTTCTTTTTTGTTTTCAGACACAACATCTACATAGAACTCCTCTATCTCGCTTTCATCTACTGCATGGACCTTGCTTTGTTGCGCTTGGTTCTTGCAGCAACGGGCATAATGGTTGTTTTTGTTGCAACTATTGCATGTTTTACCATATGCTGGACACTTTTTTGGTGGATGCTGTGTACCGCATCGACTACATGACTTTCGATTGTCCCTTTCATTTTTGTTCGCTGGCCACGCCTCTTTTTTCACATTGGCGCTCTTTTTGTTAAACAGTTTGTGTCCGTTCTTTCTCACTGCATCCACGTTGCAGCTACTGTCACTGAACAGCTCCTTTGCCTGCGACTTCACAGTCTCTGTAGCCCTACACAGTGCTATGGCTTTTCCCAGGTCTAGATTTTGCTCTCTTAGCAGTCTTTCCCTTAGACCATTATCTGGAATGCCACACACCAGTCTGTCTTTTATCAGCGAGTCTGTCAGTCCCCCAAATTCACACGTTTTGCTTCTGTTTCTCAGTTCAGTCACATACTGATCAATAGTCTCTCCCGTTTTCTGTACACATGTGAAAAATCTGTGCCTCTCAAACGTCACGTTACGTTTAGGTATGCAGTAGGCCTCAAACTGTTCCATTATTTTATCCAGCTTCATTTTGTCTCCATCAGCAGCGAATGTGAAGTTATTATACACCTCCAGCGCTTTCATTTTATCACTTTTCTCGTCAGCTCCAATTGCCGCTAAATACAACTCCAAACATTGTTTGAATCTCCTCCAATTTTCAGCCACATTACCTGTCAACTGAAGCTTCGCCGGTGGGTGTAATCCTACCATTTTTTCACTTCGTTAGCTATTCTCCAATGGTAAGTAACGATGTTCTCTTTTGGCTTGCTAATATGTGGAGAGCTGATTTAACTTCAGATTTTTCCTCTTCATCTCTTTCAATCACTTCTGACACCATGTATTGATTTCTATGTGGGTTCAATGACGACACATTCATGAAAGAGAATGTCTTTTTATCTAAAGTATGTTCAACTCAGTTAACAGCATTACAGGAGACACCATCTTAGAGATCCATCTAAAACGAAACTAAAACTAAACTCCCTCTCTCCCATGCCCTCTGCTGGTAAGGCATAAATAATCAAACAGGCAAATATGCTGGTAAGGCACAATAATCAAACAGGCAAATACCATCACTATTTGCTGATATCATTACATGTGCTACCAACTTTTTTTTTATATTATACTTTATTGAACATTAAGAACATTTACAACATTGTGATCATTACATTGTATGATACAAATCAATTCCACTGCTTTGCACAGCCATTCTGCCACCACATTTTAACATCAAAACCTGAAGTTTAATTTGTCACCTGTAACATATATTAATCGATTGTACTTTAAAAATTGGTTGTAAAATACTGTCTTTAAATTCCTTTCTGAATAAAACATCCACAGAGCCTTATAATGATCTTTTAGCTTATATTTAAAATACTCTTTTAGATTGATTCACCTCCCCTTAAAAAACAGAGCATTCCTTCTTTGCACAATCATGAATCTAGCCAAACTGAACATTAAATTAATTGCCGCTCCGCTAGACTCGGGCAGACTCTCCTGCAATCCCCATCTCAAAATTGAGCCCCACAGGATTCCCATTCTCGCTCTTCGGTCCCCACCCAGCACAAAAGCTTCACACAACTGTCGAACATAGTACTTAAAGTCATTTAACTGCGGACATAACACCAGTAAATGGGGCAGAGTCTCATCCCGTGTCCCAAAAATTGGGCAAGTTGTCGCCTCCACTCGTCCAATCTTGCACAAGACCGTCATGGTAAAAATCCGGTTATGAGCCAATTTGAAATCCAGTTCAATCCATTCTGGCCATTTAAAATTCGCCCACACTCCCTTCCAAATCCTGTTGAAGTCCAGCAGTGGGTATATACTCTGCCAAAACTCCTGACCAGCAGGTGTCTTGAATATCCATTCTCTGAATACCTCATAGAAATCTCGAGTATTACAGTTGTCAAATTGGACCAACTCTCCCCCTTTCTCCAGTACAAAGCTTGGAAAAGCAGGACGCATTTTACTTCCTTTGGAGATTTCCGCATTTATTTCTTCCATCCAATCCTGTGGCATTGCCCTCACAATCTTCTCATACATGATTCCTATTGCTTTTCCTTCTACCTCCTAAACCTCCTCCCACACCATGGCTTCCGGCAACCAACCTGGAATCACCTCGTATAATACATCTTTCACCGATATAATCCCAGCTTTTATAAAAGCTTGATGAAATAAAACCTCTCCTTCGATGTTGACCCACCTGTTCAAAAATAAGGGCTGTTCTAAAAATTCCTCAGCCCCCTTGGGCATAAACTGCACACTCTTTAAAAATTGGGCCCAAGTCTCTACAACCCCTTTATAAAACCTAGGGAGCAGTTTAATCAATTTCAAAAACATATTATTGTATTCCATATACAATATCCCCTGCCCTCCTATCCCACTTTGTTTTAAAAAATGCTCAAAACAACTCTTTCAAAAACTTGTATTTGACTTCTGAAGAAATCTCTTCACCCATTTGATTCTAAAGGATTTCTTCTTCAAATCAATATCTGGAAAATTGAGTCCTCCCTGATTTCTCCGCCCAATGATGGCACCAAGGCTGGTTTACCTTCCCATAAAAACCTCACACAAGCCTCTCGGATGGACATTTCCGCCCACTCAGGAATATCCTCCACCATCAATAAGTACCATAGCTTAGATAGCAGGAGAGCAGACACCACTGTCGCTCTTCCTTGCACTTTCAACCACCTTCTTTCCTATCTTCCCAAAATCTTTTTAATTTTCATAACCTTCGGTTCCCAATTTAATCGATCCACTTCATCCCTGTCTTTCTTGCACCCCATATGCACCCCCAGAACTTCCAAAACCTCCACCACCTTAAAGGGACATACCCCCAACCATTCCCCCCTACCCCTCCCTGCAACCAGGCATTGGGACTTACTATAATTCACTCTGGCTCCTGAAGCTCTACAATATTCCTCCACTACATCCATAGCTTTCCTCACTGACTCCCCATTTCTCGGTTGTGTCATCTGCATATTGGTGTATCACCGACACCAGCCCAGAACTGGGGACCACAATCCCAACTACACCTTGTTTCTTTCGCATCATGTAACCTAATGGTTCTGCTACCAATGTGTACAACAATGGGGACAGGGGACAACCCTGCCTCACTGATTTCTGTATCAGAAAATACTTAGATAAAAAACCATTACATTTAACGCAGCTAAATATGTTTGAATAAAAAATCCTTATCCACTGAATGAAATTTTCCTTGAAATCAAATGCTTCCAAAACCTTCAATAAAAACTCATGAGCGACCCTATCAAAGGCTTTCTCTTGATCTACCTTTAATACATAAGCCTCCCTCCCACTCTCTTCCATGAACTCTATCGCATCTCGGATTGAGACCACAGAGTCTGCGATGTCCCGGCCTATGACTCCACAGGACTGAGAGGGCCAAACTATCTCCGGTAACACCTCCTTCAAACGATTTGCCATAACCCTCGCCAAGATCTTATAATCCACATTTAATAATGTGATGGGCCTCCAATTCTTCAGATCCCGTCTATCCCCTTTATTTTTATATAAGCTAAGCTTATGATACCTCTCCTCATAGATGGGGCCAGGCTTCCCTCAATTTTAATTTCCTTAAAAACTTCTAAGAGCAATGGACTTAAAATCTCGAAAAATTCTTTATAAAATTCTGCACTTAGTCCATCGGACCCTGGGCTTTTCCCCCCCTTCATTCAACTTATTGCTACTTTTATTTCCGCTAATCCTACTTCTTTGTCACACATGCTTCTCTCATCCTCCTTTAAACCCTCTTCAATAAAAGCAGCAACCTTCTCCATTGCCAATTTGGAAATGTCTTCTTTTGTATATAACTCTTGATAGCCGCCTCTAAAATCTCCCCACTTTCATAAATAATCTTCTCCCCAACCTTCAACTCTTCAATTAATGATAATCTCTGTCTCAGCTTCTCTTGCTCTAGAAAATATCTAGTGCATCTTTCGCCCTCCAATGCATCTCTAGCCTTTGAACGGAGAATGGCCCCCTTGCATTTTTCAGCTTGCAATAATTCCCACTCTTCCTTTAGCACCCGGAACTTAGTCTCAGCTCCCTTATCCCCTCCGTCAACTGCTTTACAGACATCCGTAAACCTTTTGTTTATATTCTCTTCTCGATGCTGGTTAGCTGCCGCCCTCTTTTTCCCATAACGTACCAAAAAAACTTTTACCTCATATTTGAAATTGTCCAACCAAACTCTTCTTTCTTTCAAGAGCAAAGGTTCCTTCCGAGCATTCTTTATTATATTTATAATCCCTTCTTTATAAGCAATTTCTTTCAGGTATTGATTGTTTAAAATCCACACCCCTGAACCGATCTTAACTCTGCTGTTCCTAATTCTAAAACCAAAGCCGAGTGATCACTAAAAAATACTTTTTTATAATAAATCTCCATCACCTCCGAACTTAACCCTTCCCGCATTAACACAAAATCTATTCTGCTCTGTTTTAAAACATCACCCACCCAACCTGCTCTGGAGAACTCCCTTTTTATGGGTTTCCGGTCCCTCCATAAGTCTCTCAAATTTAAATTTGCCATCATTTTTACAATCATCCCGCTGGAGTTATCATCCTTAAAGGTCATCTGGGCTGAAATGTCCATCCGAGATAAAAATACATTAAAATCCCCCACTATACAAGGATTTTCCACCTCTGCCGCTTCAGTGAATAACCCCCGAAAAAACTTGCGACGCTTGCAATGGTCGTTCAGTGCATAGATATTAAAGAGATCGCAATTAAATCCCTCCATTTTTACCCTTAGCTGTAAAAATCTCCCCTCAGTGTCCTTGTCCACCAAGGCAACGTTCTCTTTTATGGACGGACTCACCAAAACAGCCACCTCTCTACGGTTATTGTTTGCACAACTTGCAAACACCTCTCCCTTCCAAACCTTCTGAACTCTTTCTAGAATATCCTCATCCTCAGCTATGAACATCAAAGTAAACGGCCACGCCACGACCTGCCTGTTCGACAGCGGAAGCACGGAGAGTTTCATCCACCCAGACACGGTGAGCCACTACTCCCTCACGGTCCGGCCAACGCGCAACCGGATCTCGATGGCATCGAGGTCCCACGCCACAGACATCAGCGGCTACTGTGTTGTGACCCTGTCGGTTAAGGGCACGGAGTATAAAAATTTTAAACTCCTCGTCCTGCCCCAGCTATGCGCTGCCGTCCTACTAGGTCTAGACTTCCAATCCCACCTCCAAAGCGTCACGCTAGCATACGGCGGACCCCTCCCCCCACTCACAGTCGACAACCAACAGATTTTAAACCGCCCACCGCGTAACACCTGCGGCCTATCCACCCTCAAGGTCCTGCCACCTTCCCTGTTCGCCAACCTCACCCCCGACTGCAAACCCGTCGCTACCAAGAGCAGGCGGTACAGCGCCGGGGACAGAGCTTTCATTAGCTCCGAGGTGCAGCGTCTCCTGAAGGAGGGCATCATCGAGGGGAGCACCAGCCCCTGGCGTGCCCAGGTCGTGGTCGTTAAGACCGGCAATAAAAACCGCCTGGTCATCAACTACAGCCAGACCATAAACAGGTACACCCAGCTGGACGCATACCCCCTTCCCCGCATGTCTGATATGGTCAATCAGATCGCACAATACCGAGTATTCTCGACCATCGACCTTAAGTCGGCCTACCACCAACTCCCTATCCGCCCTGAGGACCGCCAGTATACCGCCTTCGAGGCGAATGGCCGCCTCTACCACTTCCTTAGGGTCCCCTTCGGCGTCACCAACGGGGTTTCGGTCTTCCAAAGGGAGATGGACCGGATGGTTGACCAGAACAGGCTGCACGCCACGTTCCCCTACCTAGATAACGTCACCATCTGCGGCCGCGACCGGCAGGACCATGATGTTAATCTGGAGAGATTCCTCCGTACGGCCCAACGGCTGAACCTCACCTACAATAAGGAGAAATGTGTGTTTAACACCTCGCGCCTTGCCATCCTCGGCTGTGTAGTAGAGAACGGAGTCATCGGCCCCGACCCCGAAAGAATGCGCCCCCTCATGGAGCTACCCCTCCCCCACTGTCCAAAGGCACTAAAGAGAACCCTGGGGCTCTTCGCCTACTATGCCCAATGGGTGCCCAATTATGCGGACAAAGCCAGACCCCTCATGAAGTCCACATCCTTCCCCCTTACGGAGGAAGCGTGCGCAGCCTTCTCCCTCATTAAGGGAGACATTGCCAAGGCCAGGCTGGGGTTGTTTTCCTTGGAGCAGGGAAGGCTGAGGGGGGACCTGATTGAGGTGTACAAAATTATGAGGGGCATAGATAGGGTAGATAGAAAGGAACTTTTTCCCTTAGTAGAGGGGTCAATAACAAGGGGGCATAGATTCAAGGTAAGGGGCAGGAGGTTTAGAGGGGATTTGAGGAAGAACTTTTTCACCCAGAGGGTGGTTGTAATCTGGAACTCACTGCCTGAAAGGGTGGTAGAGGCAGGAACCCTCACAACATTCAAGAAGCATTTGGATGAGCACTTGAAATGCCATAGCATACAAGACTACGGACCAAATGCTGGAAAATGGGGTTAGATTAGACAGGGACTGATGGCCAGCGCGGACGCGATGGGCCGAAGGGCCTCTTTCTGTGCTGTATAACTCTATGACTCTATGACTATCCCAAAAGGTTTCTTGCAGACACAACAAGTCCGAACCTTTAAAACCCTGCAACAACTGCTGCAATTTCTTCTCACCCCTCAGTCCGTTCATATTAATCGAGACCAATGTAATCATGGCTCCAATGAAGGGAAGTATGCCTGATAATTTCTCCATCATTTAATCTCTGGCTCGTCCCTCCTCTCATGCTCCTTCTCAACTTTTCGGGCAGCTGTTGCTTTTTCCTGCAGCCTCCGGCTCTTTTTCACCTCCTGTTTGACCCCTCCCTGCTGTTTCAGCCTCTTCCTTGCATTAATTTGGGCCCAGGAGCAGCCCTTTCTCCCTCCTTCTGCCCCTCACTAACCTTTCCCTTTCCACATGATGCCTCCCCACCCCCGACTTCCATGTCTCTGTCCCCCTCTAATTCCTCACACTCAAGCTCTTCTGCAACCCCCTGTGCCTGCTCCCCGTCAGATACTTCATCTCCCATAGAGAGTCTTCCTGCTATCGCAGTTTCTCCCACTGTGCCGCTCCCTTCGACCACATCTCCACCTCTGACCCTTGCATCCTGTTCCCTCACTCCATGGGACAATGGCGCACCTAAATTGTCCCCTTCTGACGTCTCTACCTCGCCGATCCCATCCTGCTGTCCCTTTAAGGCTCCTGCCTCTTGCACCCTCTTCCCGTCCTGCCCCCTCCCACTCACCAAGATATCCAACTCCCCACCTCTCCCCGAAGCATCCACATCCACCACACACCCCGCTCCCGCCACCTCTCCCCCCGCAGACACCAGACTCCCCAGGGGGAGCCGAACCGCACTCGACCCTCGCTGCCCGCTGCTGTCTTTGTTCCCCTCCACAGCACTCGGCGTGTTTTCCGCCATCTCCATCCCGTTCTCCGCTCCACCATCCTCTGCCTCTTCCTGTGCTCCTTTCTCCTTCATTTTACCGGCTGTGTCCTCCGACTGCACCGCTCCTCCGGCCGTTCCACTCTCATCTCCTGCTCCTTCTCCCATCTCCTCATCACTCATATTGCTCCCTTCTGCCACACACTCACAGCGGGTGGGGCCTTTGCGACACACCCCACAGCTCTCCGCCTTGCAGCTCTGAGCAATGTGTCCCGACTCACCGCAATTGTAACAATGCGGGTCTGGACAGTTTCTTACGAGATGGTCATGTCCAAGACAATAATAGCACACCTTTACTTGGTTATCATGCAGCACACGAAAGTACTGTACTTCTTCCAGTGTCTCGAACTTCATACTGTACGGCAATGACCTCACCCCCCTCTGGGAACCGCATCTTTACATACCGGGTTCCGTCTGCTACCCGTGTTCCCGGATAGTACCTCCTCTTTATTGCAGAACAGATTTTAATGTCCCACGACTCCAACTTCTTGCTTAGCACTTCGTCCTCGATGTAAACTGGCAAGTTTAAAAATGAAACCACCGCCTCCTCTGAATATAGCAGAGTCACCTCCAAGAATTTCTCACCAACTTTCAGTCTGAGTAACAGTCTTTCCACCTCCTCACGACCACTGGCCGTCACCTCGAATCCCACATTTGGCTTTGGTCGGCAAGCAAAGCAGCTTTCCTCGCCACAGTCCTCATGAACCGCCTGGATAATATCCCAAGCTCGAATCTTCTTATCCTCACACTGCCCCACCACCGTGTTTTCTTTACCAAACCTCCTGGGGTCCCGGCCCAAATCTTTGGGCCTTTTTTTTTTCCTTTCCCACCACATTGTCCTCTGAGGGGCCCTGCACTCCGGACCCCTCAGCAGCCATCTGGCTGTTTTTGTGGGCCAAAAAGGCCCTAAAACCTGAAAACAAAACCCACCACCAACTTTTTACAAAACTCCCTCCAACTCCCAGCTGCAATCAGGCAACCAGTAACACCTGGCTCACTCCTAGCCCCTCCCACCTAGAGAGTGCTACTAACTGAGCCACAGCTGACACTGTGTTCAGATGTTCCTATGTTTTCTACGGTTTCTGGATCTGTACAGACAGCTGTGTGGGTAAAGACAGCTATTGGCCATCTGGCGTTGGTGCAAGGAACCTGGTTCACATCTATCCTTTCATCCTCTTCTGCCTCCAAAATCTCAAATAGAAAGCAGCATTGAATTCAGTAGCCATTTTTAAAAAAAATAAAAAGCTGCTGGAAGCACGCAACAGGGCAGGCAGCATCTGTGGAGATGTTTTAGATGAGGAAGCTTCTTCAGAACTAAAGGATTATTTAGATGCTTTTGCTTTTATCATCCAATATATTGCTGAGATATGTACATTACCTGTGAAAAATTGAACATTTCTCCTCCAAGTAATTCCTCTTCGTTTTCAGAGAAACCATGTTGGGAATGGAGTGGGGTGGCGATAGTGGGCAACAAATGGGTAGTCGTGGGAATTTGCGATTCTAATGGGGATGCCTCATTATCATTTTACTTCCGTGTTTTGTTTCTACAATACGCATGAGCAGGCGTGTTGCGGACCTGCATGACATGATTTCATTTTGACTATTTAAAGGCCTAGTTCACAGATGCAATGAAGGAGGTTGGCATTTGAAACATTGGATTTGAAGGACAAAAGTAATCGCTATGGTTGGAAAGAGCAAAGGCTGTGCTCAGGTTTACTGACTCATCCCTGGATGTTCTGTTGGGTGCAATAAGGGCCAGAAAGGAGGTCCTCTTTCCTAGCAGTGGGAAAAAGAAACCTGTTGCCACCACAAAGTAGGCGTGGCTGGAGCTGACCGAAGAGGTGACCAAAGAAATGAGCAGTTGGAACATGACCATGAGAACCTGGGTCTAGTGTAGGAAACGTTTGAATGACCTAACCAAGTCAGGAAATTTGAGCAAAGTCACAGATTTACCGACATCCCAATGACCTAATTCACTCCCTCTCACTCTATCTTGTCAAGTTATACAAGCAACTCAACAGCCACCCCTTAAGGCTGGTTCCAGGCCTGAACTTGTTGGGGATGTTGGACTGCTGCAGTATGAAAACATCATGGTAATTCCCAGGAAATCTGGTGCAGAACAGTTAACTTCAAATTAGGCTTCTAATTGCACTGTCGGAGTTGGATTTAAATATGTTAATAAGCATCCCACCTCTCCATGGCGGGACACTCGGACAACCCGATATCCATCACTAAAAATGGCGGCGGGCACATTGTGTTGTGGTTGGATTATGCGGATTTCACAATTTAATCCTCGCCCTCTCCTGCCCATCATATGTGGGGGGGGGGGGTAATATCGAAGCCCAAGGTTTAATGAAACAATTGTATATCAGCAAAGGGATCTCTCGCGTATATATTTGATGCCAGCAGGACCGATCCTCCTGGCTGAAAAATCTGGTCTCAAAATGAAAAAATCTTTTAAAATTTGTAATGAACAGTGTTGTCTATAAAGTGGAGAACTGTTTGAAACATAGAAACTTAGAAGATAGGTGCAGGAGTAGGCCATTCGGCCCCTCGAGCCTGTTCTGCCATTTAATGAGATCATGGCTGATCATCCAAATTCAGTACCCTGTCCCTGCTTTCTCCCCATATCCCTTGATCCCTTTAGCCTTAAGAAATATATCTAACTCCTTCTTGAATATATTTAATAAGTTGGCCTCAACTGCCTTCTGTGGTAGAGAATTCCACAGGTTCACCACTCTCTGGGTGAAGTAATTCCTCCTCATCTCAGTCCTAAATGGCTTACCCCTTATCCTTAGACTGTGACCCCTGGTTCTGGACTCCCCCGCCATCGGGAACATCCTTCCTGCATCTAGTCTGTCTAGTCCTGTTAGAATTTTATAAGTTTCAATGAGATCCCCTCTCATTCTTCTAAACTCTAGTGAATATAAGCCTAATCGACCAAATCTCTCCTCATACATCATTCCTGCCATCCCAGGTATCAGTCTGGTGAATCTTCGCTGCACTCCCTCCATGCCAAGAACATCCTTCCTCAGATAAGGCGACCAAAACTGCACACAATACTCAAGGTGTGGTCTCACCAAGGCCCTGTACAACTGCAGCAAGACATCCTTGCTCCTGTACTCGAATCCTCTCGCTATGAATCGTTTTCAGTGCTCCAGTTAGTTACCCTGTCTGAAATGTGGATAAATGGTGTTTATAGATGCCTCATTCAAGAATCTTAATTTAGACAAATACATTATTTTTGATGTTGCATGCATTATAGAATGTTGGAAAGAAATACGTTCATTGATTCCACCAGGAGTAAAGAACCACTCAGTTTATGAATCCATTATATGAATGAGCTGATGTTTTAAATTCACTATTGACTGTAAATCTATCTTCATTTGCAACCTTTTAAAGCTTGCATCCTTAATCACCAACCAGCTGACAAAATAGCCCCTTGTTATTTGGCCAAGGGCAATAATAGTTGATTTGTCATATCTTTAAAACTCTCCCCAAAATTTTTTGTTTATTGTAAAAAATTACTTTATAACAGACTACAGCCCACTGTCAATTGTGGGTATTCCTGCAAATCAACGGATTATTTTTTATGAAAGAATGTCCGTTATCTCTAGCAGATGTTTCTTAACAGTAGTATAGCTTTAGAATACTCTTGCTTTTTGTTTTTTGATCAAGTGTGTAAAGACTCATTCTAGCCTTTTGGATGGTTCATTAAATCAACACGTTGTACCCACTGTGAGCTGTAATTAGTTAAGTAGCATATACGTATTGACTCTAGTATAGAGCAACAGTGGTGAACTAGAATCATAGAATATCACAGGACAGAAGGAAGCCATTCGGCCCATTGTGCCTGTGGTGGCTCTTTGAAAGATTAGTCCCACTCTGCTGCTCTTTCCTCATAGCCCTGCAATTTTTTCCGTTTCAAGTATATATCCAATTCCCTTTTGAAAATTACTGTTGAATTGCTTCCCCCACCCTTTCAGGCAGTGCATTCCAGATCATAACAACTCACTGTGTAAAAAAAAATTCTCCCCTGATTCTTTTGCCAATTACTTTAAATCTGTGCCCGCTGGCTACTGAACCATCTGCCACTGGAAACAGTTTTTCTCCATCAAATCTATCAAAACCCCTCATAATTTTGAACAGTTCTATTAACTCTCCTGTTAACCTCTGCCCTAATAAAAACAATCCCAGCTTCTCTAGTCTCTCCAGATAACTGAAGTGCCTCATTCCTGGTACCAATAAAGGGGAACCAGTGGATGTAGTATATTTGGATTTCCAAAAACCATTCAATAAGGTTGATATACCTATCAATTCGTCCAATAAAAAGCGACGAGTTAGGAACGTAACTAAAGGTTTTTATTGACTAAATAACAGAGCCCACCCTCGTGGGTGATCGGGTCCAACAAGGAGGAATACCAGCCAGTTGACTACCTTTATACCTGGGCAGGTAGGTGGAGCCATGGGCGGAGTCGGAGGTGGTCAGCCCAGGTATAACAGCGCGACAAGAGGCGACCTCGTATAGTGATACAACAGTGAGAACAGTGATAACAATACAACAGTGATAACTATAGAGTAACGATAGTGAACGATAAAAGTGGTTTACCACATTCACCCCTTGTTTAGATTTGAGTCCGGCGGGGTGAAGTGTACTACCAGTTCTGGTATGTCAGTCTGTCCGGAGGCCTCGTAAGCCTCTCCGATCGTCGCAGCGGCGGTGCTGCGTTATCCGGTGTTAATGCTGGTGTCTGCGTGGTCGGCGAAGGCTCGTGGGGTTCCGGCATGCCGTCTACCTGGGCTGGAATTGGGGGGGTGGTGGGGGGGGGTAAAGGTGGTGTCTCCGGAGTGCCCGAGGGTGCGAGGTCTCGTAAGGAGACAGTGTCCTCCCGCCCGTCTGGGTAAGCCACGTAGGCGTACTGGGGGTTGGCGTGCAGGAGGTTCACCCTCTCGACCAGGCGGTCTGTTTTATGGGCCCTCACGTGCTTTCGCAGCAAGACGGGCCCCGGAGAGGTCAGCCAGGTTGGTAGAGTGGTTCCCGTAGTCGACTTCCTGGGGAAAACAAACATTCGTTCATGGGGGGTGGCGTTAACGGCAGTGCAAAGTAGTGACCGGATGGAGTGCAGCGCTGTCGGGAGGACTTCCTGCCAGCGGGAGGTTGGGAGGCCCTTAGACTTTAAGGCTAAGAGGACGGCCTTCCATACCGTCGCGTTCTCTCTTTCCACCTGGCCGTTCCCTCGGGGGTTGTAGCTGGTGGTCCTACTTGCTGCAATACCTCTCGCTAGCAGGAACTGACGGAGTTCCTCGCTCATGAAGGAGGAGCCCCGGTCACTATGTATATAGTTCGGGAACCCGAACAAGGCGAAGAGGTCGTTCAGGCACTTGATGACCGTGGTACTGGTCATGTCTGGGCAGGGGAAGGCAAAAGGGAAACGGGAGTACTCATCAACGATGTTGAGGAAGTACACATTGCGGTCAGATGACGGTAGAGGCCCCTTAAAGTCGATGCTCAGGCGCTCGAAGGGGCGGGTGGCCTTGATCAGGCTTGCTCTGTCCGGCCTATAGAAGTGCGGTTTGCACTCGGCGCAGGTCTGGCAGTTCCTGGTCATGGTCCTGACCTCCTCGATGGAGTAGGTCAGGTTGCGGGCCTTAATGAAATGGTAAAGTCTGGTGACCCCGGGGTGGCAGAGGTCGTTGTGGAGGGTCTGAAGTCTATCAATATGCGCGCTGGCGCATGTAATTCGTGAAAGAGCATCAGGGGGTTCGTTCAGCTTACCTGGCCGGTACAAGATATCATAATCGTAGGTGGATAGCTCGATTCTCCACCTCAAGATCTTGTCATTCTTGATTTTGCCCCTCAGCTTGTTATTAAACATGAAAGCAACCGAACGTTGGTCGGTGAGGAGGGTAAATCGTTTGCCTGCCAGGTAATGCCTCCAGCGCCGTACCGCCTCCACAATTGCCTGGGCTTCCTTCTCGACCGACGAGTGTCGGATCTCGGGGCCCTGTAGGGTCCTTGAGAAGAAGGCCACCGGCCTCCCCTCCTGGTTAAGGGTAGCGGCTAGGGCGAAGTCGGATGCATCGCTCTCCACTTGGAAGGGGATGGACTCATCCACTGCGTGCATTGTGGCCTTGGCTATGTCTCCCTTGATGAGGGAGAAGGCCGCGCACGCTTCCTCCGTGAGGGGGAAGGATGTGGACTTCATGAGGGGTCTGGCTTTGTCCGCATAATTGGGCACCCATTGGGCATAGTAGGCGAAGAGCCCCAGGGTTCTCTTAAGTGCCTTAGGGCAGTGGGGGAGGGGTAGCTCCATGAGGGGGCGCATTCTTTCGGGGTCGGGGCCGATGAGTCCGTTCTCTACTACACAGCCAATGATGGCAAGGCGCGAGGTGTTAAACACACATTTCTCCTTATTGTAGGTGAGGTTCAGCCGTTGGGCCGTACGGAGGAATTTCTCCAGATTCACGTCATGGTCCTGCCGGTCGCGGCCGCAGATGGTGACGTTATCTAGATAGGGGAATGTGGCCTGCAGTCCGTTCTGGTCAACCATCCGGTCCATCTCCCTTTGGAAGACCGAGACCCCGTTGGTGACACCGAAGGGGACCCTAAGGAAGTGGTATAGGCGCCCATTCGCCTCGAAGGCGGTGTACTGGCGGTCCTCGGGGTGGATAGGGAGTTGGTGGTAGGCCGACTTAAGGTCGATGGTCGAGAATACGCGGTATTGTGCAATCTGATTGACCATGTCAGATATGCGGGGAAGGGGGTATGCGTCCAGCTGGGTGTATCTGTTTATGGTCTGGCTGTAGTCGATGACCAGGCGATTTTTATCGCCGGTCTTAACGACCACGACCTGGGCACGCCAGGGGCTGTTGCTCCCCTCGATAATGCCCTCTTTCAGGAGGCGCCGCACCTCAGAGCTAATGAAGGCTCTGTCCCCAGCGCTGTACCGCCTGCTCTTGGTAGCGACGGGTTTGCAGTCGGGGGTGAGGTTAGCGAACAGGGAAGGTGGCGGCACCTTGAGGGTGGATAGGCTGCAGGTGTTACGCGGTGGGCGGTTTAACATTCGCTGGTTGTCGACTGTGAGTGGGGGGAGGGGTCCACCGTATGCTAGGGTTACACTTTGGAGGTGGGATTGGAAGTCCAGCCCTAGTAGGACGGCAGCGCAGAGCTGGGGGAGGATGAGGAGTTTAAAATTTTTATACTCCGTACCCTTAACCGACAAGGTCACAACACAGTAGCCGCTAATGTCCGTGGCGTGGGACCTCGATGCCATCGAGATTCGGTTGCGCGTTGGCAGGACAGGGAGGGAGTAGTGGCTCACCGTGTCCGGGTGGATGAAGCTCTCCGTGCTTCCGCTGTCGAACAGGCAGGTCGTGGCGTGGCCGTTTACTTTGATTTCCATCATCGACTTGGACAGGTGGTGTGGGTGGGCTTGATTCAGAGTGACGGAGGCTAGTGTGTAGGTAAGCGAGTCGTTGTCGTCTGCGGGCGAGGCGGTCGTCGGGTCCGGGGGCCCGGTGGCAGTCGGGCGTGGTGGGTAAAATGGCGTCTCCCACGAGGTAGGACAAAATAGCGGAGAAGATGGCTGCCCCCATAACTCACATGAGGCACTATTGGGGTCGGTTGCCTTGATCAAAGATGGCCGCCCCCATGACTCACGTGTGGGGATGCTGACCTCAGTTGCCTTGAAAGAAGATGGCCGCCCCCACAGTTCGCATGAGGCACTGCTGGCCTCTGAAGATCCGCTCCTGCAGGCCTTAGAGAAGTGGCCTTTCTTCCTGCAGGTTGAGCAGGTAGAGTTCCTGGCTGGGCAGCATGACCTCGGGTGCTTCTCCTGGCCGCAAAAGAAGCAGCCGGCGGCCCGATCGCGGGTGCCCGATGTCGGAGCCGGTACCGGGGGTGGCGGTCCCGGTCGGGTCCGGGACGCCGACGCTGAGGTAGGTCCCGGGGGCGGCGCTGCGAAGGGTATTGCGGTAGGGGTCGGGCCCGAGTCCCAGGGTCGCGAGCAGTACCTGGAAAACGCCTCCTGGTCCTGATGGGCCACCTCTAGGGAGAGAGCGAGGGCTTCAGCTTTGTCCAGGTCGAGGTCTTTAGCTTCAAGCAGTCTTTGCCGTGAGTAGTCGGACCGTAGGCCTTTCACAAAGGCATCGCGGATATTATCTTCTGTATTTTCAACAGCCGTCACCGCTTTAAAGTCACAGTTCCTGCCGAGTGCTCTTAGCGCCCGTAAAAATTCAGCTACAGACTCTCCTGGCTGTTGCGGGCGGGATCTCAGGAGGTGCCTGGTGTACATGTAATTTACCGGGCTCCGGTACTGCTGTTTCAGTAGGTTGATAGCGGCCTCGTATGTAGTCGTGTCCTGGATGAGTGCGTATACTCTCGGGCTCGCTTGGGCGTTCAGAACTCTTAGTTTGGATCTCTGAGGGACGCCGGATTCTTCCAGGTAGGATTCGAAGCAGTCCAGCCAGTGTTTGAAGTTGAGGGCTGAGTTTGCTGCCTGTGGGTTTAGATCCAGGTACGGTGGTTTGAGGGCTTGCAGCCAAGCCGGCTGGTGTGGCTGGTGTAGCCCGGTGTCTGAAAGCTGCTGTGGCTGTGCTTCTGGGAGGGCTTCTGGCTGGCCAGTGGTAGACATCTTTAAAATTTAGTCAATAAAATTGATATACCTATCAATTCGTCCAATAAAAAGCGACGAGTTAGGAACGTAACTAAAGGTTTTTATTGACTAAATAACAGAGCCCACCCTCGTGGGTGATCGGGTCCAACAAGGAGGAATACCAGCCAGTCGACTACCTTTATACCTGGGCAGGTAGGTGGAGCCATGGGCGGAGTCGGAGGTGGTCAGCCCAGGTATAACAGCGCAACAAGAGGCGACCTCGTATAGTGATACAACAGTGAGAACAGTGAGAACAATACAACAGTGATAACTATAGAGTAACGATAGTGAACGATAAAAGTGGTTTACCACAAAGGTGCCATATCAAAGGTTGTTATGCAAGATAAGGGCTCATGGGGTTGCAGGTCACATATTAGCACAAATAGAGGATTGGTTAATGGACAGAAAACAGAGTAGGGACAAATGGGTCATCAGGTTCACAGGCTATAACTAGTGAGGTGCCACAAGGATCAGTGCTTGGGCCTCAGCTATTTACAATTTATATTACTGACTTAGATGAAGGCACCAGGTGTAATGTATCCAAGTTTGCTGATGATACAAAGCTAGGTGGGAAAGTAAGCTGTGAGTGGGGACACATAGAGCCTGAAAAGGGATATCGACAGACTAAGTGAGTGGGCAATAAGGTGGCAGATGGAGAAAAATGCGGGAAAATGTGAGGTTCTTCACTTTGGTAGGAAGAATAGAAAAACAGAATATTTTTTAAATGTTGGGAAACTATTAAACGTTGGTGTTCAGAGAGATTTAGGTGTCCTCATACAGGAAACAGAGAGTTAGCATGCAGGTACAACAAGCAATTAGGAAGGCAAATGACATGTTGGCCTTTATTGCAAGGGGGTTGGAGTATAAGAGTAAGGAAGTCTTGCTACAATTGTGCAGGGCTTGGCGAGACCACACCTGGAGTACTGTGCACAGTTTTGGTCTCCTTATCCAAGGAAGGATATACTTGCTTTAGAGGTGCTGCAACGAAGGCTCACTAGATTGATTCCTGGGGTGAGAGGGTTGTCCTACGAGGAGAGATTGAGTAGAATGGGCCTATATTCTCTGGAGTTTAGAAGAATGAGAGGTGATCTCATTGAACCATATAAGATTCTGAGGGTGATTGACAGGATCGATGCTGAGAGATTGTTTCCCCTGGCTGGAGAGACTAGAACTAAGAGGCACTGTCTCAGGATAAGGGGTCGGCCTTTTAAGACTGAAATGAGGAGGAATTTCTTCACTCAGTGGGTTTTGAGTCTTTGGAATTCTCTGCCCCAAAGGGCTGTGGCGACTTAGTCGTTTAGTATATTCAAGGCAGGGATAGATAGATTTTTGGACTCTAGGGGAATCAAGGGATATGGGGATAGGGCAGGAAAGTGGAGCTGAGGTCGAAGATCAGCCATGATTTTATGGAATGGCAGAGCAGGCTTGAGGGGCCGTATGGCCTACTCCTGCTCCTAATTCTTATGTTTTTATGTTCTCCAGTCTGAAAAACAACCATTCATAGAAACATAGAAGATAGGAGCAGGAGTAGGTCATTTGGCCCCTCGAGCCTGCTCCGCCATTCAATGAGATCATGGCTGATCATCCAAATTCAGTACCCTGTTCCTGCCTTCTCTCCATATCTCTTGATCCCTTTAGCCTTAAGGAATATATCCAACTCCTTCTTGAATATATTTAATGAATTGGCCTCTACGGCCTTCTGTGGTAGAGAATTCCACAGGTTCACCACTCTCTGGGTGAAGAAAGTCCTCCTCATCTCAGTCCTAAATGGCTTACCCCTTATCTTTAGACTGTGACCCCTGGTTCTGGATTCCCCGACCATCGGGAACATCCTTCCCGCATCTAGTCTATCTAGTCCTGTTAGAATTTTATAAGTTTCAATGAGATCCCCTCTCATTCTTCTAAACTCCAGTGAGTATAAGCCCAATTGACCCAATCTCTCCTCATACGTCATTCCTGCCATCCCAGGTATCAGCCTGGTGAATCTTCGCTGCACTCCCTCCATGGCAAGAACATCTTTCCTCAGATAAGGCGACCAAAACTGCACACAATACTCAAGATGTGGTCTCACCAAGGCCCTGTACAACTGCAGCAAGACATCCTTGTTCCTGTACTCAAATCCTCTCGCTACGAAGGCCAACACACCATTTGCCTTCTTAACCGCCTGCTGCACCTGCATGCTTACCTTCAGCGCCTGGTGTACAAGGACACCCAGGTCTCGTTGCACTTCCCCTTCTCCCAATCTATTGCCATTCAGATAATAATCTGCCTTCCTGTTTTTGCCACCAAAGTGGATAACCTCGCATTTATCCATGTTATATTGCATCTGCCATGCTTCTGCCCAATCACCCAACCTGTCCAAATCATACTGGAGTTTCTCGGCATCCTCCTCATAGCACACACGCCCACCCAGTTTTGTGTTGCCTGCAAACTCGGAGATATTACATCTAGTTCCCTCGTCTAGATCATTAATATACACTGGCCCAGAAATTTGGGTCGGGGGCTTCCCGCGGGTCCAAGCCCCTGTCCTACACTTACCTAGCGCGCCGGCAGTTGAGCTCTGGGCCTGCATAGAATTCCTCTCCGGGGCCTGGCCCAGAGGCTGGCGCGCTGTGCTGGCGTGTCCCAGGGACGTAGTTAGTGCAATGCGTCCCCTGGGATCACGTGATCACATGGGCAGCCAATCGGAGGAGGGAAAAGCCCATTCATAAGATTGACAGAAAAACCTGTCAAAACGTATGAATGCTGAGGGCCCAAAACAGTAGTTAACCTTCAAATAAATTTTTAAAAAATCACACTTTTAAATAAACTATAAATTACATTGAATAACTATTTTAAACAATAATTTAAATTTTTGAAAAAAATAATTTTATAAAAAAACGGGGCTAAAAATAAACTTACCTTGCTTTAAAGTTTTTAAAAATAACAAACCTGTGGAAAAAATGTTTTAATTTTAATTAATTGACCACTTACCTTTTAAAATGCAGTCCTTACGCCTGTTTTTTACATTTCTAAAATCTAAAGACTTACCCTCACGGAAAAACCTGTAAAAAAAAACGTAAGTTCAAAGCGCACGCGCAGACTCCCGCGCGCATGCGTTCGACTCTGAACCCCTTTGTTCAGAGGATCGGAAGTGCCGGTTTCCCACGCATGCCTAGTGCATGCAAGGAACCGGCACTTCCATCGGGTCCACGCGTGAGTACCCCATGCGTACTCACGCGTTGGGACCCAAATTTCTGGGCCATTGTGAATAGCTGGGGTCCAAGGACCAATCCCTGCGGTACCCCACTAGTCACTGCCTGCCACTCAGAAAAAGACCCGTTTATTCCAACTCCTTGCTTTCTGTCTGCCAACCAGTTCTCTATCCAAGTCAATACCTTGCCCCAAATCCTATGTGCCTTAACTTTACACGCTAATCTTTTATGCGGGACCGACCTTATCGAACACCTTTTGAAAGTCTAAATACATCACATCCACTGGTTCTCCCTTATCTATTTTACCAGTTACATCCTCAAAAAATTCCAGTAGATGGGCAGCATGGTGGCATAGTGGTTAGCACAGCGCCAGGGACCCGGGTTCGAATCCGGCCTCGGGCAACTGTCTGTGTGGAGTTTGCACATTCTCCCCGTGTTTGCATGGGTTTCCTCCGGGTGCTCCGGTTTCCTCCCACAGTCCAAAGATGTGCGGGTTAGGTTGATTGGCTATGATAAATTGACCCTTAGTGTTAGGGGGATTAAATACGTGGGGTTACGGGGATAGGGTGGGATATGTGTTGGTGTAGGGGTTACGGGGATCGGGTGGAATATGTGTCAGTGCAGGCTCGATGGGCCGAAATGGCCTCTATCTGCACTGTGGGGTTTCTGTGATTTCTATGATTAGTCAAGCATGATTTACCCTTTGTAAATCCATGTTGACTTTGTCCGATCCGGTCATTGTTTTCCAAGTGCTCTGATAGTGCATCTTTTATAATGGACTCTAGCATTTTCCCCACTACCGATGCCAGGCTTACCAGTCTGTAATTACCCGTTTTCTCTCTACCACCTTTTTTGAATAGTGGGGTAACATTAGCTACTCTCCAATCCATTGGTACTGTTCCAGAGTCTATCGAATTTTAGAAGATGACCAGCAATGCATCTACTATTTCTAGGGCCACTTCCTTAAGTACCCTATGATGTAGATTATCAGGCCCTGGGGATTTATCAGCCTTCAATCCAGTCAATTTCCATAACACCATTTCCCTACAAATGCTGATTTCTTTCAGTTCCTCCCTTTCATTAGACCCTATGTTCCCCGACATCTCTGGGAGGTTATTTTTGTCCTCCTTTGTGAAGACAGAACCAAAGTATGTATTTAATTGGTCAGCCATTTCTTTGTTCCCCATTATAAATTCCCCTGATTCTGACTGCAAGGGACCTACACTTGACTTCACCAATCTTTTTCTCTTCACATATCTATAAAAGCTTTTACAGTCAGTTTTTATGTTCCCTGCAAGCTTACTCTCATTCTCTGTTTTCCCCCTCTTAATTAACCCCTTTGTCCTCCTTTGTTGAATCCTAAATTGCTCCCAATCCTCAGGTTTACTGCTTTTTCTGGCCAATTTTTATGTCCTCTCCTTGGATCTTATGCTGTCCCTAATTTCCCTTGTTAGCTACGGTTGAGTCACCTTTTTTGTTTTATTTTTATGCCAAACTGGGATGAACAAAATTGTAGTTCATCCATGCGATCTTTGAATGTTTGCCATGGCCTATCCACCGTCAACCCTTTGAGTGACATTCCCCAATCAATCCTACCCAACTCGCGCCTCATACCATCATAGTTTCCTTTATTTAAATTCATGACCCTAGTCTCTGAGTCAACTACTTCACTCTCCCTCTTAATGAAAAATTCTATCATATTAGGATCACTTCGACCGAAGGGGCCTCGCAGAACAAGATTGCTAATTAATCCTTTCTCATTACATAATACCCAGTCCAAGTTGGCCTGATCTCTAGTTGGTTCCTCGACATATTGGTCCAGGAAACCGTCCCGTATACACTCCAGGAATTCCCCCTCCACAGTATATTGTTACTAATTTGGTTAGCCCAATCTATATGTAGATTAAAGTCACCCATGATAACTGCTGTGCCCTTATTGCACACTTCTCTAATTTCCCTTTTAATGCCATCCCCAACCTCCGCATTACTGTTTGGTGGTCTATATACCACTCCCACTAATGTTTTCTGCCCCTTGGTATTTCTCAGTTCTACCCATACAGATTCCACATCATCAGATTCACCACTACTCTCTACTTTCTGTCTCTCAGCCAATTTCATATTCACGCCCCTTTAATACCATGGGCTTCAATTTTGCTAACATGTCTATTATATGGCATTTTTCAAATGCCTTTTGAAAGTCCATATACACTGCGCAAACTGCACTACCTTTATCAACCCTCTCAGTTATTTCATCGAAAAACTCAATCAAGTTTCAGACACAATTTGCTTTTATCAAATATGTGTTGGCTGTCATTTATTAATCCATCTCAGATCTCGTGTCTTTTCGGTACAGTTCACCTTATTTATTTGTACCTTTTATTTTTCTAATGCCTTTTCATTGCCTCACAGATGATCTTTTATATCATTTAACAGATCCCTAGCTGTCTATGAAGAAGTTTGCAGATCATTCAACCCATTAACTTACTCTCGCTGATTGGAGTATCTATTTTCTCTTTTCCTCTTCTCCCTTGCCCATTTTCAGATGCTTGCTTATCTTTCAATTTTGGTTCTGAAGAGGGATATATAACCAAAATATTAATAGTCTGCTCTACCGATGCTGTCCAACATGATGAATATTTCAACCAATTTTTGCATTTATTTAAGATTTCTGCATCTGGAGATTTTTTGTCCTAATTTTCCTCCTTGAAAATTGGGCAGTATTCCAGCAGGTGGCACAGGAATGGGACACTCCATTTTTCACGGCCACCAGTTTTTTTGCCATAATGTCTGGCTGGCACCAAAAGAGCTGCTCTGGAATAGGTGGGAGTACCTAAATGAAGTGGTAATTATGTAGTGATGTCATATGTCCTATTTCCATCATTAGCACTTCATTAACGCTGCTTGAAAATCACTCACACATAAAATGGATGCCTAGTGTTGTTAGGTGATACAGAAAAGGCAGGTGTAAATTTAAACTACTTTAGAAGCCTCGTAAAGTCCATGGGGGTGATTTTCACTGAATACTTTAGGCGCTAAAGAGCCTCCGATATGGCCAAGATGGGATCTTAAGCTGCAATGTCAGTTTAGCCTGTGTTTAGCGCAAGACTCCATCTTGGTAAAGGAGTTGAACCTCATGCTAGAACCGGCCGCTTGGAGGATCATTAAGGGGCTGATTGACAATTAAATTGCCTGCTGGCACTTATTAAAGAGGCTGTGCGCCATTTTGATGGGTAACGCTTCATTTAACGACTTCTAACAGTGACCAGCTGAACTGGAGTAAAGTCATTGCTGAGGATTTCGAGCGCTATCTAAAGCAATGCTCAGCTTTCAGTGTTCACTTGCTGATTAAGATCGACTGACTACACTGCGTTTGAAGAAGTCTTTTGAGACACATCGGGAGACTTTTTGGGACACTTTGGGGGAGAAATTCGGCTGGTTAGCACCTGACCAGGGTGCTAATAAAGTAGCACCAGGGCAAGGTGAATCTAGCACCGCACGCCAAATCCAGTTGCCCCTTAGCGCCGCGACTTACAGTTAGCGACTGGAGCTATAGCGCCAGGCAGATTGTGACGTCAGTGAGCATGAGAGACACCACAAAATCATCCAAAGCCAATTAATAAATTTAGCAATAATCAGTGAACACATATTTGCAACAACAATATTAGCTATTCACCCTAGTACAATCCCTTAGTACTCCTAGTTACAGTGCCTTTGCCTACTCTAGTGCTCCTACGAAGTTTTGGCCCAGTGGCACGGTGGGTGGAAGGCTGCTGAGGGTCCGTGCGGCAGACTTCAGATGGCCTTGCAGGGCACCGTCGACCAGCTCTGGGCCTGGAAGGCCCGGCTATATCATGCAGCACCTCAGCATGGATGGCAGCAGTCTGGGCTGCTAGTTGCCAGGTAGCGACAACGGCAATGGTGGAGTGCCAATGGTGGGAGCAGGAATTCTGTAATCCTGAAAGTGGACAGCAGCTTCCTGCTCCGCTGACCCACTGGCACTCCCCGGGGCAGCACCTCAGCATCACTACCAATCTGCTGGAGCACAGATTGATGGCCTGCTGTGACACCGTGAAAGCCTTAGTGGACAGTGGTTGACACAGCCACGATGGAAATGATGGGTTCCATGGTGTGCGAAGAGCTCTGTGCAATGTTGGAGGTGGACTCCTTCACACTCCTTACCATTGCTGACATGCTCTCGGGCATCCTTGCCATTGCACCTATCATCTCCATGTGCATGCCCATCACCCTTCTTGTTAAAGCCTTACCATCGAGGTCCTCATCTGAGTCCTGTGCAGCAGAACTCTGATGATCATTACAGAGATCTGTGACCTCGTGGAAGGAAGACTCAGATGACGACGCACAGCCAGGATTGCATTGCCTGTGGCAATCAAGGTCACAGTAGCCCTTAATTTTTACGCTACTGGAACCTCCAGGCTGCCACAGGTAATATAAGTCCAACACCGCTTTCGGTGTGCCAGTGCAGCCTTCGGTCGACTGAGGAAGAGAGTGTTTGAAGACCAGGACCTTAAACCCAGCACCAAGCTCATGATCTACAGAGCAGTAGTGATACCTGCCCTCCTGTATGCTTCAGAGACATGGACCATGTATAGCAGGCACCACCAACGCTGCCTTCACAAGATCCTGCAAATCAATTGGCAGGATAGGCGCACCAACATCAGTGTTCTCGCTCAGGCCATCATCCCCAGCATCGAAGCTTTGACCACGTTCGATCAGCTCCGATGGACGGGCCACATCGTCCACATGTCGGATACGAGATTCCCAAAACAAGCGCTCTACTCGGAGCTCCGACACGGCAAGAGAGCCCCAGGTGGGCAGAGGAAACGCTTCAAGGACACCCTCAAAGCCTCCTTGAAAAAGTGCAACATCCCCGCCGACACCTGGGAATTCCTGGCCCAAGTGGAGGAAAAGCATCCAGGAAGGCGCCGAACACCTTGGCCCCGATTTTCTGCCAGCCGTCGGGCGTGTTTTCAGGTGGGCGGGGGCCAAAAATCACAGAAATAGGGGTCACGACCCCCCCCCACCCCGCCTGATTCCCCGCCCCGTCCGACTTTCGGACCGCCGTTTCTCTCCGACCCGAATCAGTCCCGTCCGCCACTGGTGGGACTGGCCGTCGGGACCCTAATCACCAATTATTGGCATGTTTAATGTCATTTTAAGGGGCCCTTGCGATTTTCAAGGGCTCCCCACGCTAAACACGCCTGCGGGGAACTCTGCTGATGAAACCTGGCGTGAAGCTTGCCGGCTTGCTTGCTCTTAGCTGCAGGTCATTCGGGAAAGCTGCGATTTAATCGGAGAGCATTTGTATGTTGAAGGACCTTGTTGTTGCAGGCTTGGGGCTACTTCGTCAAGGCTTAGGCACAGCTGTGGAAGGTTGGAGCCTCCAACACTTCTCCAATGTGATCTCCTGGGAAGCCCCTCTCGCCACTCTCACTCAGCGCTTCCTCAGCGGAGGCATCTACCAGAACCATGGGACGCCTTTTCTTCCTTCCCTTCTTGCCATTAGAGGATCTCCAGCAGCAGAGGCGGCAGCAGCAGAACCAGGAACAGCAGGATGAGTACCAGGAGCACCAGGCTGCTGCTCACTCACCTGAAGCTGCACAGGCCAGAAGGGGCCAGCACTTGGAAGTGGCTTGATAGCACCTTGCTGTGCTTTAGGGGGTCATGGGGACCCGTATCTGCACTGGCAGTCCTACTCAAAAGGACTTCCATGAAGGTCTGATTTCTCTGTTCAATAGATGGCCAACGCTCCTCAAGAGATGTCATTCTCTTTTGAGCACTCACCATGTTTTCCGTACCCTGGCGAGTTATCTCCTCCATGGAGGTTGCCAACCTTTCCATGGTGATGCGTTCATGCGCCAATGACTCCACAAAGGTTCTGCTCATGGTCGCTATGGACTCCTCCATTCGTTCCACACTCGCAGCGACCCTGGAGACAAAACCTGCCAGAGACTCCTGCATTTGTGCATGGAGATCCATCACCTCTTCTCTTGCGGATGGACCCAGAGGCAGAGGGTCGACATGCAGTGCAGCTGAGCTGAGCTGGCAGATTCCTGCGCCCTCCGACGAGGACTCTCCACTGCTGTCCCTGTCTCCAGAATCTGCTGAGGTTCACTTGTGAGCTGTGAAACACCAGGTGACAACACTACTCTATGTCCCGAAGGTCCCCCCGAGGTGTGAGTGTCTGCGCTGGTGCTGGGTGCGCTTACTTCTGCTGACGCTGTGCCCTCAGAGGTTGGAGCTTCCTCTGAGGAGTCTGACTGCACAGCCTCTTCCTCCTCCACAGTGGGGACGGGGGCTCTGGATGGTCCTGTGGGGGAGTAGAGGAAGGAGTTAGAGATGTGATGCCAAGGTTACGTGCACATTCGAGTTGACATCTGCTGACACCTGCATCCATGCAGCCTTGGTCTCAGTGGGAGGCCTCTTCCTGCCTGACCTAGGGAAGAGGACCTCCCTGGGGGCGCTAACCCCATCCAGTAATGCCTGCAGTGAAGCTTCGTCGAATTTGGAGGCAGCTCGGGGTCTGGCACTGGCCACAGCTGCTGCAGGCTCCTCTGCCATCCTGTATGGTTCATTTGGAAGCCAACAGAGGAAGCAATGCTTGCTGTGGACCTTGAAAGCATCACGAATGATGACATCATCCTGTGGGGCTTTCTGACTAGAAATGGACAATTAGCAAGGCTGTCCACACGCTGGAAATTAATTGGCCACTTGAGGGAAAATTGCGTTCAGCTGGCTGACCCATTTTTTTTCGGGTCAGCACCCCACATTCGGTGAATCCGACCATTTCCCACACAATCCACAAAATCGGGCCCCTTGAGTCTCTTCGCCGGGAGCAAGCAGATGTCAAGTGCAAACAGCGGAAGGAGCGCACGTCAACCCAAGCACCCCACCCACCCGCCCCTTCAACCACCGTCTGCCCCACCTATGACAGAGACTGTAGGTCCCACATTGGATTCATCAGTCACGTGAGAACTCATTTTTAGTGTGGAAGCAAGTCATCCTCGGTTCCAAGGGACTGCCTAAGAAGAAGAAGAAGATCACAATCCTTTGTGCATTTCTGCATAACGGAAGCCTCTGCGGCTCTATACACTCTGAGGAATGACTACATGTCATTCCCTATTGGCAGAGAAGTCCAAAGGCAGAGGGGGGCTCCAGGACTGGATTGCGGGATCCCTCATGTTCCAGGGAGCCATTGACTGCACATGTGCCTATGCAAGCCCCTCATTTAAACTTGGAGGTGTTCAGGAACAGGAAGGGATTCCATTCCCGCAATGTGCAGCTTGTCTGCGACCACCTGCAGCGCATCACGCAGGTGAATGCTTGCTATCCAGTGACCTGCCACGATGTGTTTATAATGAGAGTGATCTGTCTACAGATCTTTTAGCGCCAATGCCAATACTAGGTGACAAGGGATACCCCCTGATGCCATGGCTCATGACTCCCCTGAGAAACCCCCAGACACCAGCTGAGCACTCATACAGTGAGAGTCACTCAGCCACCAGGAATATCATTGAGCAGACCATTGGGATCCTCAAGCAGAGGTTTAGATGCCTTGACCGGTCAGGAGGCGCCCTGCAGTACTCACCTACTTACAACCTGTGCTGGAAATTCAGGCACCTGCTGCTCACAATTTTCTGGCCATTAAGCGGTCAGAAAATCTTGTGTTGTATGTGCCCAAATTTCTGGTAACATTCTACTACCTACTAACTAACATATTTGTAAAACTTTTGGGTAATTTTATCAGTATTTTGTTTGATGCAGCAGGCTGATGCTGTGGTCTTGTAAAATGACACCAATATATCTGCAATTTCATCATTGATACCCTAATACAGTATGTCTGTGTGCTTGTATTAATGTATTCCACTTTGAAGAAATCTGTCTTAAGTTTCCTGCAGAGAATATAAATTGACTAATTCCAAATTTTAAAGATTTTATACTGATAAATTATTTTATAGGGATCTGAAGTTACCATTATTAGCACAGAAATAGTCTTGAAAGCTTCAATATGGAAGTATTGCCATCGGTGCACTTTTAAATCTTGACATAATGGCTCAGAAATTCAGGTCGGAGGCTTCCCGCGGGTGCAAGCCTCCAACCTGCACTTACCTAGCGCGCCGGCCGTTTAGCTGTGGGCCCCCGTGGGATTCCGATCCTGGGCCTGCTCCAACTGCCGGCGCGCAGTGCTTGCTTATCCCAGGGGCACAGTTAGTTCGATGCGTCCTCTGGGATCACTTGGGCCATGGGGAGCCAATTGGAGTAGGGAAATGCCCATTCATAAGTTTGACAGGAAGAGCTGTCAAAACTTAGAAATACTACGGGCCCCATAACATCACTAAATATTCAAATAATTTTTTTTTTAAATCAACTATAAATTACATGAAATAACTATTCTAAACAATAATTTAAATTTTTGAAAAAAATAATGTTATTTTCTAACGGGGCTAAAAATAAACTTACCTTTCTTTAAAGTATTTAAAAATAATAAACCTGTGGAAAAAATGTTTTAATTTTAATTAATTCACCACTTACCTTGTAAAAAGCAGGCCTTACGCCTGCTTTTTAAATGCGTAACTTCTGGAGACTTACCCTCTCGGGAAAACCTGCAAGAACAACATAAGTTCGATGCGCATGCGCAGCTTCTCCCGCGCACGCGTTCGAACTCTGAACCCCTTCTTTCAGGGGGACGGAAGTGCCGGTTTCCTGTGCATGCGCAGTGCATGCAGGAAACCGGCACTTCCATTGGGCCTATGGGTGAGTACCCCGTGCGTACTCACCCGTGGAGACCCGAAGTTCTGGGCCAATAAATTCAATGGCCCCGATTTTCGGCTTGTGTGGGAGATGGTCGGGTTTTCCCAAATGTGGGGTTTCTGACACACATAAAAAAGTGTCAGCCAGCTCCACGCAATTTTCCCTCAAGTGGCCAATTAATTCCCAGCATGTGGGAAGCCTTGCTAATTGTCCAATTCGAGTCAGAAATCCCCACACTATGATGTCATCATGTGTGGTGCTTTCAAGGTCCATAGCAAGCACTGCATCCTCTGAAGGCTTCCAAACGAATCATACAAGATGGCAGAGGAGCCTGCAGCAGCTGTGGCCAGTGCCAGTCCTCGAGCTGCATCCACATTCGACGAGGCTTCACTGCAGGCATTATTGGATGGGGTAAGGGCCCACAGGGAGGTCCTCTTCCCTAGGTCAGGGAGGAAGAAGCCTCCCACTGAGACCAATGCTGCATGGATGCAGGTGTCAGCAGATGCCAACTCGCTGGGAGTCACCAGAAGAACCTTGGCATTACATCTCTAACACCTTCCTTTACTCCCCCACAGTACCATCCAGAGCCCCCATCCTCACTGTGGAGGAGGAAGAGGCCAGAGTCCTCAGAGGAAGCTCCAACCTCTGAGGGCACAGCGTCAGCAGAAGTAAGCGCACCCAGCACCAGCGCAGACACTCACACCTCGGGGGGACCTTCGGGACATAGAGTAGTGTTGTCACCTGGTGTTTCACAGCTCACAAGTGAGCCTCAGCAGATTCTGGAGACAGGGACAGCAGTGGAGAGTCCTCGTCGGAGGGCGCAGGACTCAGCCAGCTCAGCTCAGCTACGCTGCATGTCGACCCTCTGCCTCTGGGTCCATCTGCAAGAGAAGGGGTGATGGATCTCCATGCACAGATGCAGGAGTCTCTGGCAGGTTTTGTCTCCAGGGTCGCTGCGAGTGTGGAGCGAATGCAGAGGTCCATAGCAACCATGAGCAGAGACTTTGTGGAGTCATTGGCGCATGAACGCATCACCATGGAAAGGTTGGCAACCTCCATGGAGGAGATAACTCGCCAGGGTACGGAAAACATGGTGAGTGCTCATAAGAGAATGACATCTCTTGAGGAGCGTTGGCCATCTGTTGAACAGAGAAACCAGATCTTCATGGAAGTCCTTCTGAGTAGGACTGCCAGTGCAGATACGGGTCCCCATGGCCCACTAAAGCGCAGCAAGGTGCTCTCAAGCCACTTCCAAGCGCTGGCCCCTTCTGGCCTGTGCAGCTTCAGGTGAGTGAGCAGCAGCCTGGTGCTCCTGTTGCTGATCCAGCTGTTCCTGGTTCTGCTGCTGCCGCCTCTGCTGCTGGAGATCCTCTAATGGCAAGAAGGGAAGGAAAAAAAGGCGTCCCATGCTTCTCGTAGATGCCTCCACTGAGGAAGTGCTGAGTGAGGGTGGCGAGAGGGGCTTCCCAGGAGATCACATTGGAGAAGTGTGTGAGGCTGCAACCTTCCACAGCTGTGCCTAAGCCTTGAAGAAGTAGCCCCAAACCTGCAACAACAAGGTCCTTCAACATACAAGTGCTGTCCCTTTAAATCGCAGCTTCTCCATTGACCTGCAGCTGACAGCAAGCAAGTCGGCAAGCTTCACGTTAGCTCTCAGCAGCGGGGTTCCCCGCAGGCGGGTTTGATGTGGGGAAAACCCCAAAGTTGCAATGGCCCCGGAGAAACTACCTCAACAAGCTGGTAATTGCTTATTAGTGCTCCGACGACCAGTCCCGCCAGCGGCGGCCGGGACTGAAGCGGGGCGCGGGGAAACGGCGGTCCGAAAGTCAGACGGGGCGGGGAATAAGGCGGGGGGGGGGGTCCCGACCCACTTTTTCACCGATTTTCGGCCCCCGGCCGCATGAAAAGCCGCCCGACGGTGGCCAGAAAATTGACCCCAATGAGTGCAAATCTTGAGCTACTGAATTGCAACAAAGTAAATACTAAATTGAAAATTCTAGTCAGCTACCTTGAGCTTGCAAGGACATGAACATTTCCTTACATTATGAGGGTGCTGTTAGAAAAAGAACATCAACTACACCAGCTCCCATAGAATGCTTTTAATTGATCCCGTCATGCAAAGGTTGTTGTGTTAAAAACGGAACACATACTCCTAGGGAGAAAAAAAAACAATTGTTATTTAACATTCTACCAATCACTACCTAATCTATTTGTAAAACTTTTGGGTAATTTTATCATTATTATGTTTGATGCAGCTGAAGATCTCCCAGACAGTGGTGGCAAGAGTAAAAGCAGTGAACAGAAATCACCCACTCTTCAGGAGCTAATTCAAGATAATAATGAAACAGAGCAATTCTCACAGGATGAAGCTAATGGAGATAGTTGGCAATCTTCATCTCTTAAACCCAACCAATGCATGGTGCAAAGTGCCATTGATCATGCCATAAGAGAACCTTTACAGGAGAATTCCTTAAAACCCAAGGTAATTATTTTTAAATGTTATGTCCTTAAAATTGCAATGATTCTTTATGAATTACTGCCTATCATATTTTTACCAATGATGGACTGTTTAAAATAGTAATGTTCTCATAATATAAACCTCATTTTTATATATGCTGCAAAGGATATTTTCACCAGGAAAATCACATCAGAATTTATGCTGATACTGTGGCGGATCGCCACCTAAACGGGCGCAATCCACTTTTCCGTCCGTGGACAATAAATCGGGCACCTTGCCTTTAAGAAGCATGCTGCCTTTAAGGCATGACAAAGGAGCGGGCGTCGCCCTCAGTGTGTACTCAAAAGCGCGGGTGTCGCCCTCAGTCTGTTTTCGGGTTTAGCAGCGAGAGGAGCTGGGGCAGCCATCTCTCAAGAGAATGTAATAAAAGCCATGTGTTCCTCAGATCGGTTCGGCCTCCATTCGTGTTCCGCGGCAGCCGCAACAATACTATTAAAATGCATTCTACTCAGTTAGTGTCCACTTCTTGGGTTCAGCTCAAAAGAGTCTCAGTTGATGGCATCTCAAAACAGTTACCTGGAACAATCTTCACCCCTTTGTTAAACACGTGGATTGCCTTCAAAGAACAATTCTGTCCTACTTAAAAGTACTTTTACATTGGCCAGGGAGAGTGGGAATAATTTTCACCCTAACATCTTGGGTAATAAGACATAAGAACATAAGAAATAAGAGCAGGAGTAGGCCATTTGGCCCCTTGAGCCTTCTCCGCCATTTAATAAGATCATGGCTGATCTTCTACCTCAACTCCACTTTCCTGCACTATCCCCATATCCCTTGATTCCCTTAATATCCAAAAATCTATCGATCTCTGTCTTGAATATACTCAACGACTGAGCCTCCACAGCTCTCTGGGGTAGAGAATTCCAAAGATTCACCACCCTCTGAATGAAGAAATTTCTCCTCATCTCAGTTCTAAATGGCCGACCCCTTATTCTGAGACTGTGACCACTGGTTCTAGACTCCCCAGCCAAGGGAAACATCCTCCCTGCATCTACCCTGTCAAGCCCTGTAAGAATTTTGTATGTTTCAATGAGATCACCTCTCATTCTTCTAAGCTCTAGAGAATATAGGCCTAGCCTACTCAATCTCTCCTTAAAAGGACAATTCCCCCATCCCAGGAATCAGTCTGGTGAACCTTCGTTGCACTTTATGGCAAGTATATCCTTCCTTAGGGTAAGGAGACCAAAACTGTACACAATATTCCAGGTGTGGTCTCACCAGGGCCCTATATAATTGCAGTAAGACGTCTTTACTCTTATACTCAAATCCTTTTGTAATAAAGGTCAACCGACCATTTGCTTTCCTAATTGCTTGCTGTACCTGCATGTTAACTTCCAGTGATTCGTGTACAAGGACACCTAGGTCCCTCTGAACACCAACATTTCCCAATCTCTCACCATTTAAAAAATATTCTGCTTTTCTATTTTTCCTACCAAAGTGGATAACTTCACATTTCTCCACAGTAAATTCCATTTGCCATGTTCTTGCCCACTCACTTAGCTTGTCTGTATCCCCTTGAAGCCTGCTTGCATCCTCCTCACAACTTACGTTCCCACCCAGCTTTGTATCATCAGCAGACTCGGATATATTACATTTGGTTCACTCATCCAAATCATTGATATAGATTGTGAATAGCTGCGGCCGAAGCACTGATCGGAACCGAAGAAGCAGATCAGCTGGCCATTATAAAACCTGGACAATTTTTAATTCCATTAAAAGCAAAGGAAATAAGGGTATGTTCTCTTATGGGCAGGTGATCCATTCCACCATTTTACCACCCAAGTGATGAAGGTGAAAATGATTCCCAGTGCCTTCCTTGTGGTGGTTTCCATTTTTTTAGTTTTTAACTGGTTGCCAGTTTCATTGGGCTCCACTATTCAGTGGGCAAATATAGCTGTTCAGTAGTGTGAAAGCAAGGATGGAATCCTCACATTTATTTTATGGAAACCTAACTTGATGGCACAATTGTAGATCACCATTTCTGAGGGTCTGTAACTCTTATCAGCTTCCTAAAAACCGTGATGCTTATAATAAGGAGTGCATCTGCCGAAAAGGCCGAAAAGCATCTTGTCATCTAATCCTGTAATATAAAAGCACCTTATAAGGGCCTACTTCCTCCTGGATCATTACTTGATCAAAGATGCAAGAATGAACAAGGAAAAAGTTAAAAGAGCAACCCAACACATCACCATCTCCACAGTGTTGATGATGACTGCCACTTCCTCTGGGGAGCAAAATGGTCATGTATGACATTTTCACAGAATCAGAAGTATCTTTAAGGCATAGCAGACAAAATGGGTGCCATTTATATTCAGTGGGTGGTAAATCCAGATTGTGCCTCGATTTTTTTAAGCAGTGGCCTGGACTCAGGCCTGGAGGATATAGAGAAGCATTCAATTCTTTGAACTGAAGAAAACCCGATCATGTCAGTAATTTATTGGTTTAGCTTCTTCTCTTTTTGTAAAAATATTTTGTCAATTTGAGATTAGCTCAATAAAAGAGCAGGCATAAATTAGAGGCACCTCTTCCTTGATAATTAATCATTGCGACCCTTTCCTACTCACTGCCTGCAAATAATTAGAGCGTCCATCACTGCTCCCCCTGAATGATCACTGCCCCGCCTCACTGCTCCCCCTGAATGATCAGAGCCCCTCCTCACTGCTCCCCCTGAATGATCAGTGCCCCCCCTCACTGCTCCCCCTGAATGATCAGTGCCCCCCTCACTGCTCCCCCTCAATGATCAGTGCCCCCCCTCACTGCTCCCCCTCAATGATCAGTGCCCCCTCACTGCTCCACCTCAATGATCAGTGCCCCCTCACTGCTCCCCCTCAATGATCAGTGCCCCCTGTCACTGCTCCCCCTGAATGATCAGTGCCCCCTCACTGCTCCCCCTCAATGATCAGTGCCCCCCTCACTGCTCCCCCGCAATGATCAGTGCCTCCCTCACTGCTCCCCCTCAATGATCAGTGCCCCCTCACTGCTCCCCCTCAATCATCAGTGCCTCCCTCACTGCTCCCCCTGAATGATCAGTGCCCCCCTCACTGCTCCCCCTCAATGATCAGTGCCCCCCTCACTGCTCCCTCTGAATGATCAGTGCCCCCCTCACTGCCCCCTCGAATGATCAAGGCCCCCCCCTCACTGCCCCCCTTAAATGATCAGTGCCCCCCCTCACTGCTCCCTCTGAATGATCAGTGTCCCCCTCACTGCTCCCTCTGAATGATCAGTGCCCCCCCTCACTGCCCCCTCTGAATGATCAGTGCCCCCTCACTGCTCCCCCTCAATGATCAGTGCCTCCCCTCACTGCCCCCCCTGAATGATCAGTGCCCCCCTCACTGCTCCCTCTGAATGAGCAGTGCCCCCCTCACTGGCCCCTCTGAATGATCAGTGACCCCCCTCACTGCCCCCCTTATTGATCGGTGCCCCCCTCACTGCTCCCTCAATGATCAGTGCCCCCCTCACTGCTCCCTCTGAATGATCAGTGCCCCCCCTCAATGATCAGTGCCCCCCCTCATTGCTCCCCCTGAATGATCAGTGCCCCACCTTCACTGCTCCCCCTGAATGATCAGTGCCCCCCTCATTGCCCCCCTGAATGATCAGTGCCCCCCCTCACTGCTCCCTCTGAATGATCAGTGCCCCCGTCACTGCTCACTCTGAATGACCAGTGCCCCCGCCCTCACTGCCCCCTCTGAATGATCAGTGGCCCCCCCTCACTGCTCCCCCTCAATGATCAGTGCCCCCTCACTGCTCACTCTGAATGATCAGTGCCCCCCATCATTGCCCCCCTTAATGATCAGTGCCCCTCCTCACTGCCCCCCTGAATGATCAGTGCCCCCCTCACTGCTCCCCCTGAATGATCAGTGCTCCCCCTCACTGCTCTCCCTGAATGATCAGTGCCCCGCCTCACTGCTCCCTCTGAATGATCAGTGCCCCCCCTCACTGCTCCCCCTGAATGATCAGTGCCCCCCCTCACTGCTCCCTCTGAATGATCAGTGCCCCCCCCTCACTGCCCCCTCTGAATGACCAGTGCCCCCCCTCACTGCTCCCCCTCAATGATCAGTGCCCCCCCTCACTGCTCCTCCTCAATGATCAGTGCCCCCCCTCACTGCTCCCCCTCAATGATCAGTGCCCCCCCTCACTGCTCCCCCTGAATGATCAGTGCCTCCCCTCACTGCTCCCCCTGAATGATCAGTGCCCCCCCTCATTGCCCCCCCTAAATGATCAGTGCCGCCCTCACTGCTCCCTCTGAATAATCAGTGCCCCCTCTCACTGCCCCCTCTGAATGATCAGTGACCCCCTCACTGCTCCCTCTGAATAATCAGTGCCCCCTCTCACTGCCCCCTCTGAATGATCAGTGGCCCCCCTCGCTGCTCCCCCTCAATGATCAGTGCCCCCCTCACTGCTCCCCCTCAATGATCAGTGCCCCCCCTCACTTCTCCCTCTGAATGATCAGTGCCCCCCCTCACTGCCCCCACTGAATGATCAGTGCCCCCCTCACTGCTCCCCCTCAATGATCAGTGCCCCCCCTCACTGCCCCCCCTCAATGATCAGTGCCCCCCCTCACTGCTCCCTCTGAATGATCAGTGCCCCCCTCACTGCTCCCCCTCAATGATCAGTGCCCCCCCTCACTGCTCCCTCTGAATGATCAGTGCCCCCCCTCACTGCCCCCACTGAATGGTCAGTGCCCCCCTCACTGCCCCCTCAATGATCAGTGCCCCCCCTCACTGCTCCCCCTCAATGATCAGTGCCCCCCTTCACTGCTCCCTCTGAATGATCAGTGACCCCCTCACTGCCCCCCTCAATGATCAGTGCCCCCTCACTGCTCCCTCTGAATGATCAGTGACCCCCCTCACTGCCCCCCTCAATGATCAGTGCCCCCCTCACTGCTCCCTCAATGATCAGTGCCCCCCCTCACTGCCCCCTCTGAATGATCAGTGGCCCCCCTCACTGCTCCCCCTCAATGATCAGTGCCCCCCCTCACTGCTCCCCCTCAATGATCAGTGCCCCCCCTCACTGCTCCCTCTGAATGATCAGTGCCCCCCTCACTGCTCCCCCTCAATGATCAGTGCCCCCCCTCACTGCTCCCCGTGAATGTTCAGTGCCCCCCTCACTGCTCCCCCTCAATGATCAGTGCCCCCCCTCACTGCTCCCTCTGAATGATCAGTGCCCCCCCTCACTGCCCCCACTGAATGATCAGTGCCCCCCTCACTGCTCCCCCTCAATGATGAGTGCCCCCCACTCACTTCTCCCCCTGAATGATCAGTGCCCCCCATCACTGCTCCCTCTGAATGATCAGTGCCCCCCCTCACTGCTCCCCCTCAATGATCAGTGCCCCCCCTCACTGCTCCCTCTGAATGATCAGTGCCCCCCCTGACTGCCCCCCTCAATGATCAGTGCTCCGCCTCACTGCTCCCCCTGAATGATCAGTGCCGCACCTCACTGCCCTCCCTCAATGATCAGTGCACCCCCCTCACTGCTCCCCGTCAATGATCAGTGACCCCCCCACTGCCCCCCCGAATGATCAGTGCCCCCCCTCACTGCTCCCCCTCAATGATCAGTGCCCCCCTCACTGCCACCTCAATGACCAGTGCCCCCCTCACTGCTCCCCGTGAATGATCAGTGACCCCCTCACTGCTCCCCCTGAATGATCAGTGCCCCCCGTCACTGCCCCCACTGAATGATCAGTGCCCCCCTCACTGCTCCCCCTCAATGATCAGTGCCCCCCTCACTGCCCCCACTGAATGATCAATGCCCCCCTCACTGCTCCCCCTCAATGATCAGTGCCCCCCCTCACTGCTCCCCCTCAATGATCAGTGCCCCCCCTCGCTGCCCCCCCTGAATGATCAGTGCCCCCCCTCACTGCTCCCTCTAAATGATCAGTGCCCCCCTTACTGCTCCCCCCGAATGATCAGAGCCCCCCCTCACTGCTGCACCTGAATGATCAGTGCCCCCCCTCACTGCTGCACGTGAATGATCAGTGCCCCCCTCACTGCTCCCCCTGAATGATCAGTGCCCCCCCTCACTGCTCCCCCTCAATGATCAGTGCCCCCCTCACTGCCCCCCTCAATGATCAGTGACCCCCCTCACTGCCCCCCTCAATGATCAGTGCCCCTCTCACTGCTCCCTCAATGATCAGTGCCCCCCCTCACTGCTCCCTCTGAATGATCAGTGCCCCCCCATCACTGCCCCCCCTCAATGATCAGTGCCCCACCTCACTGCTCCCCCTGAATGATCAGTCCCCACCTCACTGCTCCCCCTGAATGATCAGTGCCCCCCCTCATTGACCCCCCCGAATGATCAGTGCCGCGCCTCACCGCCCCCTCTGAATGATCAGTGCCCCCCTCACTGCTCCCTCTGAATGATCAGTGCCCCCCCTCACTGCTCCCTCTGAATGATCAGTGCCCCCGCTCACTGCTCCCTCTGAATGATCAGTGCCCCCCTCACTGCTCCCCGTCAATGATCAGTGCCCTCCCCACACTGCCCCCCTCAATGATCAGTGCCCTCCCCACACTGCCCCCCTCAATGATCAGTGCCCCCGCTCACTGCTCCCTCTGAATGATCAGTGTCCCCCTCACTACCCCCTCTGAATGATCAGTGCCCCCCTCACTGCTCCCCCTCAATGATCAGTGCCCCACCTCACTGCTCCCCCTCAATGATCAGTGCCCCCCCTCACTGCCCCCACTCAATGATCAGTGCCCCCCCTCACTGCTCCCCCTGAATGATCAGTGCCCCCCCTCACTGCTCCCTCTGAATGATCAGTGCCCCCCCTCACTGCCCCCTCTGAATGATCAGTGCCCCCCTCACTGCTCCCCCTGAATGATCAGTGCCCCCCCTCACTGCTCCCTCTGAATGATCAGTGCCCCCCTCACTGCCCCCTCTGAATGACCAGTACCCCCCCTCACTGCTCCCCCTCAATGATCAGTGCCCCCCTCACTGCTCCCTCTGAATGATCAGTGCCCCCCTCACTGCTCCCCCTCAATGATCAGTGCCCCCCCTCACTGCTCCCTCTGAATGATCAGTGCCCCCCTCACTGCCCCCCTCAATGATCAGTGCCCCCCTCACTGCTCCCTCAATGATCAGTGCCCCCCCTCACTGCTCCCCGTGAATGTTCAGTGCCCCCCTCACTGCTCCCCCTCAATGATCAGTGCCCCCCTCACTGCTCCCTCTGAATGATCAGTGCCCCCCTCACTGCTCCCCCTCAATGATCAGTGCCCCCCCTCACTGCCCTCCCTCAATGATCAGTGCACCCCCCTCACTGCTCCCCGTCAATGATCAGTGACCCCCTCACTGCCCCCCCTGAATGATCAGTGCCCCCCTCACTGCCCCCCCTGAATGATCAGTGCCACCCCTCACTGCTCCCCCTCAATGATCAGTGCACCCCCTCACTGCCCCCCTGAATGATCAGTGCCCCCCTCACTGCCCCCCCTAAATGATCAGTGCCCCCCCTCACTGCTCCCCCTCAATGATCAGTGCCCCCCCTCACTGCTCCCCCTCAATGATCAGTGCCCCCCCTCACTGCTCCCCCTCAATGATCAGTGCCCCCTCACTGCCCCCACTGAATGATCAGTGCCCCCTCACTGCTCCCCCTCAATGATCAGTGCCCCCCACTCACTGCTCCCCCTCAATGATCAGTGCCCCCCTCACTGCTCCCTCAATGATCAGTGCCCCCCTCACTGCTCCCTCTGAATGATCAGTGCCCCCCCTCACTGCCCCCTCAATGACCAGTGCCCCCCTCACTGCTCCCCCTGAATGATCAGTGCCCCCCCTCACTGCTCCCTCTGAATGATCAGTGCCCCCCCTCACTGCTCCCCCTCAATGATCAGTGCCCCCCCTCACTGCCCCCACTGAATGATCAGTGCGCCCCCTCACTGCTCCCCCTCAATGATCAGTGCCCCCCTCACTGCCCCCACTGAATGATCAGTGCCCCCCTCACTGCTCCCTCTCAATGATCAGTGCCCCCCCTCGCTGCCCCCCCTGAATGATCAGTGCCCCGCCTCACTGCTCCCTCTAAATGATCAGTGCCCCCCTTACTGCTCCCCCCGAATGATCAGAGCCCCCCCTCACTGCTCCACCTGAATGATCAGTGCCCCCTCACTGCTCCCCCTCAATGATCAGTGCCCCCCTCACTGTCCCCTCTGAATGATCAGTGCCCTCCTCTCTGCTCCCCCTCAATGATCAGTGACCCCCCTCACTGCCCCCCCTGAATGATCAGTGCCCCCCTCACTGCTCCCCCTCAATGATCAGTGCCCCCCTCACTGCTCCCCCTCAATGATCAGTGCCCCCCTCACTGCCCCCTCTGAATGATCAGTGCCCTCCTCACTGCTCCCCCTCAATGATCAGTGACCCCCCTCACTGCCCCCCTCAATGATCAGAGCCCCCACTCACTACTCCCCCTCAATGATCAGTGCCCCCCTCACTGCTCCATCTGAATGATCTGTGCCCCCCCTCACTGCTCCCTCAATGATCAGTGCCCCCTCACTGCTCCCCCTCAATGATCAGTGCCCCCCCTCACTGCTCCCTCTGAATGATCAGTGCCCCCCTCACTGCCCCCCCTCAATGATCAGTGCCTCCCCTCACTGCTCCCTCAATGATCAGTGCCCCCCTCACTGCCCCCTCAATGACCAGTGCCCCCCTCACTGCTCCCTCAATGATCAGTGCCCCCCTCACTGCTCCCCCTGAATGATCAGTGCCCCCCCTCACTGCCCCCACTGAATGATCAGTGCCCCCTCTCACTGCTCCCCCTCAATGATCAGTGCCCCCCCTCACTGCCCCCACTGAATGATCAGTGCCCCCTCACTGCTCCCCCTCAATGATCAGTGCCCCACTCACTGCCGCCACTGAATGATCAGTGCCCCCCTCACTGCTCCCCCTCAATGATCAGTGCCCCCCTCACTGCTCCACCTCAATGATCAGTGCCCCCCCTCGCTGCCCCCCCTCAATGATCAGTGCCCCCCTCACTGCTCCCTCTGAATGATCAGTGCCCCCCCTCACTGCTCCCCCTCAATGATCAGTGCCCCCCCTCACTGCCCCCACTGAATGATCAGTGCGCCCCCTCACTGCTCCCCCTCAATGATCAGTGCCCCCCTCACTGCCCCCACTGAATGATCAGTGCCCCCTCACTGCTCCCTCTCAATGATCAGTGCCCCCCCTCGCTGCCCCCCCTGAATGATCAGTGCCCCGCCTCACTGCTCCCTCTAAATGATCAGTGCCCCCCTTACTGCTCCCCCCGAATGATCAGAGCCCCCCCTCACTGCTCCACCTGAATGATCAGTGCCCCCCTCACTGCTCCCCCTCAATGATCAGTGCCCCCCTCACTGCCCCCTCTGAATGATCAGTGCCCTCCTCTCTGCTCCCCCTCAATGATCAGTGACCCCCCTCACTGCCCCCCCTGAATGATCAGTGCCCCCCTCACTGCCCCCCTCAATGATCAGTGCCCCCCTCACTGCTCCCTCAATGATCAGTGCCCCCCTCACTGCTCCCTCTGAATGATCAGTGCCCCCCCTCAATGATCAGTGCCCCCCCTCATTGCTCCCCCTGAATGATCAGTGCCCCACCTTCACTGCTCCCCCTGAATGATCAGTGCCCCCCTCATTGCCCCCCTGAATGATCAGTGCCCCCCCTCACTGCTCCCTCTGAATGATCAGTGCCCCCGTCACTGCTCACTCTGAATGACCAGTGCCCCCGCCCTCACTGCCCCCTCTGAATGATCAGTGGCCCCCCTCACTGCTCCCCCTCAATGATCAGTGCCCCCTCACTGCTCACTCTGAATGATCAGTGCCCCCCATCATTGCCCCCCTCAATGATCAGTGCCCCTCCTCACTGCCCCCCTGAATGATCAGTGCCCCCCTCACTGCTCCCCCTGAATGATCAGTGCTCCCCCTCACTGCTCTCCCTGAATGATCAGTGCCCCGCCTCACTGCTCCCTCTGAATGATCAGTGCCCCCCCTCACTGCTCCCCCTGAATGATCAGTGCCCCCCTCACTGCTCCCTCTGAATGATCAGTGCCCCCCCCTCACTGCCCCCTCTGAATGACCAGTGCCCCCCCTCACTGCTCCCCCTCAATGATCAGTGCCCCCCCTCACTGCTCCCCCTCAATGATCAGTGCCCCCCCTCACTGCTCCCCCTCAATGATCAGTGCCCCCCCTCACTGCTCCCCCTGAATGATCAGTGCCTCCCCTCACTGCTCCCCCTGAATGATCAGTGCCCCCCTCATTGCCCCCCCTGAATGATCAGTGCCGCCCTCACTGCTCCCTCTGAATAATCAGTGCCCCCTCTCACTGCCCCCTCTGAATGATCAGTGACCCCCTCACTGCTCCCTCTGAATAATCAGTGCCCCCTCTCACTGCCCCCTCTGAATGATCAGTGGCCCCCCTCGCTGCTCCCCCTCAATGATCAGTGCCCCCCTCACTGCTCCCCCTCAATGATCAGTGCCCCCCCTCACTTCTCCCTCTGAATGATCAGTGCCCCCCCTCACTGCCCCCACTGAATGATCAGTGCCCCCCTCACTGCTCCCCCTCAATGATCAGTGCCCCCCCTCACTGCCCCCCCTCAATGATCAGTGCCCCCCCTCACTGCTCCCTCTGAATGATCAGTGCCCCCCTCACTGCTCCCCCTCAATGATCAGTGCCCCCCCTCACTGCTCCCTCAATGATCAGTGCCCCCCCTCACTGCTCCCTCAATGATCAGTGCCCCCCCTCACTGCCCCCTCTGAATGATCAGTGGCCCCCCTCACTGCTCCCCCTCAATGATCAGTGCCCCCCCTCACTGCTCCCCCTCAATGATCAGTGCCCCCCCTCACTGCTCCCTCTGAATCATCAGTGCCCCCCTCACTGCTCCCCCTCAATGATCAGTGCCCCCCCTCACTGCTCCCCGTGAATGTTCAGTGCCCCCCTCACTGCTCTCCCTCAATGATCAGTGCCCCCCCTCACTGCTCCCTCTGAATGATCAGTGCCCCCCCCTCACTGCCCCCACTGAATGATCAGTGCCCCCCTCACTGCTCCCCCTCAATGATGAGTGCCCCCCACTCTCTTCTCCCCCTCAATGATCAGTGCCCCCCATCACTGCTCCCTCTGAATGATCAGTGCCCCCCCTCACTGCTCCCCCTCAATGATCAGTGCCCCCCCTCACTGCTCCCTCTGAATGATCAGTGCCCCCCTGACTGCCCCCCTCAATGATCAGTGCTCCCCCTCACTGCTCCCCCTGAATGATCAGTGCCGCACCTCACTGCCCTCCCTCAATGATCAGTGCACCCCCCTCACTGCTCCCCGTCAATGATCAGTGACCCCCCCACTGCCCCCCCGAATGATCAGTGCCCCCCCTCACTGCTCCCCCTCAATGATCAGTGCCCCCCTCACTGCCCCCTCAATGACCAGTGCCCCCCTCACTGCTCCCCGTGAATGATCAGTGACCCCCTCACTGCTCCCCCTGAATGATCAGTGCCCCCCGTCACTGCCCCCACTGAATGATCAGTGCCCCCCCTCACTGCTCCCCCTCAATGATCAGTGCCCCCCTCACTGCCCCCACTGAATGATCAGTGCCCCCCTCACTGCTCCCCCTCAATGATCAGTGCCCCCCCTCACTGCTCCCCCTCAATGATCAGTGCCCCCCCTCGCTGCCCCCCCTGAATGATCAGTGCCCCCCCTCACTGCTCCCTCTAAATGATCAGTGCCCCCCTTACTGCTCCCCCCGAATGATCAGAGCCCCCCCTCACTGCTGCACCTGAATGATCAGTGCCCCCCCTCACTGCTGCACGTGAATGATCAGTGCCCCCCTCACTGCTCCCCTTGAATGATCAGTGCCCCCCCTCACTGCTCCCCCTCAATGATCAGTGCCCCCCTCACTGCCCCCCTCAATGATCAGTGACCCCCCTCACTGCCCCCCTCAATGATCAGTGCCCCTCTCACTGCTCCCTCAATGATCAGTGCCCCCCCTCACTGCTCCCTCTGAATGATCAGTGCCCCCCCTCACTGCTCCCTCTGAATGATCAGTGCCCCCCCTCACTGCTCCCTCTGAATGATCAGTGCCCCCCTCACTGCTCCCCGTCAATGATCAGTGCCCTCCCCACACTGCCCCCCTCAATGATCAGTGCCCTCCCCACACTGCCCCCCTCAATGATCAGTGCCCCCGCTCACTGCTCCCTCTGAATGATCAGTGTCCCCCTCACTACCCCCTCTGAATGATCAGTGCCCCCATCACTGCTCCCCCTCAATGATCAGTGCCCCACCTCACTGCTCCCCCTCAATGATCAGTGCCCCCCTCACTGCCCCCACTGAATGATCAGTGCCCCCCCTCACTGCTCCCCCTGAATGATCAGTGCCGTCCCTCACTGCTCCCTCTGAATGATCAGTGCCCCTCCTCACTGCCCCCTCTGAATGATCAGTGCCCCCCTCACTGCTCCCCCTGAATGATCAGTGCCCCCCCTCACTGCTCCCTCTGAATGATCAGTGCCCCCCCTCACTGCCCCCTCTGAATGACCAGTGCCCCCCCTCACTGCTCCCCCTCAGTGATCAGTGCCCCCCTCACTGCTCCCTCTGAATGATCAGTGCCCCCCTCACTGCTCCCCCTCAATGATCAGTGCCCCCCCTCACTGCCCTCCCTCAATGATCAGTGCACCCCCCTCACTGCTCCCCGTCAATGATCAGTGACCCCCTCACTGCCCCCCCTGAATGATCAGTGCCCCCCTCTCTGCCCCCCCTGAATGATCAGTGCCCCCCCTCACTGCTCCCCCTCAATGATCAGTGCCCCCCTCACTGCCCCCCTGAATGATCAGTGCCCCCCTCACTGCCCCCTAAATGATCAGTGCCCCCCCTCACTGCTCCCCCTCAATGATCAGTGCCCCCCCTCACTGCTCCCCCTCAATGATCAGTGCCCCCCCTCACTGCTTCCCCTCAATGATCAGTGCCCCCCTCACTGCCCCCACTGAATGATCAGTGCCCCCTCACTGCTCCCCCTCAATGATCAGTGCCCCCCACTCACTGCTCCCCCTCAATGATCAGTGCCCCCCTCACTGCTCCCTCAATGATCAGTGCCCCCCTCACTGCTCCCTCTGAATGATCAGTGCCCCCCCTCACTGCCCCCTCAATGACCAGTGCCCCCCTCACTGCTCCCCCTGAATGATCAGTGCCCCCCCTCACTGCTCCCTCTGAATGATCAGTGCCCCCCCTCACTGCTCCCCCTCAATGATCAGTGCCCCCCCTCACTGCCCCCACTGAATGATCAGTGCGCCCCCTCACTGCTCCCCCTCAATGATCAGTGCCCCCCTCACTGCCCCCACTGAATGATCAGTGCCCCCCTCACTGCTCCCTCTCAATGATCAGTGCCCCCCCTCGCTGCCCCCCCTGAATGATCAGTGCCCCGCCTCACTGCTCCCTCTAAATGATCAGTGCCCCCCTTACTACTCCCCCCGAATGATCAGAGCCCCCCCTCACTGCTCCACCTGAATGATCAGTGCCCCCCTCACTGCTCCCCCTCAATGATCAGTGCCCCCCTCACTGCCCCCTCTGAATGATCAGTGCCCTCCTCTCTGCTCCCCCTCAATGATCAGTGACCCCCCTCACTGACCCCACTGAATGATCAGTGCCCCCCTCACTGCTCCCCCTCAATGATCAGTGCCCCCCTCACTGCTCCCCCTCAATGATCAGTGCCCCCCTCACTGCCCCCTCTGAATGATCAGTGCCCTCCTCACTGCTCCCCCTCAATGATCAGTGACCCCCCTCACTGCCCCCCTCAATGATCAGAGCCCCCACTCACTACTCCCCCTCAATGATCAGTGCCCCCCTCACTGCTCCATCTGAATGATCAGTGCCCCCCCTCACTGCTCCCTCAATGATCAGTGCCCCCCTCACTGCTCCCCCTCAATGATCAGTGCCCCCCCTCACTGCTCCCTCTGAATGATCAGTGCCCCCCTCACTGCCCCCCTCAATGATCAGTGCCTCCCCTCACTGCTCCCTCAATGATCAGTGCCCCCCTCACTGCCCCCTCAATGACCAGTGCCCCCCTCACTGCTCCCTCAATGATCAGTGCCCCCCTCACTGCTCCCCCTGAATGATCAGTGCCCCCCTCACTGCCCCCACTGAATGATCAGTGCCCCCCCTCACTGCTCCCCCTCAATGATCAGTGCCCCCCCTCACTGCCCCCACTGAATGATCAGTGCCCCCTCACTGCTCCCCCTCAATGATCAGTGCCCCCCTCACTGCCGCCACTGAATGGTCAGTGCCCCCCTCACTGCTCACCCTCAATGATCAGTGCCCCCCTCACTGCTCCACCTCAATGATCAGTACCCCCCCTCGCTGCCCCCCCTCAATGATCAGTGCCCCCCTCACTGCTCCCTCTGAATGATCAGTGCCCCCCCTCACTGCTCCCCCTCAATGATCAGTGCCCCCCCTCACTGCCACCACTGAATGATCTGTGCGCCCCCTCACTGCTCCCCCTCAATGATCAGTGCCCCCCTCACTGCCCCCACTGAATGATCAGTGCCCCCCTCACTGCTCCCTCTCAATGATCAGTGCCCCCCCTCGCTGCCCCCCCTGAATGATCAGTGCCCCGCCTCACTGGTCCCTCTAAATGATCAGTGCCCCCCTTACTGCTCCCCCCGAATGATCAGAGCCACCCCCCTCACTGCTCCACCTGAATGATCAGTGCCCCCCTCACTGCTCCCCCTCAATGATCAGTGCCCCCCTCACTGCCCCCTCTGAATGATCAGTGCCCTCCTCTCTGCTCCCCCTCAATGATCAGTGACCCCCCTCACTGCCCCCCCTGAATGATCAGTGCCCCCCTCACTGCTCCCCCTCAATGATCAGTGCCCCCCTCACTGCCCCCTCTGAATGATCAGTGCCCTCCTCACTGCTCCCCCTCAATGATCAGTGACCCCCCTCACTGCCCCCCTCAATGATCAGAGCCCCCACTCACTACTCCCCCTCAATGATCAGTGCCCCCCTCACTGCTCCATCTGAATGATCAGTGCCCCCCCTCACTGCTCCCTCAATGATCAGTGCCCCCCTCACTGCTCCCCCTCAATGATCAGTGCCCCCCCTCACTGCTCCCTCTGAATGATCAGTGCCCCCCTCACTGCCCCCCCTCAATGATCAGTGCCTCCCCTCACTGCTCCCTCAATGATCAGTGCCCCCCTCACTGCCCCCTCAATGACCAGTGCCACCCTCACTGCTCCCTCAATGATCAGTGCCCCCTCACTGCTCCCCCTGAATGATCAGTGCCCCCCTCACTGCCCCCACTGAATGATCAGTGCCCCCCCTCACTGCTCCCCCTCAATGATCAGTGCCCCCCTCACTGCCCCCACTGAATGATCAGTGCCCCCTCACTGCTCCCCCTCAATGATCAGTGCCCCCCTCACTGCCGCCACTGAATGATCAGTGCCACCCTCACTGCTCCCCCTCAATGATCAGTGCCCCCCTCACTGCTCCCCCTCAATGATCAGTGCCCCCCCTCGCTGCCCCCCCTGAATGATCAGTGCCCCCTCACTGCTCCCCCCGAATGATCAGTGCCCCCCCTCACTGCTCCCCCTCAATGATCAGTGCCCCCCTCACTGCTCCCCCTGAATGATCAGTGCCCCCCCTCACTGCCCCCCCTCAATGATCAGTGCCCCCTCACTGCTCCCCTTCAATGATCAGTGCCCCCCCTCACTGCTCCCCCTCAATGATCAGTGCCTCCCCTCACTGCTCCCTCTGAAAGATCACTCCCCCCCTCACTGCTCCCCCTCAATGATCACTGACCCCCCTCACTGCCCCCTCAATGACCAGTGCCCCCCTCACTGCTCCCTCAATGATCAGTGCCCCCCTCACTGCCCCCTCAATGACCAGTGCCCCCCTCACTGCTCCCTCAATGATCACTGCCCCCCTCACTGCCCCCTCAATGACCAGTGCCCCCCTCACTGCTCCCTCAATGATCAGTGCCCCCCTCACTGCCCCCTCAATGACCAGTGCCCCCCTCACTGCTCCCCCTGAATGATCAGTGACCCCCTCACTGCTCCCCCTGAATGATAAGTGCCCCCCCTCACTGCCCCCACTGAATGATCAGTGCCCCCCCTCACTGCTCCCCCTCAATGATCAGTGCCCCCCTCACTGCCGCCACTGAATGATCAGTGCCCCCCTCACTGCTCCCCCTCAATGATCAGTGCCCCCCCTCGCTGCCCCCCCTGAATGATCAGTGCCCCCCCTCACTGCTCCCTCTAAATGATCAGTGCCCCCCTTACTGCTCCCCCTGAATGATCAGTGCCCCCCCTCACTGCTCCCCCTCAATGATCAGTGCCCCCCTCACTGCTCCCCCTGAATGATCAGTGCCCCCCCTCACTGCGCCCCCTCAATGATCAGTGCCCCCCTCACTGCCCCCTCTGAATGATCAGTGCCCTCCTCACTGCTCCCCCTCAATGATCAGTGACCCCCCTCACTGCTCCCCCTGAATGATCAGTGCCCCCCTCAGTGCCCCCTCTGAATGATCAGAGCCCTCCTCACTGACCCCCCTCAATGATCAGTGCCCCCCTCACTGCCCCCTCTGAATGATCAGTGCCCCCCTCACTGCTCCCCCTGAATGATAAGTGCCCCCCCTCACTGCTCCCCCTCAATGATCAGTGCCCCCCTCACTGCTCCCCCTCAATGATCAGTGACCCCCCTCACTGCTCCCCCTCAATGATCAGTGCCCCCCTCAGTGCTCCCCCTCAATGATCAGTGCCCCCCTCACTGCCCCCCTCAATGATCAGTGCCCCCCTCACTGCTCCCCCTGAATGATCAGTGCCCCCCTCACTGCTCCCTCTGAATGATCATTGCCCCCCTCACTGCTCCCTCTGAATGATCAGTGCCGCCCTCACTACTCCCCCTCAATGATCAGTGCCCCCCTCACTGCCCCCAATCAATGATCAGTGCCCCCCTCACTGCTCCCCCTGAATGATCAGAGCCCCCCTCACTGCTCCCCATGAATGATCAGTGCCCCCCTCACTGCTCCCTCTGAATGATCAGTGCCCCCCTCACTGCTCCCCCTGAATGATCAGTGCCCCCCTCACTGCTCCCTCTGAATGATCAGTGCCCCCCTCACTGCTCCCTCTGAATGATCAGTGCCCCCCTCACTTCTCCCCCTCAATGATCAGTGCCCCCCTCACTGCTCCATCTGAATGATCAGTGCCCCCTCACTGCTCCCCCTGAATGATCAGTGCCCCCCTCACTGCCCCCCCTCATTGATCCGTGCCCCCCCTCACTGCTCCCTCTGAATGATCAGTGCCCCCCCTCACTGCTCCCTCTGAATGATCAGTGCCCCCCCTCACTGCCCCCACTGAATGATTAGTGCCCCCCAACACTGCTCCCCCTGAACGATCAGTGTCCCCCTCACTGCTCCATCTGAATGATCAGTGCCCCCCCTCACTGCCCCCACTGAATGATCAGTGCCCCCCAACACTGCTCCCTTTGAACGATCAGTGTCCCCCTCACTGCTCCCCCTCAATGATCAGTGCCCCCTCACTGCTCCCTCTGAATGATCAGTGCCCCCCCCACTGCTCACTCTGAATGATCAGTGCCCCCCCTCACTGCTCCCTCTGAACGATCAGTGCCCCCCCCTCACTGCCCCCTCTGAATGATCAGTTCCCCCCTCACTGCTCCCCCTCAATGATCAGTGCCTCCCCTCACTGCCCCCTCTGAATGATCAGTGCCCCCCTCACTGCTCCCCCTCAATGATCAGTGCCTCCCCTCACTGCCCCCCCTGAATGATCAGTGCCCCCCTCACTGCCCCCTCTGAATGATCAGTGACCCCCCTCACTGCCCCCCTCAATGATCAGTGCCCCCCCTCACTGCTCCCTCAATGATCAGTGCCCCCCTCACTGCTCCCTCTGAATGATCAGTGCCCCCCATCACTGCCCCCCCTCAATGATCAGTGCCCCCCCTCACTGCTCCCCCTGAATGATCAGTCCCCCCCTCACTGCTCCCCCTGAATGATCAGTGCCCCCCCTCATTGACCCCCCCGAATGATCAGTGCCGCCCCTCAACGCCCCCTCTGAATGATCAGTGCCCCCCCTCACTGCTCCCTCTGAATGATCAGTGCCCCCCCTCACTGCTCCCTCTGAATGATCAGTGCCCCCCCTCACTGCTCCCTCTGAATGATCAGTGCCCACCCTCACTGCTCCCCCTCAATGATCAGTGCCCCCTCACTGCTCCCTCTGAATGATCAGTGCCCCCCCTCACTGCTCTCTCTGAATGATCAGTGCCCCCCTCACTGCTCCCCCTCAATGATCAGTGCCCCCCTCACTGCCCCCACTGAATGATCAGTGCCCCCCCTGACTGCCCCCCTCAATGATCAGTGCTCCCCCTCACTGCTCCCCCTGAATGATCAGTGCCCCACCTCACTGCCCTCCCTCAATGATCAGTGCCACCCTCACTGCCCCCCCTGAATGATCAGTGCCTCCCTCACTGCCCCCCCAGAATGATCAGTGCCCCCCTCACTGCTCCCCCTCAATGATCAGTGCCCCCCCTCACTGCATCCACTGAATCATCAGTGCCCCCCTCGCTGCTCCCCCTCAATGATCAGTGCCCCCCTCACTGCCTCCACTGAATGATCAGTGCCCCCCTCACTGCTCCCCCTCAATGATCAGTGCCCCCCCTCACTGCCCCCACTGAATGATCAGTGCCCCACCTCACTGCTCCCCCTCAATAATCAGTGCCCCTTCCTCACTGCTCCCCCTCAATGATCAGTGCCCCCCCTCACTGCCCCCACTGAATGATCAGTGCCCCCCTCACTGCTCCCACTGAATGATCAGTGCCCCCCTCACTGCTCCCCCTCAATGATCAGTGCCCCCCTCACTGCTCCCCCTCAATGATCAGTGCCCCCCTCACTGCCCCCTCTGAATGATCAGTGCCCTCCTCACTGCTCCCCCTCAATGATCAGTGCCCCCCTCACTGCCCCCCTCAATGATCAGTGCCCCCCTCACTGCTCCCCCTGAATGATCAGTGCCCCCCTCACTGCCCCCTCTGAATGATCAGTGCCCCCCTCACTGCTCCCTCTGAATGATCAGTGCCCCCCCTCACTGCCCCCTCAATGATCAGTGCCCCCCTCACTACTCCCCCTCAATGATCAGTGCCCCCCTCACTGCCCCCCCTCATTGATCCGTGCCCCCCCTCACTGCTCCCTCTGAATGATCAGTGCCCCCCCCACTGCTCCCTCTGAATGATCAGTGCCCCCCCTCACTGCCCCCACTGAATGATCAGTGCCCCCCAACACTGCTCCCTCTGAACGATCAGTGTCCCCCTCACTGCTCCCTCTGAATGATCAGTGCCCCCCCTCACTGCCCCCTCTGAATGATCAGTTCCCCCCTCACTGCTCCCCCTCAATGATCAGTGCCTCCCCTCACTGCTCCCTCTGAATGATCAGTGCCCCCCCCTCACTGCCCCCTCTGAATGATCAGTGCCCCCCTCACTGCTCCCCCTCAATGATCAGTGCCTCCCCTCACTGCCCCCCCTGAATGATCAGTGCCCCCTTCACTGTCCCCCTCAATGGTCAGTGCCCCCCTCACTGCTCCCTCAATGATCAGTGCCCCCCCTCACTGCTCCCTCTGAATGATCAGTGCCCCCCATCACTGCCCCCCTTCAATGATCAGTGCCCCCCCCTCACTGCTGCCCCTGAATGATCAGTCCCCCCCTCACTGCTCCCCCTGAATGATCAGTGCCCCCCCTCACTGCTCCCTCTGAATGATTAGTGCCCCCCCACTGCTCCCCCTTAATGATGAGTGCCCCCCTCTCTGCTCCCCCTCAATGATCAGTGCCCCCCTCACTGCCCCCCCCTCAATGATCAGTGCCCCCCCTCACTGCTCCCTCTGAATGATCAGTACCCCCCCCTCACTGCTACCCCTGAATGATCAGTGCCCCCCTCACTGCTCCCCCTCAATGATCAGTGCCCCCCCTCACTGCTCCCCCTCAATGATCAGTGCCCCCCCTCACTGCTCCCCCTCAATGATCAGTGCCCCCCCTCGCTGCTCCCCCTCAATGATCAGTGCCCCCCCTCACTGCTCCCCCTCAATGATCAGTGCCCCCCTCACTGTTCCCCTTAATGATCAGTGCCCCCCTCACTGCTCCCCCTCAATGATCAGTGCCCCCCTCACTGCTCCCTCTGAATGACCAGTGCCCCCCTCACTGCTCCCTCTGAATGATCAGTGCCCCCCTCACTGCCCCCCCTCAATGATCAGTGCCCCCCTCACTACTCCCCCTCAATGATCAGTGCCCCCCTCACTGCTCCCTCTGAATGATCAGTGCCCCCCCTCACTGCCCCCTCTGAATGATCAGTGCCCCCCCTCACTGCTCCCTCTGAATGACCAGTGCCCCCCTCACTGCTCCCTCTGAATGATCAGTGCCCCCCTCACTGCTCCCCCTCAATGATCAGTGCCCCCCTCACTGCTCCCTCTGAATGATCAGTGCCCCCCTCACTGCTCCCTCTGAATGATCAGTGCCCCCCTCACTGCCCCCCCTCAATGATCAGTGCCCCCCTCACTACTCCCCCTCAATGATCAGTGCCCCCCTCACTGCTCCCTCTGAATGATCAGTGCCCCCCCTCACTGCTCCCTCTGAACGATCAGTGCCCCCCTCACTGCTCCCCCTGAATGATCAGTGCCCCCCTCACTGCCCCCACTGAATGATCAGTGCCCCCTCACTGCTCCCCCTCAATGATCAGTGCCCCCCTCACTGCCGCCACTGAATGATCAGTGCCCCCCTCACTGCTCCCCCTCAATGATCAGTGCCCCCCTCACTGCTCCCCCTCAATGATCAGTGCCCCCCCTCGCTGCCCCCCCTGAATGATCAGTGCCCCCCTCACTGCTCCCCCCGAATGTTCAGTGCCCCCCCTCACTGCTCCCCCTCAATGATCAGTGCCCCCCTCACTGCTCCCCCTGAATGATCAGTGCCCCCCCTCACTGCCCCCCCTCAATGATCAGTGCCCCCTCACTGCTCCCCTTCAATGATCAGTGCCCCCCCTCACTGCTCCCCCTCAATGATCAGTGCCTCCCCTCACTGCTCCCTCTGAAAGATCACTCCCCCCCTCACTGCTCCCCCTCAATGATCACTGACCCCCCTCACTGCCCCCTCAATGACCAGTGCCCCCCTCACTGCTCCCTCAATGATCAGTGCCCCCCTCACTGCCCCCTCAATGACCAGTGCCCCCCTCACTGCTCCCTCAATGATCACTGCCCCCCTCACTGCCCCCTCAATGACCAGTGCCCCCCTCACTGCTCCCTCAATGATCAGTGCCCCCCTCACTGCCCCCTCAATGACCAGTGCCCCCCTCACTGCTCCCCCTGAATGATCAGTGACCCCCTCACTGCTCCCCCTGAATGATAAGTGCCCCCCCTCACTGCCCCCACTGAATGATCAGTGCCCCCCCTCACTGCTCCCCCTCAATGATCAGTGCCCCCCTCACTGCCGCCACTGAATGATCAGTGCCCCCCTCACTGCTCCCCCTCAATGATCAGTGCCCCCCCTCGCTGCCCCCCCTGAATGATCAGTGCCCCCCCTCACTGCTCCCTCTAAATGATCAGTGCCCCCCTTACTGCTCCCCCTGAATGATCAGTGCCCCCCCTCACTGCTCCCCCTCAATGATCAGTGCCCCCCTCACTGCTCCCCCTGAATGATCAGTGCCCCCCCTCACTGCGCCCCCTCAATGATCAGTGCCCCCCTCACTGCCCCCTCTGAATGCTCAGTGCCCTCCTCACTGCTCCCCCTCAATGATCAGTGACCCCCCTCACTGCTCCCCCTGAATGATCAGTGCCCCCCTCACTGCCCCCTCTGAATGATCAGAGCCCTCCTCACTGACCCCCCTCAATGATCAGTGCCCCCCTCACTGCCCCCTCTGAATGATCAGTGCCCCCCTCACTGCTCCCCCTGAATGATAAGTGCCCCCCCTCACTGCTCCCCCTCAATGATCAGTGCCCCCCTCACTGCTGCCCCTCAATGATCAGTGACCCCCCTCACTGCTCCCCCTCAATGATCAGTGCCCCCCTCAGTGCTCCCCCTCAATGATCAGTGCCCCCCTCACTGCCCCCCTCAATGATCAGTGCCCCCCTCACTGCTCCCCCTGAATGATCAGTGCCCCCCTCACTGCTCCCTCTGAATGATCATTGCCCCCCTCACTGCTCCCTCTGAATGATCAGTGCCCCCCTCACTACTCCCCCTCAATGATCAGTGCCCCCCTCACTGCCCCCCTCAATGATCAGTGCCCCCCTCACTGCTCCCCCTGAATGATCAGAGCCCCCCTCACTGCTCCCCATGAATGATCAGTGCCCCCCCTCACTGCTCCCTCTGAATGATCAGTGCCCCCCTCACTGCTCCCCCTGAATGATCAGTGCCCCCCTCACTGCTCCCTCTGAATGATCAGTGCCCCCCTCACTGCTCCCTCTGAATGATCAGTGCCCCCCTCACTTCTCCCCCTCAATGATCAGTGCCCCCCTCACTGCTCCATCTGAATGATCAGTGCCCCCTCACCGCTCCCCCTGAATGATCAGTGCCCCCCTCACTGCCCCCCCTCATTGATCCGTGCCCCCCCTCACTGCTCCCTCTGAATGATCAGTGCCCCCCTCACTGCTCCCTCTGAATGATCAGTGCCCCCCCTCACTGCCCCCACTGAATGATTAGTGCCCCCCAACACTGCTCCCTCTGAACGATCAGTGTCCCCCTCACTGCTCCATCTGAATGATCAGTGCCCCCCCTCACTGCCCCCACTGAATGATCAGTGCCCCCCAACACTGCTCCCTCTGAACGATCAGTGTCCCCCTCACTGCTCCCCCTCAATGATCAGTGCCCCCTCACTGCTCCCTCTGAATGATCAGTGCCCCCCCCCACTGCTCACTCTGAATGATCAGTGCCCCCCCTCACTGCTCCCTCTGAACGATCAGTGCCCCCCCTCACTGCCCCCTCTGAATGATCAGTTCCCCCCTCACTGCTCCCCCTCAATGATCAGTGCCTCCCCTCACTGCCCCCTCTGAATGATCAGTGCCCCCCCTCACTGCTCCCCCTCAATGATCAGTGCCTCCCCTCACTGCCCCCCCTGAATGATCAGTGCCCCCCTCACTGCCCCCTCTGAATGATCAGTGACCCCCCTCACTGCCCCCCTCAATGATCAGTGCCCCCCTCACTGCTCCCTCAATGATCAGTGCCCCCCCTCACTGCTCCCTCTGAATGATCAGTGCCCCCCCATCACTGCCCCCCCTCAATGATCAGTGCCCCCCCTCACTGCTCCCCCTGAATGACCAGTCCCCCCCTCACTGCTCCCCCTGAATGATCAGTGCCCCCCCTCATTGACCCCCCCGAATGATCAGTGCCGCCCCTCACCGCCCCCTCTGAATGATCAGTGCCCCCCCTCACTGCTCCCTCTGAATGATCAGTGCCCCCCCTCACTGCTCCCTCTGAATGATCAGTGCCCCCCCTCACTGCTCCCTCTGAATGATCAGTGCCCACCCTCACTGCTCCCCCTCAATGATCAGTGCCCCCCTCACTGCTCCCTCTGAATGATCAGTGCCCCCCCTCACTGCTCCCTCTGAATGATCAGTGTCCCCCTCACTGCTCCCCCTCAATGATCAGTGCCCCCCTCACTGCCCCCTCTGAATGATCAGTGCCCCCCTCACTGCTCCCTCTGAATGATCAGTGCCCCCCCTCACTGCCCCCTCAATGATCAGTGCCCCCCTCACTACTCCCCCTCAATGATCAGTGCCCCCCTCACTGCCCCCCCTCATTGATCCGTGCCCGCCCTCACTGCTCCCTCTGAATGATCAGTGCCCCCCCCACTGCTCCCTCTGAATGATCAGTGCCCCCCCTCACTGCCCCCACTGAATGATCAGTGCCCCCCAACACTGCTCCCTCTGAACGATCAGTGTCCCCCTCACTGCTCCCTCTGAATGATCAGTGCCCCCCCTCACTGCCCCCTCTGAATGATCAGTTCCCCCCTCACTGCTCCCCCTCAATGATCAGTGCCTCCCCTCACTGCTCCCTCTGAATGATCAGTGCCCCCCCTCACTGCCCCCTCTGAATGATCAGTGCCCCCCTCACTGCTCCCCCTCAATGATCAGTGCCTCCCCTCACTGCCCCCCCTGAATGATCAGTGCCCCCTTCACTGTCCCCCTCAATGGTCAGTGCCCCCCTCACTGCTCCCTCAATGATCAGTGCCCCCCCTCACTGCTCCCTCTGAATGATCAGTGCCCCCCATCACTGCCCCCCTTCAATGATCAGTGCCCCCCCCTCACTGCTGCCCCTGAATGATCAGTCCCCCCCTCACTGCTCCCCCTGAATGATCAGTGCCCCCCCTCACTGCTCCCTCTGAATGATTAGTGCCCCCCCACTGCTCCCCCTTAATGATGAGTGCCCCCCTCTCTGCTCCCCCTCAATGATCAGTGCCCCCCTCACTGCCCCCCCTCAATGATCAGTGCCCCCCCTCACTGCTCCCTCTGAATGATCAGTACCCCCCCCTCACTGCTACCCCTGAATGATCAGTGCCCCCCTCACTGCTCCCCCTCAATGATCAGTGCCCCCCCTCACTGCTCCCCCTCAATGATCAGTGCCCCCCCTCACTGCTCCCCCTCAATGATCAGTGCCCCCCCTCGCTGCTCCCCCCTCAATGATCAGTGCCCCCCCTCACTGCTCCCCCTCAATGATCAGTGCCCCCCTCACTGTTCCCCTTAATGATCAGTGCCCCCCTCACTGCTCCCCCTCAATGATCAGTGCCCCCCTCACTGCTCCCTCTGAATGACCAGTGCCCCCCTCACTGCTCCCTCTGAATGATCAGTGCCCCCCTCACTGCCCCCCCTCAATGATCAGTGCCCCCCTCACTACTCCCCCTCAATGATCAGTGCCCCCCTCACTGCTCCCTCTGAATGATCAGTGCCCCCCCTCACTGCCCCCTCTGAATGATCAGTGCCCCCCCTCACTGCTCCCTCTGAATGACCAGTGCCCCCCTCACTGCTCCCTCTGAATGATCAGTGCCCCCCTCACTGCTCCCCCTCAATGATCAGTGCCCCCCTCACTGCTCCCTCTGAATGATCAGTGCCCCCCTCACTGCTCCCTCTGAATGATCAGTGCCCCCCTCACTGCCCCCCCTCAATGATCAGTGCCCCCCTCACTACTCCCCCTCAATGATCAGTGCCCCCCTCACTGCTCCCTCTGAATGATCAGTGCCCCCCCTCACTGCTCCCTCTGAACGATCAGTGCCCCCCTCACTGCTCCCCCTGAATGATCAGTGCCCCCCTCACTGCCCCCACTGAATGATCAGTGCCCCCTCACTGCTCCCCCTCAATGATCAGTGCCCCCCTCACTGCCGCCACTGAATGATCAGTGCCCCCCTCACTGCTCCCCCTCAATGATCAGTGCCCCCCTCACTGCTCCCCCTCAATGATCAGTGCCCCCCCTCGCTGCCCCCCCTGAATGATCAGTGCCCCCCTCACTGCTCCCCCCGAATGTTCAGTGCCCCCCCTCACTGCTCCCCCTCAATGATCAGTGCCCCCCTCACTGCTCCCCCTGAATGATCAGTGCCCCCCCTCACTGCCCCCCCTCAATGATCAGTGCCCCCTCACTGCTCCCCTTCAATGATCAGTGCCCCCCCTCACTGCTCCCCCTCAATGATCAGTGCCTCCCCTCACTGCTCCCTCTGAAAGATCACTCCCCCCCTCACTGCTCCCCCTCAATGATCACTGACCCCCCTCACTGCCCCCTCAATGACCAGTGCCCCCCTCACTGCTCCCTCAATGATCAGTGCCCCCCTCACTGCCCCCTCAATGACCAGTGCCCCCCTCACTGCTCCCTCAATGATCACTGCCCCCCTCACTGCCCCCTCAATGACCAGTGCCCCCCTCACTGCTCCCTCAATGATCAGTGCCCCCCTCACTGCCCCCTCAATGACCAGTGCCCCCCTCACTGCTCCCCCTGAATGATCAGTGACCCCCTCACTGCTCCCCCTGAATGATAAGTGCCCCCCCTCACTGCCCCCACTGAATGATCAGTGCCCCCCCTCACTGCTCCCCCTCAATGATCAGTGCCCCCCTCACTGCCGCCACTGAATGATCAGTGCCCCCCTCACTGCTCCCCCTCAATGATCAGTGCCCCCCCTCGCTGCCCCCCCTGAATGATCAGTGCCCCCCCTCACTGCTCCCTCTAAATGATCAGTGCCCCCCTTACTGCTCCCCCTGAATGATCAGTGCCCCCCCTCACTGCTCCCCCTCAATGATCAGTGCCCCCCCTCACTGCTCCCCCTGAATGATCAGTGCCCCCCCTCACTGCGCCCCCTCAATGATCAGTGCCCCCCTCACTGCCCCCTCTGAATGCTCAGTGCCCTCCTCACTGCTCCCCCTCAATGATCAGTGACCCCCCTCACTGCTCCCCCTGAATGATCAGTGCCCCCCTCACTGCCCCCTCTGAATGATCAGAGCCCTCCTCACTGACCCCCCTCAATGATCAGTGCCCCCCTCACTGCCCCCTCTGAATGATCAGTGCCCCCCTCACTGCTCCCCCTGAATGATAAGTGCCCCCCCTCACTGCTCCCCCTCAATGATCAGTGCCCCCCTCACTGCTGCCCCTCAATGATCAGTGACCCCGACCCCCCCTCACTGCTCCCCCTCAATGATCAGTGCCCCCCTCAGTGCTCCCCCTCAATGATCAGTGCCCCCCTCACTGCCCCCCTCAATGATCAGTGCCCCCCTCACTGCTCCCCCTGAATGATCAGTGCCCCCCTCACTGCTCCCTCTGAATGATCATTGCCCCCCTCACTGCTCCCTCTGAATGATCAGTGCCCCCCTCACTACTCCCCCTC